>NC_092164.1:15535066-15777566 GCF_045791955.1 Oncorhynchus clarkii lewisi | reverse complement strand
ACCAGATCTCACACCAGATCTTACACCAGATCTCACACCAGATCTCCTAGCTCAGCTGTAGCCTACACTTACTTATCCTAGGTGTATAATTCATGTTTCTTCATGGTAGGATTCGGCATGTAGCCTGTTGTGCAATAAAGAGGAAGTGAGATGTTTGAGCCATTTCCTCTCGTGATAACCCAGTGATCTGATGTGCTGTACCTACTAGGCCAGGGCTAGGCCCCAGTGTGTACGTAGACTAGGGTTCACTAACCACACACTGCATTAACCTACATCGCCACCTAGTGGCTCCCAGCGGTAAGACGTGTCCTTGACCTCTGCTTTGCCACAGCTCTGTTCTAAACAGTGTTGTTACTGTAGAACTGTCATGCAATTACAGCAACCAGCATCTGATCTGAATAAAGCACATTGCATATGTGGTGACAGAGAAATAGCATGAATACTGGTGTGAAAGGGCTATAATCATACAGCTAACGTCGGTTAGAATAACAGGAAATACTGCATGTTTTTGACGTTGGATGTGTTAGCTAGCATCGGTGTACAATGGCCACATGGTGAATGTCTATGGTAGTAGGTGGGAGTATGTTTGCTCATGTGTGTGTTGGTGTGTGCGTGTCTGTGTTCACCTTACACGTGTGTATTCGCGTATGTGTTCGAACATGTGCATGTTCATTCATGTGTGTTCGCACATGTGTTTGTGTGTGTGTACGCACGTGTGTGTGTGTGTGTGTGTGTGTGTGTGTGTGTGTGTGTGTGTAGCTGCTAGCAGCAGACGTGCTGAGTTCTGAGGCCATGCTCCTCACCTCTCTGTAATGAAATCATCCAGGTCAGTGAGGCCGGGCGAGCACGCGGCCCAGGCAGGTCACCCAACAGATCGGAACTAAGTTGCTTTGACCCAGCCTGGTACCGCATGCCACACACACACACACACACACACACACACACACACACACACTGCTCACAGCACAATGGGACCACTGTACAGGGGAGTGTGCTAGTGATTAAACACACACCGGGCACCAAAAGACGACACACACACGCTATCAATACACACACACAAACACACGCGGGCGAGCAAACACACACAGCACTCGGATCAACGGGGCCAATAAGAACGGTATCTATAAAAGGTGTCTTTTAATACCTACAGTATCTGTCACTTTTCTGTCCCAGATGCTAAGACATTTCCTCAGAAATTCACATGCTCTTTTCACTTATATACACGGTAAACATATCAAATGATATGCAGGGAAGGGAACAGCTAACTCAAAGTTAACTCCACTATTTGTATAGTGTTGTGAGTTGTTTAATCACTGCATAGCCAAACCAATGAGAATATTATTGTGATTATGAGAGAGAGGGAAAGCTTTAATCATTTGTCTTCTATTAACCAACCGCCTCATGTATTGCCCTGGGACTTCTATTAGAATGAAATCAAATAATGGACATTTTTATATTGACAACATGTGCATAATTGTTTATCATACAGGAAAACAATAATTATATATTATGCCTCTGTGTGAATACATAACTACACGTACTTGTCTATTATGGAAATCACAATGTTATTATTGGGAAAATAGGGTATATTATGATTATTATTGTGTATTATCATTGTGTTGATTGTTAATAGTATTTTTTATCATTGACTCTTAATTCAAATTTGAATAATAATTACCATGTGAATTATCATTAATTTATTAATTGAATATATATTAACGCCACTTATATAATACCATTTTTATAATAATAATATTAAATACACCGTTTCTAAGAGTTTCATTACAAACATAATAATGAAATACAGTGTAACACGTTCAAATGACAATATGAGATATTTTTAAACGGTTCAACATGTATTGTAAGGTTAACGGTTGTAATGAATAGTTTGAACTACAGTGCACACATGATTAACCCCGTCTTGCCTGAGCTCCACTTCCATACGTCTCAAAGAGCCTATAGTATTTATACATTCTCTAACCCTATATCCTTCTAAAAGTTCAAGAGTCAACAACAGTAAAACCGCTGCCTTCTGGAATCTGTTCCTGTTTACTAAGGCTAATCAATTATCAAGTGGCTAATTTCATGGACATCCCTGTTCCCTGATGTTCCTCCACGTCACATTTCCATTTGAGTCATTTAGCAGACGCTCATATCCAGAGCGACTTACAGTAAGTAGTGAGTGTTTACATTTTCGTACTGGTCTCCCTGTGGGAATCTAACCCATAATCCTAGCATTGCAAGCCTCATGCTCTAACAACTGAGCCACACGGGCCCACATCACATCACTCCTCGGAGTCCCAGCTCTGTCCTGCGTAACTGTTAATGGTATATACAAGTTCACAAGTACAGAGTTAAGCATCTAATTAGGTGAAGAGCTGGAGCAGCCGTAGCACTGCTCCTTCACTGTCAGACTTTGAGAAGGCATGGCGGGGCAGGGGTGAGAGAGGAGGACGCCACACATGCACATATTACAAATGCAATTGTCTTTCCGAATGCGGGCGGTTGTTTGGAAATTGACTTTTTGATTATTCAGTTAGTACAATAATTAAATATTCAATGCCTTGGGTTTCTGGAGTCACTGAACCAGGGTGAGGATATTTAACAGGGCCTGACAGATGTTTTAAATCATGTTTATTTATCAATACTAATATCAAAGTGCCCTAAAGTGACACTCCCCTGTGACCCTGGTGGCTCTCCTCTCTAGGTCTACAGTTTCACATCACAACAAGCGTTCACATTTGAGTCATTTAGTAGACGCTTTTATCCAGAGTGACTTACAATTAGTGCATTCATCTTAAGATACCTAGCTGAGACAACCAGGTATCACAGCCGTAGCAAGTACATTTTCCCTCAATAAAGTACTAGAGACTTCTACTTTTAATTTAGTTTTATTTTCCTACATTTTTCTGGTGCTGAAAAGAGCAAAATAGAATGCGACCAGAGACGTCAAGAGAGAGAGCGATGGAGTGGTGATGTTACCTCGTTTGATGAAGAACAAATCCAATTTAAATACCATTCATTCCAGGGTTTTCTGACACAGTCTAGACCCCTGATTTTGACAAGCTAGATAATTATTAGAATTGTGTGGCATCATAGAATCATCCTTTCACTGAAGTCTTGTTTGTCCAGATAAAATAACCATCCAAATGTATAAATTAATAAATAAATACATGAGCATACACAAATAAATACCTAGTCAGATGTATGAATTAATACATGAATACATGAGCATATTTATTCCCAATCTCCATAGCAACACACTCACTGGCCCCAGACGACATGAGAGAGAAAATATCATTCTATTTTAATTAGACTGCCGTTTTCCATCGCCCCTTTTAGAAAATATGAAATATTCTAGGCATTAACATTTAAAAATGTCAATCCCATTCAATATCATAGAACAATTTGCAAGTCATACAATGTAGGAAGCACATCAAGTGATGCAATATAAGACAAAAACCACAAGAGTTTTGCGGTCTTTGGAATCCTTAACCCAGCAAGGGAGTACTGTGTACACATTGTAGCAGAGCCAAAGTAGGAAAGTAGAGTGGAGAATCATTTCCCAAACTGCAGGATACTTTAGAGGACACGGACTATTGATTTCAACCCAACAGACTTGGCAAAGGCAGGAAGCAACAGGAGAGTTGCACTCTGAGGTTTTCTCCAGCATTCCTGGGTAAGTCTGTCTTTATCTCTCTCTGGGAGTTTGGTTTTAATATGTGTCCAGATAATAATCAGTCCATCAGTATTCAACCTTACACACACATCTTCTTAACATATCGTAGGTCCGGTTTGAAGTTTGATCTAACCCTCACCAGAGGAAGTTGTTCTGGGATAAATATTTGGCTGGCCATTTGAACTAGAAGAAAGACAAGTCTGTTGAAGAATCTGCCCGGGGTCAACAGAACAAAAGATGCATTGGAAATGTTTGACCAGTTCACATATTCAGATTCCAGTCATCATTGTTGTTTCACTAAACATGTTTCATTTTGCTTCCCTGAAATAAAGAAGTGTGCTTTCCTCTCCAGTCTCAGATGTTTTCATCTTGATAGAAACTGTGAGCTGAAGCCAATCCGTTATTTTTGACCAAATACTCTAAATAGCTTTACAGTGAGCTGGTTTGGGGTACATGGCTACACTGGACAAGTTAAAATGAGATCTTTCAACAAAATGCAACAACATAAAAAAAGATGCCTCCACTCAGCGAACAAACACTAGCCAATGAGCCTTTAGGACCACAACTCAGAACAATAGTCTCCTTTAGACTTTTGAGTTTGAATCCGTTTACATGGCAACAGGTAGTGCTTTTCAATAGAGGGCCAATGTGCCTGCATGGGAGTTCATCTGCTCCTCTAGATCAGAGAGTTTCAGTGGGGCTCAAGGAGAACATTGGGATAAGAGAGGGAACGCTTTTGTTGATGCGCAGCAATAACTTATAGTGATCCTTCATCTGCCTGTGTGATGGACGTTCGAGGGCCACTTGTGAAAGTGTGTGAGTGTGGGGTGGGGGGGGGGCAGAGTGGGGGTGGGGGGGGGGGGGGGTCAACCATGACCGTTGGAGTGTGTTCCAAAGCACTGCATTAGAAAATAAACAAATCAAAAACAATTAAGAGTGATCTTCTGATCGAATATTCAACGACGAGTGGAGCTGAGCAACCCTTCCGTGACAAGCCATCACGCCACCTCCAGTCTATTTTACCATGTCCCGAACACACAGAGATGTGTCTGCCACTTACATCAAATTAGTCATTAGCAAATTGAATCAACAATTAGAGCAAACGAGCTACATGGCATTATCGTCAGTTCAGTCATTTTTGTCATCTCGTCACTAAAACAACTCCAAGAGTACTTTTGTTTCCCCCAGTTCTCTCCGAACCGCTCAGCTGAATGTCAAGGCTGCTGCTCAGGGCGTCAACCCCGCCGTACGCCTCGGTCATCTCCGACTACCAGCTGGGGTAAGCGTTGTTTTCGCCAAGCTAAATTTGTTTTGTTTACTCTGATGGCTCTGATGGTTGTCCCCCTCTCTCTCCCGCTCTACTTCATGTGTATTGACGGTTCTCACTCCATGCCTCTCAGTTGGGCATGTCAAAAACCATCGCTGGCGGAAACAGAAGTATCCAAATTATGCAAATGTGGGTTCCACTGATAGGAATGTTCTGTTTTAGAAATGACATCCCCTTGTCAGGAGTCAAATTATATTTGGGTAACGTCAGAGGAATTGCCACCAAGATTTGAATTTGGGTGCCTTTAAATGCCATTTTCGATTTAGTCACTGAGGTACAAAGAGGCATATGTTTATTTCTCTAAAGAGGGAGCATCATTGTGTTGTCATGAATGTTATTTAACTCAACGGTGTTGCAGAAGCATTTCTTGTGTGAATTTTTTGAAATAATAAAAGAATAGAATGTTTAACATCTGAATAAATTTCCATTTCATGGTTTTTAATAAATTATGATAAGCAGCAGCAGTTAGTGTATAGTCCTTAAGATTTTCCGCTTGCTAAGATATCAGTCACAAAGAAACATGGCAGGTCTTCCTCCAAGGAGATATTAATAATCATGTTCAATTAAGTCACCAAGAAACACAATGCACAATTAAGAAGTAAACTTCATAAGAATAATTGCCTTAAGTATGTCTGAAGGAAAAAGATAAGGTTTAGTCTTTTGAGGGAAATAATAACTAACAACCCATTGATATATAGGAATAGTAAAATGTTACTTATTTGCTCTTCTACATAATTTCTGCACTGAGTAAAAAGTACCTTTAAAAAATAAATATAAATGTATATTTTTCTGAGATGTCAAATTTTACTTACTTTTACTGGCAAAATTGTCAAAGAATACAGATGGACCTTCCCTATACAACGGGCCACACTGTTCTGACTCACAATGATTATGTGGTGGGATCAAATAATGAATAATGTGTTCATGTGTTCACCCTCTAAAATGCCTCCAAACCAAAAGAGTATTATCTCTATCCCACTTAACTGTCTTCAACAAGGTGGCCCCTTGAAACAATCCCATGCTTACAATGGAAACACCCATAGATCAAAGTGACAAGGAAAACTCCTTTCAATTCTGTCTGGATTGGTTACAAGTGGCTCCATAGCTCCATATCTTCCATCACTATTACTGGAATAAAACCTGGAATAAAAACGTGGAGTGCCTCAAACCTCTGACAGTAACAAATACAAATGGAGCCAACAACCTCCATATGAAAAAAAAAATGAGAGAAAACGAGAAAAAAAAAATTCAGGCTCATTTTAATATTCATGAATTTTTCTACAAGCTCAGTTCAGCAGTTTTGATTAAGCATTAATTAGCAGCCGGAGGGGAAACCAAACAAAAATAAAGGAGCTGAATCGCTAATTAAGGTGGTTGGTGGTTGGGATGTGGGGCAGACTGGGATGCCACTAACGGCTTGGTGTTAAGGAGCAGGAGCCCGGCCAGGCCTGCTGAAGGTGTGGGTGGAGGGATCACCTAGTACCAAGTCAAAACCCCCACTGTTTGTAACATACCTCACACCCTCAACACCTCAGTAGTAATCAAGCCAATACCACACTGAACATCATAGCCACATCAAAACCCCCACCATAGGAACCTGAGCACTGTAGCAACTGCCCCCCACTTTCAAAATAAGGGTTTTGCACCCCCACTTTTTTTGCCAGAAAATGATCATGATCTATTGGGTCATTTGTCATGTTCAATGATTAGTAATGTGTTGAGCTAGTCTTTCTTAAAATTGATGTCCATTTTTCTATATGATATAATAATGAACAGATTGCATTTTGCACCCCTCCCCATCACCTCAAGATAAATGGTTTTGACCACTGGAACGTTTTGCGTCCAGGTGCCACTGTTTTGGTTCAGTGCTGTTAGAAAACACTAGTTAAAATGAATAGGCACCAGCAAAATAAAATGTTTTATCCATTTTGTTGTGCTGTTACATTTGTCTGGTTGTTTAATGTCTGATGTACTCAGGGTGTCGTTAGATATCATTTTAGTGCCGTGCACCACGAGCAAATTCATTCTATCATTTGACTTCGCCTGTAAGAATCATGATGATCTTGGTAGCCTGGCATGTCTGGTTAAGCTTCGTTGTTTAGCAGCCTCTGACTCCGAGTAGCCTGCCCTTCCATCAGCCTAGCAAAAGCTGCACCTTAGCAGAAAACTGCACGTCCGGTGGCTCAATGCTGTCAATGTGTAGCTCGCAAGTAGATACTGAGACATAATTAGTAGATATTACATGTTTAAATCTGTGAAATAATTTGACAGGCATTACACACCATTCTGCATTTTGGCCATCTACAGTATTTTTCCAGCATTAATCGGTTAAATCACATTGCTAAAATGTTTTCACTCAGTTACAAACGTTACAGTCCTCGCCTGGCCCCACATGCGAGTGCACTGTGGCCGCTTCGTGATTACAATGTAGCCAAGCTGGTTCTGGATGCACCTACGCACAAAATGCACTGGATATTTGAATCTCGATAAAACAACTCTGCTCGGCAAGGTAATTAATATCGAGCAAATACGGCATTTCTACCCTCGTTGCATCAAATATGTATGCTGCTGAGACATGTACATTTTCAACATGTTCATGGTGACATTGATGTGACAGCGCTTCAAACAACGGCGCCAAAAAAAAGTCCATGGAAAAGGGAAAGCAGAACGGTCAAGCAATGTGCTTGCGGACTACACTTTTGTTATTCCTCATACTTTTCATGATTATTCTGTGTCTTCACGATTTGTTGTGGAATATGTAGCCTACTCACTATGGTTGTTGCTCCAAATTACACTTTAAAACAGAATGACAAATTACAAAGAATTGATTGTAGCCTAGTCCTGCAGACTACAGATTTGTTCAAATGTAAAACTCTTTTATTTTCTCTCATCTTAAAAAGGCAAGATTCTCAAAGTAGGCAACTGTCAAATTATTTTGTTGTTCAAAATATGTGGTTTTAAGAACCAAAACGCAAATGACATTGTTTGCAGTGTTCTTTGTTTCTATTAGTCGAATTAGGCCTACACATTAACAAAATATGCAGGCTGTAGCTCTTTTTTCAGACTAAAGTAGCTCTTTTGAAAGAGCTAGCCCAAAAGTTCAAATATTACCAAGCTACATTTTATTATTTTCATT
This sequence comes from Oncorhynchus clarkii lewisi, assembly GCF_045791955.1. Classification (NCBI taxonomy): domain Eukaryota; kingdom Metazoa; phylum Chordata; class Actinopteri; order Salmoniformes; family Salmonidae; genus Oncorhynchus; species Oncorhynchus clarkii. The sequence continues at coordinate 15,769,424 of NC_092164.1, read as the reverse complement.
TTTATTTAACTAGGCAAGTCAGTTAAGAACAAATTCTTATTTTCAATGATGGCCTAGGAACAGTGGGTTAACTGCCAGTTCAGGGGTAGAACGACAGATTTGTCAGCTCAGGGGTTTGAACTTGCAACCTCCAGGTTACTAGTCCAACACTCTAACCACTAGGCTACCCTGCCGCCCCAATTGAGGAGTGTTTCGGTTGAGGACAGAGTGATGTGTATTGTGGAAATAAACTGGGGGATATAGCTACAGTCCCAGATAGACTCATTGTTTGGTGTAGGGGAACAAATACAGCTGTGGGGATGCAAGGATATCTGGGCCATTCTGTCTAATGATGGACACATCTTCTAGTCACTAACTATTGAAGCATTGACACACATTTTAATCCTGGGAGCTTGACTAGACATTTCAGTGTCAGGCGAACATGTGTTTTCAATAGGGCTGTCAAACGATAAAACATTTCATCAGGTTAAGCGCAGGATTTGCTGTGATTAATCGCAATTCATGTAAAATTCAGAACCAACCAAAATCAGGTAAATTGATAAAGTTTTTATAATTTTTTTAAATCACAAAAGCTGTGATGGAAACAGGAAGTTTTGGTACAATTTTATAAATGCTGACAGATATTTTGTCCGTTCGACATGGTGGGATCTTTTTGTGTCGGTAAAATGTATTATGCGAGAAATGGCGGTGGAAATGCCTCTATGTGCAAAAATGTATATAATAGCCATCATATCAAAGTAAACTTGAAGTCACGTGATGATAGCGTGTGTGGTCCTCCCACTAGGATTCGAGAAACCATGCAGTTTATTAGGCTACAGATTAAATAAGTTATGATGAACTTCACAGGGTGGTGAAAGTGCACGGTGATGAGCTTGATGTTTCAGTCCCTTCCAATAAATATCATGAGTCTTATTCTGGTGACAAGATGATAAATGCTTGACTGCCTTTTTTTAAATAACAACAATTATCTCTCTTCTCCAGAATAATGTCATCATGTAGACTAGCCGACCCACACTGACTCAGAGCTGCTAGCTAGAGCGCACATGTTAAGACCAGAGTAGGCACATTGTCTATTTAACATCATGTAGACTAGCCGACCCACACTGACTCAGAGCTGTTAGCTAGAGCGCACATGTTAAGACCAGAGTAGGCACATTGTCTATTTAACATCATGTAGACTAGCCGACCCACACTGACTCAGAGCTGTTAGCTAGAGCGCACATGTTAAGACCAGAGTAGGCACATTGTCTATTTAACATCATGTAGACTAGCCGACCCACACTGACTCAGAGCTGTTAGCTAGAGTGCACATGTTAAGACCAGAGTAGGCACATTGTCTACTTAACATCATGTAGACTAGCCGACCCACACTGACTCAGAGCTGTTAGCTAGAGTGCACATGTTAAGACCAGAGTAGGCACATTGTCTATTTAACATCATGTAGACTAGCCGACCCACACTGACTCAGAGCTGTTAGCTAGAGCGCACATGTTAAGACCAGAGTAGGCACATTGTCTATTTAACATCATGTAGACTAGCCGACCCACACTGACTCAGAGCTGTTAGCTAGAGCGCACATGTTAAGACCAGAGTAGGCACATTGTCTATTTAACATCATGTAGACTAGCCGACCCACACTGACTCAGAGCTGTTAGCTAGAGTGCACATGTTAAGACCAGAGTAGGCACATTGTCTATTTAACATCATGTAGACTAGCCGACCCACACTGACTCAGAGCTGTTAGCTAGAGCGCACATGTTAAGACCAGAGTAGGCACATTGTCTACTTAACATCATGTAGACTAGCCGACCCACACTGACTCAGAGCTGTTAGCTAGAGCGCACATGTTAAGACCAGAGTAGGCACATTGTCTACTTAACATCATGTAGACTAGCCGACCCACACTGACTCAGAGCTGTTAGCTAGAGTGCACATGTTAAGACCAGAGTAGGCACATTGTCTACTTAACACAACCGCTTTTGTGACAAAACTATCAGTTGTTTAAAAAGCGATGGAAACATATTGAACTTTAGATTTTTATTCAGTACATGAAATCTAAAGCGAAAAAGTACATATTGTGCACTGCATCATCACACACAGATTTGTATGTGTACCAATTTTTCATAAGCTAACTTGAGTTAAGTGATTATCTCTGACAACACTAGTTTTCACCAAAGCACGTTTTAAAAGAACCCCACTTATGATCATGGATAGGTTTGCAAAGGGAGGGTATATTACTGGAAACCTTTTACCAGAATTTTTGTAATTTTCAAGCTATTTTAGTAATTTTATCAGATGACATCTAGTGGCATTTTTGGGTACTTCAGATTCTCACAGGTGTCTGTCATTATCTCTGGCCCTCTATCTGGCCTTATCACATGTAAAATAATATTATTTTTCAAATGTCATGACAAAGCTGTAAAACATCCTAAATATAAACCATCAATTTAGTGAATACCATTAGTGTTAAATATGAGGTTTTCAGCTGAAATTTCCTTTATATATTTTTTACAAAATTGAATTTATTTAACTACGTCAATATGTCTTTGTTGTAAATGTGTTGTCGCCAAACTAGTGGTACTTCTGAAAACATACAATAGTGGGAAGAGTTGCAGAGTTAATTGAAAATAACGCCATTGTTGATTAGGTGCTTTTTAAATTAATTAGTCTATTTTCTCTTGAACCATGTGGTCTATCCATTATATGAACAAAACAATTAACAATACAAACTATATGTGAATATAGATATTTAAGTTATTCAAGAATAAATTACCAAAGTTACCATAGACTGCCATCGATTATATTAATTACCAAAATGGTAACTTTAGTAAATTACCGGTAGCTTTGCAACCCCAGTCATGGGAAAAAGTATTGGTCTGTAATTCAGTCTGTTAATCTCTACATCTGATTTCACTGAGCTGAGATCACTACAATAAATAATTGCTTAAAATACTCCCTTTTTACCCTACTTGAGAGAAAGAGCTACCCAAGATTTACATATATGTCAATATAAAAAAGTTTTTATCACTATTGTATTCAACAACAAGTCAGAGACTCAAAATATATTACAGAATTATGTATCATTTATTCAAATAGATATTGTATTTATACTGTAGTTCTGTGTTCATAATGGTAATGTCGTCTAAAAGACATTTGCCTAAAGGATTACACTAATATAGGTCATCATTAATAGGAAGCAAGAGCACAACATTGTATATGTATGACTGTTCTAAAAATGAATATATTTGTCAAATCTAAATAAAATTAATGCTTCTGAATGTAGCATACCATTTTAATTCATCACTGTCATTCCACAACATATCAGAAGTAGAAGTTAAACCATGCGTATTGCTACGTCCATTATTCATTCACTAATTTCCTAAAACAATGACATGTAGCAAAACAAAACGACAACAGACCAATTCCCAAAAATGATATACATAATAAAATCTAATTTTTCGCTTCACAAAAATAACTCTACACATTTCTAAAGAAAAGCTAGAACTGGACAGATAAACCCAGCTGGCAAAAAGGGAAAACAACGGAGCAGCTTCTATTTGTTTTGTCTGTTTGGTGAAGGCTTTGTGGTCTCCTCTCCCAGTAAGACATGGATAAAGAGTACATGGAGAAAATAAATGATACTGTTACAGAGGCGTTATCCCTAAGCCCCGGTATCATATTTGAATTGTATTGGTGAATTGTAATCAGGTATTTTAGCTTAGCAAAGCTGGGGCCCCACTGTTGAATGCCTGCCATCTGTTTGGAGCCGAGTCTGACAGACACTGGGGGCTTCCAGTGGGGCAGGAGGGGGGAGAGCAGCCGCCATTCTCTTTCTAGAAAGCCGCATGACTTGTTTCAGAATCACTAAATCTACACATTGTAATGTAAGTCCACAGACTGTAAAGCCAGAGCAAACAGTGTATGTCCAGCTAAAGGGATCCAACCTCCCCAACGATAACAGTGTGTGTCCAGCTATAGGGATCCAGCCTCCCCAATGATAACAGTGTGTGTCCAGCTAAAGGGATCCAGCCTCCCCAACGATAACAGTGTGTGTCCAGCTATAGGGATCCAGCCTCCCCAACGATAACAGTGTCCAGCTATAGGGATCCAGCCTACCCAATGATAACAGTGTGTGTCCAGCTATAGGGATCCAGCCTCCCCAACGATAACAGTGTGTGTCCAGCTATAGGGATCCAGCCTCCCCAATGATAACAGTGTGTGTCCAGCTATAGGGATCCAGCCTCCCCAACGATAACAGTGTGTGTCCAGCTATAGGGATCCAGCCTCCCCAACGATAACAGTGTGTGTCCAGCTATAGGGATCCAGCCTCCCCAACGATAACAGTGTGTGTCCAGCTATAGGGATCCAGCCTCCCCAATGATAACCGTGTGTGTCCAGCTATAGGGATCCAGCCTCCCCAACGATAACAGTGTGTGTCCAGCTATAGGGATCCAGCCTCCCCAACGATAACAGTGTGTGTCCAGCTATAGGGATCCAGCCTCCCCAATGATAACCGTGTGTGTCCAGCTATAGGGATCCAGCCTCCCCAATGATAACAGTGTGTGTCCAGCTATAGGGATCCAGCCTCCCCAATGATAACAGTGTGTGTCCAGCTATAGGGATCCAGCCTCCCCAACGATAACAGTGTGTGTCCAGCTATAGGGATCCAGCCTCCCCAATGATAACAGTGTGTGTCCAGCTATAGGGATCCAGCCTCCCCAATGATAACAGTGTGTGTCCAGCTATAGGGATCCAGCCTCCCCAATGATAACAGTGTGTGTCCAGCTATAGGGATCCAGCCTCGCCAACGATAACAGTGGATGGACCTGTATTAGGTGAGTCGAGATCCCCCCCCCCAAAATTTACGGTCATCTATAGTGAATAAGAATGTTTTTAAATAATCATTATCCCACTAAGTACTAGCGCCCACTTACAATAAACAATGATATTATACAATACTCCACAATAACTGAACACCACCACTGTTAGTTGGTAACATTTTTATTGTTGTTCTGTCCACTGCTTTCTCTCTGTAACAGACATTTATGTGCAGAGAGGAGGCAGCAAGGGGCCACGGACTCATCAGAACCAGAGCTGACCCCTGATCTGCCCTGTCGGATGACACTCTCGTTTCCAATGACGACCCTCCACAGCAGTGAGTTCCGTCCTTGTTCCCGTCCCTCTCGGCTGAACTGAAGCACTTCAGTCTCTCTCTGTTGGAGCCGCAGCTCGAGTGCCCTCCACCTACTTCACTGACCGACCAACCGCTTTTCGAGTGACCAACTGATACCGCTGTACGACCATTGCCTCCACAGAAGACCACAGGCTACAGTGGCCTTTCAGGCCAAACTGTTTGTTGTTTTTCTGTTCTGTTGTCTGCCATGTTCTTAGGAAAGAGCAGGAGGGATGAATCATAGTGTTGTCCTATACTGATCTGGGGTTTTCACTGGCTCAGAATTCTCTGGAAAAGTTTAGCCTCAAATCGATTATAAGTGTGTACAGAGATTTCACAATGAGCCAGTTCTCTACAATTGGTTGTCGGTTCACCCTGTTTCTTATTACATTTCCCTCTCTTTTGTTCTACGGGGGAATTATACACACAAATCAAGTCTTTGGTCAGTCTGGGTCTTATGGATCAAACCGGGAGGCACAAAAGTCTAACAACAACAAGGATCTGACAATGGGTGTCGTGACAATTAACAAGGAGGAAGAATCTCTATTTCTTTTCCCCTCATCTACCGATCACAATCCATTAGCACAAGTCAGGGTTAAATCAAACTGCTATTCAGAGATAATTAGGAGCTGGTTGGCGAGGGTTGCGTGGAGGCGGGGGGGGGGGGGTCAGGCCAACACCAAGGGTCTGCAGCTGGGGCAAGTGAAGTGTGACACGGGGTACCCGAGCCGCCCGCTACCAAGCCCCCTCATCCCAACCACAACCCCCCCCAAACCCTCCTCAACCCCCATATCCCCATCATCACCTGCTGCGAGGGGAGCTGCTCCAAATTAAACAAATTATTTCAACCCTCTCTCTGCTCTATTCTCTCTTTCAGAGGGGCCTGTGCCACAGCAAACCTCTGCTCAATGATTCCACCTAAGGCTGAGGACTAACAAGGCTAGGAGGGAAGGAGGGAAGGAGGGAGGGAGGGAGCAGGAAAATGTGCACTAAATTGGCGAAGGTTTGTCTTTCATTAATCAACACGTTCCTGCTAGCTCAAGCTTCCTATCTTCACATTCAGAAAGGAGTGAAATATTTGCCGCGGTGACAGGATTTGCCTCTAAGCATTCATATTTAATTGAGAACAAACTTTTAGTTTCCTGCTATTCATTCTGTACTATTTCCTCAATTTGACTGGCCTTGGCCTTTAACATTGGGTTTCAGGTCTTCAATTTGGACATTTCAGAGGACAATTTTGACCAGAAATGTTTTGAAACGGCTCACATTTGCTGGAACAATAAAAACATGTTAAGATATCGATTTGACACCTCAAGCTTTTTAGACCACTTTATGTATAAATGACCTTCATATTGTTAACTTCATCTGAATTGTTAATTTCATAATTAAAGAAGACAGAAATCAAGTAAAATATGATTTGTGACAAAACAAAACAATAAATATTATAATATCCAACTAGAGTAAATATTAACATTGTACTTACGTAATAAGAACAAGATAAAAGGTTCATGTTAAATATAATAATACAAACTAAAAAGGTGTGAATCTTCTTCACTTCATTAACGGATATCATTTCCAGTCACATATGATCCCTACTCGTTTAGTGGTGTTAAACACTACGCATATCTAGAACTCTGTCATTTCAAAAAGCTATTCTACATAGGCTTGTATCTCTCTCTCTCTCCCTCTCTTGCTTGCATTTCATTCTGTGATTCTGATGACTAGTTGTTTTGCAGCTCCCTACTCTTGTCTTTGTGGAGACGTATCTCCCTTTGTCCAGACTCTCTAATTTGATGTATCCTTTATTTAACCAGAGGTCACATTGAGACGACATTTCTTTTTCAAGTGAGCCCTGGCCAAGACTGAGGGCAGCATACATATAGTTCCACACGGCACAGCATGAAGCAGAACAACGAGTAGAGGTTAAAACAGTGAAAAGTGACTGACTGAAGATACAGAGCAGGTTGAAAAACGTGCAATCTGTGTACAGCAGCCCTCCGATCCGGGACTTAAAACCATCACTCAGAATAAAATGATCGAGTCTTAAAATCCTTCTGCAAAGTGTTCCGATATGATGGGGCAGCCAAGCTAAAAGCACTCATACCAAAGTCAGTTCTTGTGTTGGGAACATTCTATAAAATACAGTTGTGTGATCTCAGACAGTAATGTCCATGACTTAAATATGTTGGCATCTGCCTTAAAATGGCCTTCAATGGCCTTCAAGACAAACAAACAGAGTCTGTCGCCTTCCAGTTAAGGATGTCCATCCTGTGTCCCCTCCTGTCCTCGGTTCTCTCAGGCCTGCCTGAGTCTGGCTCCAGCACAGCTCTACTGGAGGGCAGCTTGTGTGAAACGGTCACTTTGGTCACTCTGCATCAGTGTCCGAGTGGAATGCCGGCCCTGGCCGCACACAGACACCACTCTGGGGGATGGGGGGGTAGCTAGGCAGGTGCGCTGTCTGGAGGGAGGGGGGGTCGAGGGCGATGCAGGGCGATGCTGGATGCCCCTCATTGTCACTGGGGGACAGGGACACCAAGGCCCCCTGGGTAGCCCCTCTCAGAGGTCAGTGTGGCAGGCAGATAGGGATCCCACTGTGTAGTGGGGCCCTTTAGTTATTAACTGGATCTATGTCAGCTCTGCCGGTTAGAGCCACAATGCTACAACCCAACCTGTTCTCCACACAAAGGCCCCGGTAAAGAGACACCTCTGCTCCCATTGACTGAACCACTCCGCTGTGTGTCTTCCACTGCTTGCAACCAGCAACCAGCCGCTGTGAACAAATATAGCAAAATGATACCTGAGGTGTAGCGTTCCTTCCTTCTACCCCTCCCACCATCCTCCTCTCTGAGAAAGAAGGCCGTTACACACCAAACAGCCTCTCTGATCAGCAATTATACACTTTAGAGGTATTTAATACAGCTGAAGGGGGCGAGGCGGCCCCTGGAGACCACCGGCAGTCCATGAATACACCACGGCTCTCTGCAAATGGAAGGAGAGACGTGCCATTTGTACACATTATTCATACATTAAACGCCAGCTCAAGTAAAACAGTTACGACTCAGGCATTACAGCGGTATTTTCACACGTCTGTGTCTTGTCTGCAGTGTTGTTTATGCTTTTGTACAAAGGATGACAACCCGCGTAAGTTATTCAGCCGTGTGTGTGTGTGTGTGTGTGTGTGTGTGAGTTAAAACTCTCTCTACACATCTTTTCCCCCTGTAACTATATTTACCACTAAAACAGGTCAGAGTTGGCTCATTTCAGAATCATGATCTGGCAAAGGAGATTACCATCAATTAATATTCCATATTACTGGTCCTCGTTCATATTCACAATATGCAGATCTCCATTTGTCTTTTAAAGTAATGTAGTTTGGCAATCCACCGCTCGTTTCTAATGTATGCTAATGTGAGTAAAAACACTTTAGAATGTCTCAGAGGAATAAAAGCCATATCACAATTCAACACAGGCCACACAAGCCATTTTGGGGTGTCAAGAAAAGTTCAAAAGGCAGCACCTGTCAGAAACACTTTTTCTCTCTCAATAAGTTCTCACAATGAGCTGAACAAAGTGTGTGGGAGGCCAGAGGGTCTGTTAGTTGGACCAGGACTCATCAGTTCAGAACAGCCCTATGTTTATTCAATTCCACTGAGCCATTTACTTCATGTTGGCGTTCCTATCTTTTATTATCTATCCTCGTTGCATTGTCCAGAAGGACCCTGCCTGCGGGTAAGCCTTTCTGCAAGTCAGCAGTTTGTTCCACGGTATATACCATGTGTATCCTGTACATACAGACTAATACAACTTGAAAATGATGAATGAAACTCGAATAAAACTTCAAACTAAAACTAAAGAAAACGACTAATTAGACATCAAACCAAATCAGGCCAAAAGAGCCGTACCTCAGCCCCCATGCCAGGTCAGGACTGTATAGAACGCAGGGCCTGTACTCTACCCCAATCAATAGTCCAGCCAGGTCTGCCTGACCACCCCTCTGACCCAGAGGACCACTTAACTAGGATCAGCTAATGTATATATATTAGCCTACTGGAAAACAGACACATTTCCTGTTTTGGCACAGTTCTATTTAACGAGAATATAGGATGGATACTAACCGTGTAACAATGTGTTCAGGGTGTCATCTATGAAGAACAAAAATTGGTGAAAATGAACTGACACCGCAGGCCATTTCCTTTCACATATATTATCACTTAAACCATGATATATTTTCAACACTAGAGCGAATTCAAACATTTCACTGCTTTAGGTAGAGTTAGCCGTACTGTGTAGGAAGCCACAGCCAAAACCCCTAGCAGAGTAGAATAGAAAACTTTATTGTTCATACAGGATGGACATTTTTCTTTGGCATCACCTTACATTAAAATACATTCTCACGTCATACACATGTAAACCAGTCAGTCCATCATACAGTAGTGTATCTCTGAATGTCCCACTCCATGCTGCTTTTGAACCTCATCCAAACCCATGTTAGCAGCATGCGGTCTTTCCACCTCCTAACAGTAAAGGACAACGGTGTGTCAGACCCAGAAACACATTGTACACTTACAGTAGATGGCAATGGGTGCAGCCTGCCTTCCTGCCTCTCCACCACAGACGGCCGATGATACCTTCATTGGGTAGGTCGGGCACATAGTAATGGCTGGAATGGAATGAAAATGGTATTGCCACATCAAACACTTGGTTTCCTTGTATTATATGCACTATTCCATTCACTTAATTCCAGCTATTATTATGAGCTGTGCTCCCCTCAGCAGCCTCCTGTGCCTGTTCATGCTAGTGCCACTATATGCCCCTCAGAGAGGCTCTCTCTCTCACCCAGGAGACCTTGAAGGACAGGCCTCATGGTTCCCTCCGCATTGGAAGAGGCAGCGAGAGGAGTTAAGTGACAGGAGACAGTGTCCCCGCATTGCGTCAGGCAATAGTGTCACACCTGTCACCCATCAATCTGCTGCCACGGCGCGGAACCAAACACCTCGCTCACTCATATCAATAGCTAACTGCCAAACATGCCCTTAGTGGTGTCACCCCAGCCAAGTGCCTCCGTGTTACACCCCACCCGGCTCCTGTCATGGGGAACGAGAGAGAGGCATCGCCGGTGTATTTACATACTGAAAGGTCACAAATAGCCTCCAGGCGCTGTGCTAATTAGACTGTGCTAAAAAAAAAACTCCAAAGATAAATTAAAAAGACACAAATGGAGTAACATCTAAGCATGTTTAGGTGTTGAAGGTGGAGGAAAAGACAGATGAAAGTGAATGAAAGTAGTACGGGACAGAGAGGAAGCTTCTGGTGTTTGGCTTGAGACGTGGGCCATCAAATGCAGGATTGCAGACTGGGAGTTTGGATGGTGAGATAAGCCTCAGCTGGCCGAGTGAACATCCCGTGACTTTCAGAAGGGTCGCTGTCCGTTTGGCTGAGGTTGGCCTAACTTCAAAGTAGCTTCCCCTGTAACTCTGGTTAGCCCAGTTAGCCTAGCTCTTCCCCTGTAACTCTGGTTAGCCCAGTTAGCCTAGCTCTTTCACTGGAGACGTTGACCATATGATGATATTCAGATGACCGGGCCTGTGTGATCGCACTTAGCCAGATAAGCGAATCAACCTTTATAATTCAAAGTGACAAGCTGACAGGGAAAATGAGTGTAAAATGATATACTTATATGAATTTGTGTGTCACATCGCCGTCTGTGCACTTGTTTATCTCCGTGGCCATAGCCGAAGGCTTCTTTCTCCACGGTGCGAGAGCACTTTGTTTCCCCGGCCTTCAGACTGATCCCCCTTCGCCCTGGTGAATTTGCTGATTAATTTTGGATGCTCTCCTTAATTAACACCCCAAAGGAAGAAGTGTAGATTTCCTAGCCGCGCGTAGCAACCACCCAAAACAAATGAGTCTGAGGGAAGGATGGGAGGGCCCTTAGGGAGACAGACGTGCTGATGTCCGAAATGACATTACAGGAGAAATCTAGAGTTCCCCTACCCGATGTGATGTAGGAGACCTGGACGCAGGCGATGCCTCGGGAGCTCCATAGACCTTTTAATCAGCGGCTGCCTGGAAACTAGCTTCCTATTAGTCTCATTTCATTTGCTTTACCGTTGATGAAGAGCCGGCCTCACAAGATGCCACCCGACGCTTGAAACATGCTGCACCAGTGCCAGGGAGGGCAGGGCTGGTGGTGGGTGGTGCCGCCGCCGGACCCCGGCCATTAATTGGTGCACTCTTACTTCCAGTGAAATTGGCAGATGATGGACGCGGGCGAAATAAAAATGCGATTTGTTTTAGAAAATCTGAAAGGATTTGGCTAATTGGGGTGAATTGCGCCCATCTCGTCCGTTGACAGCCAAGTGGAAATGCGTGAGGAGCTGCAGGCATGCAGCTTGTTGTGCTCTCACCCCTCGCATGACAACTTTTAAGACTCTGACAGGAGGGGGATGAAATAACAAAAGGCCAACAGAAATAGCCAAAAGCACACAGAGACATGGCACAGAAGTCTATGAAGCCACGCAACCTTGAAAGGCCAAACCAGCGCTGCCTCACAGAGTCCTACTGGGTAGAAACTTGATTGGTCAAACATGCACCAAGAAAGTACACCAAACTTAAACCCTAAGAGACAGGTCTCAGCCTCGGCCCCAGTATGGTCACACCACAGAGATGATATGGTCTAGATCACCATATCAGGAACTGAACAAAGTCAAGCCATGTGAAATGGACTAAACTTTATGACTGTACGCAATCTTGAAAAACGTTGTGCCAAACACAATCATTTAGCAACTGCAAAGGACAAAGGTTGCCAAACAGTAGCAGTAATGTCAGCATAAACAAGATCCGGGAAGCTAAAGAATCCATGATGCCCAGATCAATAACATTGTACATGACCCACAGCAGCTGTAAAATGTCAGTTTACAGAACAGTGGCCTGATACAGTGTTCAATTGAGGCCATTAAAAGCACATACGATCCTCTAACTTCCTGTCAAACAGACATGCCTGCTTGAGCACGTCGTCTGAGCTACTCCACTGGACAACTGTGGACTTTGTGCTCTCGGGGTCCAGAAAAAAATACACAGGGAGAATTCCTGTTACAAAAGGACAAGAAGTGCTAGTGTAATTGGGATATTTGGGAGCGTCTCGTTTCAGGGCCAGGTGAACTAACGCTGGTGAAATTAAGCCGGTAAGGGTAGAGCCCTGGTCCTGGTCTCACTGACTGGCTGGCTGGGAGCTTGGCCTCCCTCTATCCTCTTTCCCCTTAGTCTCCCCCACCTCTCTACCCTCTCTCTCTCGTTCTCCCCTCTGACTGTGACACAGTAGCAGATCCTGGCCGGGTCTAGGACTCTCTTTGGGACAGCCCAGCAATGATAGCAGCTTGATCGGAGAGGTATAAGTAACAAATTAGATCAATTAAAGTGTCCGAGAGGGGCACCTGCCCCAGAGTCCTGTTACACTAAACAATCCCCTCATCTTTGTTTCCTCCTGCAGGATTCCATTTGCAACCTCATCACTTCCAAAGGCTCCACAATGGTCCTGTTTGTTCGCTAATGGAGACGGCCAAGGAAACGACTGACCCTTTCCCCCTCGTTACTATCAGACCTCCACACTCGGGAACTAGGGGCAGAGGCAAGTTTGCAGAAACCAATCCCAGCCGGCCGCTCCCTCAGCCCCCCCCCCCCCCCCCCCGCTCCCTCAGTCCGTCTCAAAGCAGGATCTCAACAAGCTTGATTTGTAACAAATTTGTAACTCCAACTATCTTTAATTGCCTGAAAGTGGCTCAAACAAGGAGCTGATTGAGATAAATAATGGTAGCGCTGAGAATATCAGAGCTGGGAGTTAGAGAGCCCTCTGGTCTGTGCTCAGCTCTTATTCACTACATAGTACTGCAGTGTGTTTATCACTACCTCCCAAATGACTGGACAGTAGACCAGAGGAGTTCAGAAGGACCAGATCACAGACTGTCAGGATTGTTTCTCAGACCAGAGGAGTTCAGAAGGACCAGATCACAGACTGTCAGGATTGTTTCTCAGACCAGAGGAGTTCAGAAGGACCAGATCACAGACTGTCAGGATTGTTTCTCAGACCAGAGGAGTTCAGAAGGACCAGATCACAGACTGTCAGGATGGTTTCTCAGACCAGAGGAGTTCGGAAGGACCAGATCACAGACTGTCAGGATTGTTTCTCAGACCAGAGGAGTTCAGAAGGACCAGATCACAGACTGTCAGGATGGTTTCTCAGACCAGAGGAGTTCAGAAGGACCAGATCACAGACTGTCAGGATTGTTTGTGATAACCTCTGATTTTCAACTCTTTGCTAGCAGAACGGGCTCTAAGGAATCAATTCAATACAACCAACACTGCAATGTTCATACGGTTGCATTTAATACACCTTTCCCCTGTGGTCAAATACAATTGATGAATGGTAAAAATAGCAGGTAGATCCCGTCCAGTTATCAGAATAAGACAAGTGTCAGTAGGCAGAAGTGTAAACAAAGACAGTGAAGCAGAAGCATTAGTAATGTAATGGGCACAGCAAGACCATACAGTGCAGTATAACCCCATGCCAGCACGGTAAACCTGTTTGTGCATACCAGTGTCCATGCATTTTCAATACACCATAAGTCTGCACAGAGTGTTATGGGCATCATATGAATGAACCAAGGTGCACCTCAACATCATGATGAATGAGATGCTTCATATTGTTAATTGGTTATTAGGCTAAAATCCTCACAGGTTGTGTCGATAACCTGGCTATTTATTTGTATTAGGCTTACAACACTTCTCAAAATCAGCCTTTTCAAAAACTGCAGGACCATTTGTCAGTCACTCTTCCAGCAGCTATTAAAGTACTTTCTCCAGTGATAAAGCAACTCAGCTTGATGGTTAGAAGCCTGATAACTAGGTAGAGGGCTGCAAAAATCACACCAGAGTAGAATGGCCAATTATCAGGAGAGTTAGAGAAGCGACGGTGGCCCCAACTATTGCACCCAACCAGGCAGACAGGCAACGAGTCTGTTTGAATCTGCTTGATGAATGTGATGTGTGCTCCTCTTTCTCTCACCCCCCCCCCTCCAATTCATCGGGAGTGAGCGCTTAGAGCCGATTGTTTACTATAACCTTGTAATCAACCTGGCTGACAGCACACTATTACCCATGATAACAGGCCTAGCTGCAATTTGGGGACTGAAAGAAAAGCCCACCTCCTAGATGGAGTCCTTCTGATGCTGTACTGACAGAGCGCTGCCCTGTTATCTTTCGCCCTAATTTGTTTTCAAGAACTGTGATTTACATTTCAGTTGGATGACACCTTTTAATGTTGCAGCACAGGGATGAGAAGTGGGCCGGAGCGTCGCCAGGGCTGAATATTATTCCACATCTCCGGCTGCAGTGTTTCAAATGACGGCAGCGGCGTTTCCACCGTCCTCAAGTGGAGACGATTACAATTAAAAATCAAAAGGTGGCGTGTCCATCAAACGATGGCCCATAACCCTTTGTGTACCACTACATATGATGTGGGCTCAGCCAGTGGAGGGGCTGGCAGATGCTAAACGGTTTCCAGCTAATCATAATGTACTAGTGACTGAGGCCCGCTCTCATTTGAATATTACGCAATGAGTGTTATTTCAGAGAAAAGGGCAGATTGCTAAAGAGCATGCAGATGTAAGTCATTTGGCCAGCAGGTAAAAGAAAATCCATGCCCACCACTATTAAAACAATAGAGGGGAGGCTTATTGCTAAGTTCAATTATCCTCTGCGGCGGTCCCTTGAAGTAGGGCGGCAGGTTATAGGAGCATCTCCCTTCCATTTGGTGCACCCCTTCATGTTGTTACCATAGATTTCAGTTGGTGAACAGGTTTTCTAGACAGCTGTGTATTGAAGCAGAACGGTCTGTTTTATTCAGAATTCCAGTTTGGAATCCCAAAAACATTACCATTGAACCAGCGAGGGAAACTTGCACAGAGAAGAGCTATTGTTTCACTGACTACAGTAATAG
Organism: Oncorhynchus clarkii lewisi; assembly: GCF_045791955.1. Taxonomy (NCBI): domain Eukaryota; kingdom Metazoa; phylum Chordata; class Actinopteri; order Salmoniformes; family Salmonidae; genus Oncorhynchus; species Oncorhynchus clarkii. The sequence goes on along the minus strand of NC_092164.1, from coordinate 15,754,257 downwards.
GCCGTAGTACACAAATAACGCACAGTCGCCACAACTACTTCTTTACAGTGAGACATCAAGAGAGAGAGCGTGAGAGAGAGTGGAAGAGTGTGTGTGTGTTGATTTAATGTGTTTCTAAGGTATTAGATTCATATCATTGATGTGCAGCACATTTATCTTGAACGGCAAGATAAGTGGATTTTTGTTGTAACTTCTTGTCATACATCATTTATTTATTTAAATTCAATAGCATTTGAACATACTCAATGTAGGCTACATAAAGTAGTGTAACCTTCTACAGTATTGACATGATAGCCGCCTTTATAGATCCTTAACATGTCTTAATCATGTGCTCTTTCTTGCTATGCAATTTAGATTGTGGCATTTTACATAAAACCATTGTTTATTCATTTTGTTTCAATCGTCAATGAAATTATGTAAAACAACCTCTCAAAGCATGCTCAGAGTGTAGTAAAATGCAGTTATTCAAATACCTTCAGTTACTCGAAGGCAAAGGATTCTCATTTAAATAAGAATTGCACTTAAATGTCACATGGGTTTATCTAAAATTATGAGATTATGTATTTATTTCATTAAACTGGATTCTAATGCATGTTTGGGGAAAGTAAAATGAGGAAATGTGCTCCTAGCAAAATTCAAAAACGAATGAAAATTTTAATTGTAAACGTTTTTTATTTTATTATTATTCTCCAGACATTGCACCTGAAGATTTGGTACTTGAATAGAAACTGCCAATGAGACCGCAAGTAACAATTTACTTTTATTCAAGTGATTATATCAAACTATTAGCCGCAGTCAAAAACCTAAGGGTCTTTCAACGGTCTCCCAGATAATACAATCTCTACAATACCTCTTGATAAGAAGTCATCATTATATTCCCTAATGAATTAGCTTGTAAGAAGATAATGCAACAACCGCTATTCAGGACGGAGTCGTCGAGATATCACGCCTCGTGTGCCGTGCTGGGAGCAGGAAAGAGGAGAAGAGCCTCTTGTAGGTTGTGTTATTCCGGGGCAAACCGTGGCGACTGCAAGGAGAGAGGAGAACAATTCGCCTACCTCATCAGTCGCCTTTGTGGGAAGACAGCATTCGTGCAAATCAGCATTGCAAGGAGGTGCGCGAAGAAGTTGTTCAAACGCAATCAATGTGATAGGTCTACCTGTCGAGTCGAGTGTTTAGTTAGTTCAGCTTCTCACACACACACTGGGCAGCAAAGTGAATATGGCCATTAGCAGTTAACTCACTTGGCCATCTTTTAATAACATTGCGATTTTATATAACATTTATATTGAACACGATCTGACACAACAGAAGAACTGTCTGTCACTTCCTGTATCAATAACGTTTGTACATCAGTAATGGAAAGGCCAATTACAAAACAGATAATACGTTCCCAGGTAAATAGTAGTTTACAAAACACCTGTTTCCATACGCTCACAGAGCCCAGTAACGGTGCACATACAATAATCTTACTGCAACATAAAGCATAGCATGTTTAAAATGCTTTGTAAAAAGAAAATCATAAGCTGAGTCAAATAAAACCAGCAACAATAGATTCCGTTTTATTTTATATAGTCCTATGTTACAATATAATTAGATTGGTTATCGTCCCAGATGTTAGCCTCCCATCCCCAGCAGTTTGGTCCATATGTGTCTGCATTATGGAGATAAACAGAAGCATGTGCGTGTTGATGCTAATCAAGCATATGGGCACTTTACAAAAGGTTACCCCGAATAAATTGGATTGAATGACAATCTGTTTGGGAGATGTGATCTAGGACCTACTATGGGATCTCACTGTATGAATGCTACAAGAAATAGTTAGGTGTTCCAACTTTCTGATCACACAGGCTTGGATCCGTATCACAAGGGGCACCGCCAATCGAGTTGTTGAGTTAGAGAAGGAGAAGTTATTTCCTGCCGTCAGCCACCCACTAAAACTAATTGTGTGGTTGCACTCTCAAACAACATAAACAAGTAGCAATTGTAATCTAGAGAGAGAGAGAGAGAGACTTTGGTATGTGATTTGTCTTCCATCTTTCCTTTGTGATGACCGGGAGAGATGTAAAGCTTATCAGCGACTCATTTCAATGGACTTGATCATTTCGCTGAACTCCAGGGGTTTCTTATCAGTAGAACTAGGATAGAATGATGTATGCTGCTACGTCCCTGCCTCACTCCCCTTCTCTTCATCTCCACAATGTGCTATACCATCAGCCACCGTCTATTGTTTATCTAAGCAGATCGTTGTGGATGTTCTTTTTTTATTGGCTAGTCAGATCATTGGCTATAGTTCAGTCTTTCTGGTTGATCCTTTGAAAATCTAACTTTTGTAAAGATTATGTTTACGTTTTATAGAGTGCATGTAGGATTCTCAGCATGTCTCGAAAGGATATTATTACATGGCTTTTGTATGAGTCTCAGATAGAAGGAATGGGATTCTTAACTACAAGAGAGCAAGTGTTTTGATGAGTAGCTATTTGCTTCGCTTCATAAATATATTATAATGCCAAAAGAATAGATTATTTACACTACAATATTGGTAGACATGATATACCTCTGTTGAATAGGCCTTTGCTCTGTCACTTGCACTCAGATAACGTTGATTATAATTTTTCCCCATGTCTTATAGTGACATCTAGCGGCCAAATAGTGAACTTCCTTCAAAATGTCCAATCAGACATTGCACCTCTACTTTGTATATTTTAGCATTAGTAGACATGATGACAAAGTGAGGAAATGGCCAACATCATTATTATTATTATTATTTATTTCCTCCAGAAGAGGAATATGCCACTTTTGACCTGTTCATCACCCTCATATTCTCTTCTGGGATCATGTGGACATATGGATGGACGAACTGCATGGATCTGTACATGGTTCTGGTGTCCCTAACCCTAGCCTCTGCCCCTCTTCATCATCTTTAACCACCATCTCACACACACACACATCTTCCTCCAGCACTGATAACACTCCCTCTCTGATCCGCCTGTGTTTGCTCTCATCCAGAAGTTACCTTGATCACGATGCCCAGGGTTTTCAGTTGATTAGAAACAACAGCAGCTGACGATGTTGTAATAATTCACCCAAACAAAGCTGCAGCCTGATTCAAGAGGGTCTGTGATAGGGGGGGGGGGGGGGGGGGGGGGGGGGGGCAAGGGATAGGACGTGGCTGATGTCGCCGCTGCGCGGAGTTCTGAAGTGGGGCTAATTGAGCCTTTGTGGGCCAGATCGGGAGGAGGGGGAAGTTCAAAGACAACGTTGGAGCAACAACATTGTGTTTCATTAGGAGGACGTGGGGGAGCTTTGATGTGAAGCCACTCGTGCAGCACCTGTAGCTTTGATAGTGGAGGTCACAGAGTAGGGTCGAGAGGGCTCTACAGCCCACGGTACAGTACAGCCTGATGGGATAGCAGGGAGGGATTAGGCCTAAGAACAAGCCACTGGACAGGCCTGAAGTGGGAAAATCCATATTCATCTCTCCCTTCTTCATCTCTAATGAACATTTGTTTTTGATGCCGGTTAATTCTGTGCCAATGTAATTGTTTCATTGGTCGTTGGTCCATCCTAGCAGTTGTACTTGTAATGTCAGATAACTGGCAAATGCGCCCTCCAATTTGGTGGTGGTTCTTGAGGACATGATAACTCTTTCCTCATGGTATTACAGGTGACGTGGTCAGTGATAAACTGAGGTTGAGGGATCCGTAAGGCCCTTTTAACTGGAAATTAAGCACTGCTTAGATAAATGTCTTCACCTTAACAAGGTTCTCTTTTCTCTAAGACTGACACTTCTTCTTAGTGTAAATAACCAGTGACATTTAGTCAAACCAGCCCTTTGGTTTTGTCTTTACCATCGATGGTCCCTAACTCACCCTGTCTCTGGCCTTTCACTGGTTATGCTTTTGTTCTGCAACATAAAAGGAGAGAATAAGGGAGAGGAGCTACATGGGGGGAGGAGGGACATTTTGAATGAACCGCTGATCAATATTATGCCCCATCTAGCAGTGAGATAGTGGGGAAGACGGATGCTTCATGGATCTGGAGATCAGGTCATTGTGGTGTCAGAAGCAAACAACACTGGACTACATGGGCAGTTTATGGTCTCTTTCTTTTAGTTGACCCTGGAGCTCAATTCAAGTTCTGTCCAGTTTCCCGTCCAACAGTTACAGTCTGAATCTACTGTCTAATGACAACTTCCTCATGCTGTTCTATCTGGCCTGGGGCCGGTTCAACCTCATACTGTTCTATCTGGCCTGGGGCCGTTTCAACCTCATGCTGTTCTGTTAGTCTGGGCTGGGGCTGGTTCTACATCATACTGTTCTGTTAGTCTGTGATGGGGCTGGTTCAACCTCATACTGTTCTATCTGGCCTGGGGCTGGTTCTACCTCATACTGTTCTATCTGGCCTGGGGCCGGTTCTACATCATACTGTTCTGTTAGTCTGGGCTGGGGCTGGTTCTACATCATACTGTTCTGTTAGTCTGTGATGGGGCTAGTTCTACCTCATGCTGTTCTATCTGGGCTGGGGCCAGTTCTACCTCATGCTGTTCTGTTAGTCTGGTCTGGGGCTGGTTCTACCTCATCCTGCTCTGTTAGTCTGGGCTGGGGCTGGTTCTACCTCATGCTGTTCTGTTAGTCTGGGCTGGGGCTGGTTCTACCTCATACTGTTCTGTTAGTCTGGTCTGGGGCTGGTTCTACCTCATACTGTTCCATCTGGCCTGGGGCCGGTTCAACCTCATACTGTTCCATCTGGCCTGGGGCCGGTTCTACCTCATACTGTTCCATCTGGCCTGGGGCCGGTTCAACCTCATACTGTTCCATCTGGCCTGGGGCCGGTTCAACCTCATACTGTTCTATCTGGGCTGGGGCCAGTTCTACCTCATGCTGTTCTGTTAGTCTGGTCTGGGGCTGGTTCTACCTCATCCTGTTCTGTTAGTCTGGGCTGGGGCTGGTTCTACCTCATGCTGTTCTGTTAGTCTGGGCTGGGGCTGGTTCTACCTCATACTGTTCTGTTAGTCTGGGCTGTGGCTGGTTCTACCTCATGCTGTTCTGTTAGTCTGGGCTGAGGCTGGGGCTGGTTCTACGTCATACTGTTTTGTTAGTCTGTGCTGGGGCTGGTTCTACCTCATGCTGTTCTATCTGGACTGGGGCCGGTTCTACCTCATGCTGTTCTGTTAGTCTGGTCTGGGGCAGGTTCTACCTCATCCTGTTCTGTTAACCTGGACTGCCGCTGGTTCTACCTCATGCTGTTCTATTAGTCTGGGCTGGGGCTGGTTTTACATCATACTGTTATGTTAGTCTGGGATGGGACTGGATCTACCTCATACTGTTCTGTTAGTTTTGGCTGGGGCTGGTTCTACGTCATACTTTTCTGTTAGTCTGGGCTGGGGCTGGTTGTACTTCATACTTTTCTGTTAGTCTTGGCTGGGGCTGGTTCTACCTCATACTGTTCTGTTAGTCTGCGCTGGGGCTGGTTCTACCTCATACTGTTCTGTTAGTCTGGGCTGGGGCTGGTTCTACCTCATACTGTTCTGTTAGTCTGGGCTGGGGCTGGTTCTACGTCATACTGTTCTGTTAGTCTGGGATGGGGCTGGTTCTACCTCATGCTGTTCTGTTAGTCTGGGCTGGGGCTGGTTCTATCTCATGCTGTTCTGTTAGTCTGGCTGGGGCTGGTTCTACCTCATACTGTTCCATCTGGCCTGGGGCCGGTTCAACCTCATACTGTTCTTTTAGTCTGGGCTGGGGCTGGTTCTATCTCATGCTGTTCTGTTAGTCTGGGCTGGGGCTGGTTCTACCTCATACTGTTCCATCTGGCCTGGGGCCGTTTCAACCTCATGCTGTTCTTTTAGTCTGGGCTGGGGCTGGTTCTACATCATACTGTTCTGTTAGTCTGTGATGGGGCTAGTTCTACCTCATGCTGTTCTATCTGGGCTGGGGCCAGTTCTACCTCATGCTGTTCTGTTAGTCTGGTCTGGGGCTGGTTCTACCTCATCCTGCTCTGTTAGTCTGGGCTGGGGCTGGTTCTACCTCATGCTGTTCTGTTAGTCTGGTCTGGGGCTGGTTCTACCTCATCCTGCTCTGTTAGTCTGGGCTGGGGCTGGTTCTACCTCATGCTGTTCTGTTAGTCTGGGCAGGGGCTGGTTCTACCTCATACTGTTCTGTTAGTCTGGGCTGTGGCTGGTTCTACCTCATGCTGTTCTCTTAGTCTGGGCTGGGGCTGGGGCTGGTTCTACGTCATACTGTTCTATCTGGACTGGGGCCGGTTCTACCTCATGCTGTTCTGTTAGTCTGTTCTGGGGCAGGTTCTACCTCATCCTGTTCTGTTAACCTGGACTGCCGCTGGTTCTACCTCATACTGTTCTGTTAGTCTGGGCTGGGGCTGGTTCTACCTCATGCTGTTCAAATAGGGCGGTGGCGGGTTCTACCTCATGCTATTCTTTAAGTCTGGACTTGGAATGGTTCTACCTCATACTGTTCTGTTAGTCTGGGCTGTGGCTGGTTCTACCTCATGCAGTTCTGTTAGTCTGGGCTGAGGCTGGGGCTGGTTCTACGTCATACTGTTTTGTTAGTCTGTGCTGGGGCTGGTTCTACCTCATGCTGTTCTATCTGGACTGGGGCCGGTTCTACCTCATGCTGTTCTGTTAGTCTGGTCTGGGGCAGGTTCTACCTCATCCTGTTCTGTTAACCTGGACTGCCGCTGGTTCTACCTCATGCTGTTCTATTAGTCTGGGCTGGGGCTGGTTCTACATCATACTGTTATGTTAGTCTGGGATGGGACTGGATCTACCTCATACTGTTTTGTTAGTTTTGGCTGGGGCTGGTTCTACGTCATACTTTTCTGTTAGTCTTGGCTGGGGCTGGTTGTACTTCATACTTTTCTGTTAGTCTTGGCTGGGGCTGGTTCTACCTCATACTGTTCTGTTAGTCTGCGCTGGGGCTGGTTCTACCTCATACTGTTCTGTTAGTCTGGGCTGGGGCTGGTTCTACCTCATACTGTTCTGTTAGTCTGGGCTGGGGCTGGTTCTACGTCATACTGTTCTGTTAGTCTGGGATGGGGCTGGTTCTACCTCATACTGTTCCATCTGGCCTGGGGCCGTTTCAACCTCATGCTGTTCTTTTAGTCTGGGCTGGGGCTGGTTCTACATCATACTGTTCTGTTAGTCTGTGATGGGGCTAGTTCTACCTCATGCTGTTCTATCTGGGCTGGGGCCAGTTCTACCTCATGCTGTTCTGTTAGTCTGGTCTGGGGCTGGTTCTACCTCATCCTGCTCTGTTAGTCTGGGCTGGGGCTGGTTCTACCTCATGCTGTTCTGTTAGTCTGGGCTGGGGCTGGTTCTACCTCATACTGTTCTGTTAGTCTGGTCTGGGGCTGGTTCTACCTCATCCTGCTCTGTTAGTCTGGGCTGGGGCTGGTTCTACCTCATGCTGTTCTGTTAGTCTGGGCTGGGGCTGGTTCTACCTCATACTGTTCTGTTAGTCTGGGCTGTGGCTGGTTCTACCTCATGCTGTTCTCTTAGTCTGGGCTGGGGCTGGGGCTGGTTCTACGTCATACTGTTCTATCTGGACTGGGGCCGGTTCTACCTCATGCTGCTCTGTTAGTCTGGTCTGGGGCAGGTTTTACCTCATCCTGTTCTGTTAACCTGGACTGCCGCTGGTTCTACCTCATACTGTTCTGTTAGTCTGGGCTGGGGCTGGTTCTACCTCATGCTGTTCAAATAGGGCAGTGGCGGGTTCTACCTCATGCTATTCTTTAAGTCTGGACTTGGAATGGTTCTACCTCATACTGTTCTGTTAGTTTTGGCTGGGGCTGGTTCTACGTCATACTTTTCTGTTAGTCTTGGCTGGGGCTGGTTCTACCTCATACTTTTCTGTTAGTCTTGGCTGGGGTTGGTTCTACCTCATGCTGTTCTATCTGGGCTGGGGCCGGTTCTACCTCGTGCTGTTCTGTTAGTCTTGGCTGGGGCTGGTTCTACCTCATACTGTTCTGTTAGTCTTGGCTGGGGCTGGTTCTACCTCATACTGTTCTGTTAGTCTGCGCTGGGGCTGGTTCTACCTCATACTGTTCTGTTAGTCTGGGCTGGGGCTGATTCTACCTCATACTGTTCTGTTAGTCTGGGCTGGGGCTGGTTCTACATCATACTGTTCTGTTAGTCTGGGATGGGGCTGGTTCTACATCATACTGTTCTGTTAGTCTGGGCTGGTATTGGTTCTACCTCATGCTGTTCTATCTGTGCTGGGGCCGGTTCTACCTCATGCTGTTCTGTTAGTCTGGGCTGGGGCTGGTTCTACCTCATACTGTTCTATCTGGCCTGGGGCCGTTTCATCCTCATGCTGTTCTTTTAGTCTGGGCTGGGGCTGGTTCTACATCATACTGTTCTGTTAGTCTGGGCTGGGGCTGGTTCTACCTCATACTGTTCTGTTAGTCTGTGATGGGGCTAGTTCTACCTCATGCTGTTCTATCTGGGCTGGGGCCAGTTCTACCTCATGCTGTTCTGTTAGTCTGGTCTGGGGCTGGTTCTACCTCATCCTGTTCTGTTAGTCTGTGCTGGGGCTGGTTCTACCTCATGCTGTTCTATTAGTCTGGGCTGGGGCTGGTTCTACGTCATACTGTTTTGTTAGTCTGTGCTGGGGCTGGTTCTACCTCATGCTGTTCTATCTGGACTGGGGCTGGTTCTACCTCATGCTCTTCTAATAGGGTGGTGGCCGGTTCTACCTCATGCTGTTCTATTAGTCTGGGCTGGGGCTGGTTCTACATCATACTGTTCTGTTAGTCTGGGATGGGACTGGATCTACCTCATACTGTTCTGTTAGTTTTGGCTGGGGCTGGTTCTACGTCATACTTTTCTGTTAGTCTTGGCTGGGGCTGGTTCTACCTCATACTTTTCTGTTAGTCTTGGCTGGGGCTGGTTCTACCTCATACTGTTCTGTTAGTCTGGGCTGGGGCTGGTTCTACGTCATACTGTTCTGTTAGTCTGGGCTGGGGCTGGTTCTACCTCATGCTGTTCTAATAGGGTGGTGGCCGGTTCTACCTCATGCTGTTCTATTAGTCTGGGCTGGGGCTGGTTCTACATCATACTGTTCTGTTAGTCTGGGATGGGACTGGATCTACCTCATACTGTTCTGTTAGTTTTGGCTGGGGCTGGTTCTACGTCATACTTTTCTGTTAGTCTTGGCTGGGGCTGGTTCTACCTCATACTTTTCTGTTAGTCTTGGCTGGGGCTGGTTCTACCTCATACTGTTCTGTTAGTCTGCGCTGGGGCTCGTTCTACCTCATACTGTTCTGTTAGTCTGGGCTGGGGCTGGTTCTACCTCATGCTGTTCTAATAGGGTGCTGGCCGGTTCTACCTCATGCTGTTCTATTAGTCTGGGCTGGGGCTGGTTCTACATCATACTGTTCTGTTAGTCTGGGATGGGACTGGATCTACCTCATACTGTTCTGTTAGTTTTGGCTGGGGCTGGTTCTACGTCATACTTTTCTGTTAGTCTTGGCTGGGGCTGGTTCTACCTCATACTTTTCTGTTAGTCTTGGCTGGGGCTGGTTCTACCTCATACTGTTCTGTTAGTCTGCGCTGGGGCTCGTTCTACCTCATACTGTTTTGTTAGTCTGGGCTGGGGCTGGTTCTACCTCATACTGTTCTGTTAGTCTGGGCTGGGGCTGGTTCTACGTCATACTGTTCTGTTAGTCTGGGCTGGGGTTGGTTCTACCTCATGCTGTTCTATCTGGGCTGGGGCTGGTTCTATCTCATACTGTTCTGTTAGTCTGGGCTGGGGCTAGTTCTACGTCATAGTTTTCTGTTAGTCTTGGCTGGGGCTGGTTCTTCCTCATACTTTTCTGTTAGTCTTGGCTGGGGCTGGTTCTACCTCATTCTGTTCTGTTAGTCTGCGCTGGGGCTGGTTCTACCTCATACTGTTCTGTTAGTCTAGGCTGGGGCTGGTTCTACCTCATACTGTTCTATCTGGCCTGGGGCCGTTTCATCCTCATGCTGTTCTTTTAGTCTGGGCTGGGGCTGGTTCTACCTCATACTGTTCTGTTAGTCTGTGATGGGGCTAGTTCTACCTCATGCTGTTCTATCTGGGCTGGGGCCAGTTCTACCTCATGCTGTTCTGTTAGTCTGGTCTGGGGCTGGTTCTACCTCATCCTGTTCTGTTAGTCTGGGCTGGGGCTGGTTCTACCTCATGCTGTTCTGTTAGTCTGGGCTGGGGCTGGTTCTACCTCATACTGTTCTGTTAGTCTGGGCTGTTCCTGGTTCTACCTCATGCTGTTCTGTTAGTCTGGGCTGGGGCTGGGGCTGGTTCTACGTCATACTGTTTTGTTAGTCTGTGCTGGGGCTGGTTCTACCTCATGCTGTTCTATCTGGACTGGGGCCGGTTCTACCTCATGCTGTTCTGTTAGTCTGGTCTAGGGCAGGTTCTACCTCATCCTGTTCTGTTAACCTGGACTGCCGCTGGTTCTACCTCATACTGTTCTGTTAGTCTGGGCTGGGGCTGGTCCTACCTCATGCTGTTCTATTAGTCTGGGCTGGGGCTGGTTCTACATCATACTGTTTTGTTAGTCTGTGCTGGGGCTGGTTCTACCTCATGCTGTTCTATCTGGGCTGGGGCCGGCTCTACCTCATGCTGTTCTGTTAGTCTGGGCTGGAGCTGGTTCTATCTCATACTGTTCTGTTAGTCTGGGCTGGGGCTGGTTCTACCTCATGCTGTTCTGTTAGTCTGGTACGGGGTTGGTACTACTACATACTGTTCTGTTAGTCTGGGTTGGTTCTACCTCATGCTGTTCTGTAAGTCTGGGCTGGTTCTACCTCATACTGTTCTGTTAGTCTGGGTTGGGGTTGGTACTACCACATACTGTTCTGTTAGTCTGGGTTGGGGTTGGTACTACCACATACTGTTCTGTTAGTCTGGGCTGGGGCTGGTTCTACGTCATACTGTTCTGTTAGTCTGGGCTGGTTCTACCTCATGCTGTTCTGTTAGTCTGGGCTGGTTCTACCTCATACTGCTCTGTTAGTCTGGGCTGGTTCTACCTCATACTGTTCTGTTAGTCTGGGTTGGTTCTACCTTATGCTGTTCTGTTAGTTTGGGCTGGTTCTACCTCATACTGTTCTGTTAGTCTGGGTTGGTTCTACCTTATACTGTTCTGTTAGTCTGGGCTGGTTCTACGTCATACTGTTCTGTTAGTCTGGGCTGGTTCTACCTCATACTGTTCTGTTAGTCTGGGCTGGTTCTACCTCATACTGTTCTGTTAGTCTGTGTTGGTTCTACCTCATACTGTTCTGTTAGTCTGGGCTGGGGCTGGTTCTACCTCATACTGTTCTGTTAGTCTGGGCTGGGGCTGGTTCTACGTCATAATGTTCTGTTAGTCTGGGCTGGGGCTGGTTCTACCTCATACTGTTCTGTTAGTCTGAGCTGGGGCTGGTTCTACCTCATACTGTTATGTTAGTCTGGGGCTGGTTCTACGTCATACTGTTCTGTTAGTCTGGGCTGGGGCTGGTTCTACGTCATACTGTTCTGTTAGTCTGGGCTGAGCCTGGTTCTACCTCATACTGTTCTGTTCGTCTGGGCTGGGGCTGGTTCTACTTCATACTGTTCTGTAGTCTGTGCTGGGGCTGGTTCTACCTCATACTGTTCTGTTAGTCTGTGCTGGGGCTTACTGCTATTGAAATGGCCAAACACAGAGGTCATTGATCCCATGTTTAGATCCTTCCATCTTCAGTAAGATTGTTGGTCAAAACTGACCATTAAGGAACAGCTGACATTCTTCCCCGATTCCTCTATTTAAACACTGTCTTGTCTGGAGTGACTGCAGTGAAGGTGTGTGTGGTGTGTGTGTGTATGTGTGTGTGTGTGGCAACATTAGCGAAATATCAGTGTTATCACCTGCTCCTTTCACTCTGTGTCTCCTGATGGCAGAGCAGTGTGTTGCCTGCTGCAGAGTCTGTTGTTGGCTAAATCCTCCCAACAGCAGTCTGTGTAATCACACACCCCAATTATCCCAACCCCTGCTCTCCCTTTCTCCTTTTCTTTCCCCTATTTCCTCTCCTCCACCAACACAGCGGCCTCTCCTCTTCTCCTCCTCGCTACACGGCGTAATTATCTTTCATCAGGCGAAGCGTAGGACAGGAGAATGAAAAAGAGCACCTTAGCGATTGTGCAAGCCACTCTCCTCCCTCCTCTCCCTCTATCTCTCTCATAATCAGACGCAATTTCAATCAGATGGATTTTTATCGCTAACACTAAGGAGAATTGGCCTTTGTCCCAGGCAACCCCCTCTCAACCCTCCCTCCCTCCTCTGAGTGGTTGCCTGGTGAAGCCGTCACTTAGGGGAACTCCTCTGTGCCTGAAGGACACCTTGTCTTCGGAATGAAATGTAGATTTTGTCACAGTGACTCACGGACCAACCAAGGTGTACAGTAAGAAGTCAAGAATCTTCTCTGAGCGATAATTAGTCACTTTTGGAGATAATTGGTGGACACATTTTATTGAACCCCCCTTTTTCTCTCATGGTGGCTCAATGTCATTAGTAGATCCGAATGTATGTGTTTAGAAATCTTGTCCGGTACGGCTCTGTTCTGTGGCTTCGTGCTCTCTGTCATCCCACCATATGGGGCAGAACAGAGGTGGCCTTATTCCTCAGAGATATCTAAGACATGTCATCTGCTTCCCCAGATGTTGGATAAGGGAAGAGCTGTACTGTGCTGTACACATGCACCTCCTCAACTGTATTTCTCAGGTGCTTAGTAAGACAGCAGATGCTACGGCAAATAAACCATGTGTTTAGCAGAGGAGATCTTTTCTGATGAACAGTGGAGGCTTCTAGAGGAGGAAGGGGAGGATCATCCTTCTCAGTGAATTTAATTAAAATAGTGAAACATTGAAAAAGTTATCCTTTTTAGAATTGACTATAGTAAATGTATGTCACCAAAACTGATTAAAACACACTGCTTTGCAATGAAGGTCTACAGTAGCCTCAACAGCACTCTTTAGGGTATCACCATGGCATAGCCGGAGGACAGCTAGCTTCCGTCCTCCTCTGGGTACATTGACTTCAATACATAACCTAGGAGGCTCATGGTTTTCACCCCCTTCCATAGACTTACACAGTAATTACTACGACTTCCGGAGGACATCTTCCAATCTTTCAGAGCTCTTGCATCATGAACTGACATGTTGTCCATCCAATCAAAGGATCAGAGAATGAATAGTACTGAAAGCAAAAGGTGCAGCTTCTGTAGCTTCCACTGCAGTGCATAAAATGTGGTAAGTTGTTGACTCAGAGAGAGAAAGATAATAGTTAAACAGTTTTGAACAAATTAATTTATTCACAAATTAAGGAGAAACAGCAGAGAGAGAGAGCTATATATATTAAAACATTAACTTTCACTTACTTAGTTAGCTACCTAATGCAGCTAGCTAATTTAGCCTACTCAACAACCTGACTCAAAAAGAGAGGAATGCTATTTATGTTAGCTAGCTGGCTAAGGCTATCCAACACAGGAACTCTTCCAAGTCAAGGTAAGCTTTCGGTTTTATTTATTTATTGCCACCGGGACCCACCAGTGTAACTGCTAAACTGCTTGCTGTACACTGCCCTGTGTGATTGTAGCAAGTTTACTAACGCGTTAGTTCTAGTAGCTATGTTGACTATAACGTTAACGTTATAACGATATGGTGACAACGATGTAACTGTTGGCGTTTATGGTATGAATGTTTGGCTTGGATAGTTTTTTCCGCCTGGTCACAGACAGCTGTTGTGTTGTGCGCTGAAGTCCACAAGCAAAGGGAAAAGATGAGAGGAGGAGAGCACGTAGATGCGAGGAGGAATTATACAAAGAGCAAAGTGTTGATGTTGTTTGTATGTGGCTGCTATGAAAGTGAACTGTGGGTGTATTCCTTCCGCTGATTATATTGCAAAACGTTTCTTAAATGGAAGCAAATGGAACAAAATGGGGCTGGACCTAACAGAATTTGTCCAATAGAGACTCTCGTTTGCAAGAGTGTGCAAGGCAGTATTGAATATGTCACTGTGTGTCACCTTGATTACTCCAATTTTCTCTCGACCTGTGCTCCTACATTATAAATGTTCATTTGCAGGCTAAGTTGAAGCAACCTCATGATGGGTACAGGGCAAATTTGAGTATCATGTAGTAGCCTAAACCTAGCAATGTTACATTGAACTGGGTGAATGGAATATGAATGACAGTCATCCAATATGCTGTAATAGAAATAAGGCCATGCCCATACAAATAAAATTGTCCTCCTTAATCTTATACGGCACCGACTGCCACTGCTGGTGAGGTACTGTTCAATAGTGTGACTGTTCACACAGGTAATGTTAAATTAGCATACTGTATTTTGGCGTTACACAGTGTACAGCTCCAAGAGGATAAGGTAGCAGCTAATGATTGTTCACCCATGCATGTGGACTGATTCTTAATAGTACCACTCTCTGTATTTAGCCATGGTTGACATTTACTTGATAATGCGTGTTTGATCCTGTTCTGTTTCTGAGGCGATTTGCAGGTGGAACGAACGGAGACCTTCAGTATATAACCAGAGAGGAGAGAAGAGAGAGGAGGGAAGAGAGAGGAGAAGAGAAAAGAGAGAGGAGAGAAGAGAGAAGAGAGGAGAGCGAGAGAGGAGAGAAGAGAGAAGAGAGAGAGGAGAGGAGAGAGAAGAGAGAAGAGAGAAGAGAAAGGATAGAGGAGAGAAGAGAGAAGAGAGAGAAGAGAGAAGAGAGAGGAAAGAAGAGAGAGAGAGGAGAGAAGAGAGAAGAGAGAGGAAAGAAGAGAGAGAGAGAGGAGAGAAGAGAGAAGAGAAGGGATAGAGGAGAGAAGAGAGGAATGAGAGGAGAGAGGAGAGAAGACTGAATCTGGATCTCTCTCTATTCATCTCTCCTCTTCCTCCCTCTAATTATCTTTATCTCGCTCTCTCGTCTCATTTTCTCTCTCTCCGCTCTTCTCTCCCTCTCAATTCAATTCAAGGGGCTTTGTTGGCATAGGAAACATACTGTATGTTTACATTGGCAAAGCAAGTTAAAATGATAAACAAAAGTGAAATAAACAATAAAAGTGAACAGTCAATATTACACTCACACAAGTTACAAAAGAATAAAGACATTTCAAATGTCATATTGTGTCTATATACAGTATATGTGCAAATAGTACAAAACGTGAAAATAAATAACATAAATATGGGTTGTATTTACAATGGTGTTTGTTCTTCACTGGTTCCCCTTTTCTTGTGGCAACAGGTCACAAATCTTGCTGCTGTGATGGCACACTGTGGAATTTCACCCAGTAGATATGGGAGTTTATCAAAATAGGATTTGTTTTCAAATTCTTTGTGGATCTGTGTAATCTGAGGGAAATATGTCTCTCTACATACATTGGACAGGAGGTTAGGAAGTGCAGCTCAGTTTCCACCTCATTTTGTGGGCAGTGTGCACATAGCCTGTCTTCTCTTGAGAGCCAGGTCTGCCTACGGTGGCCTTTCTCAATAGCAAGGCTATGCTCACTGAGTCTGTACATAGTCAAAGCTTTCCTTACTTGTGGGTCAGTCACAGTGGTCAGGTATTATGCCACTGTGTACTCTCTGTTTAGGGCCAAATAGCATTCTAGTTTGCTCAGTTTTTTTGTTAATTCTTTCCAAGTAATTATCTTTTTGTTTTCTCATATTTTGGTTGTGTCTAATTGTGCTGCTGTCCTGGCGCTCTGTGGGGTGTGTTTGTGTTTGTGAAAAGATCCCCAGAACCTGCTTGTTTAGGGGACTCTTCTCCAGGTTCATCTCTCTGTAGTTCATGGCTTTGTTATGGAAAGTCTGGGAATCACTTCCTTTTAGGTGGTTGTTGAATTTAACGGCTCTTTTCTGGATTTTGATAATTAGCGGGTATCGGCCTAATTCTGCTCTGCATGCATTATTTGGTGTTTTACGTTGTACACAGAGGATATTTTTTTATTTTTTTATTTGTTGAATTTTACCCCTTTTTCTCCCCAATTTCGTGGTATCCAATTGTTTTTAGTAGCTACTATCTTGTCTCATCGCTACAACTCCCGTACAGGCTCAGGAGAGACGAAGGTTGAAAGTCATGCGTCCTCCGATACACAACCCAACCAAGCCGCACTGTTTCTTAACACAGCGCGTATCCAACCCGGAAGCCAGCCGCACCAATGTGTCGGAGGAAACACCGTGCACCTGTCAACCTTGGTTAGCGCGCACTGCGCCCGGCCCGCCACAGGAGTCGCTGGTGCGCGATGAGACAAGGATATCCCTACCGGCCCTAACCCAGACAACGCTAGGCCAATTGTGTGTCGCCCCACGGACCTCCCGGTCGCGGCCGGTTACGACAGAGCCTGGGCGCGAACCCAGAGTCTCTGGTGGCACATCTGCCGCTGCAGTACAGCGCCCTTAACCACTGCGCCATCCTCCCCACAGAGGATATTTTTGCAAAATTCTGCATGCAGACTCTCAATATGGTGTTTGCCCCATTTTGTGAATTCTTGGTTGAGTGGACCCCAGACCCCAGACCAGACCTCACAACCAGACCTCACAACCATAAAGGGCAATGGGTTATATAACTGATTCAAGTTTCTTTAGCCAGATCCTAATTGGTATATCAAATTGTATGTTCCTTCGGATGGCATAGAAGGCCGTTCTTGCTTTGTCTCTCAAATTGTTCACAGCTTTGTGGAAGTTACCTATGTTTAGGCCATTATTTGTGTCTTACTGAGATTTACTGTCAGGATTCAGGTCTGACAGAATCTGTGCAGAAGATCTAGGTGCTGCTGTAGGCCCTCCTTGGTTGAGGACAGAAGCACCAGATCATCAGCAAACAGTAGACATTTGACATCAGATTCTAGCAGGTTGAGGCCGGGTGCTGCAGACTGATCTAGTGCCCTTGCCAATTTGTTGATATATTATGTTGAAAAAGGTGTGGCTTAAGCTGCATCCCTGTCTCAACCCACAGTCCTGTGGAAAGAAATATGTGGTTTTTTCGCCCATTTAAAACACACAGTTTTTGTTTGTGTATATGGATTTTATGATGTCGTATGTTTTTCCCCCAACACCACTTTCCATCAGTTTGTAAAGCAGACCCTCATTCCAATTTGAGTCAAAAGCTTTTTTGAAGTCAAGAAAGCAGGAGAAGACTTTGTCTTTGCCTTTGTTTTGGTTTGTTTGTTTGTCAATGAAGGTGTGCAGGGTGAATATGTGGTCCTTCATACGGTAATTTGGTTAAAAGGCAATTTGACATTTGCTCAGTACATTGTTTTCACTGAGGAAATGTACAAGTCCGCTGTTAATGATAATGCAGAGGATTTTCCCAAGGTTACTGTTGACGCATATCCATATACGGTAGTTATTGGGGTCAAATTTGTCTTCACTTTTGTGGATTGGGGTTATCAGTTCTTGGTTCCAAATATTGGGGAAGATGCCAGAGCTAAGGATGATGTTAAAGAGTTTAAGTATAGTCAATTGGAATTTGTGGTCTGTATATTTTATAATTTCCTGTAGGATACCATCAACACCACAGGCCTTTTCGGGTTGGAGGGTTTGTATTTTGTCCTCTTCAAATAAAACTTTATATGTCACATGCGCCGAATACAACAAGTGTAGACTTTACCGTGAAATGCTGACTTACAAGCCCTTAACCGACAGTGCAGTTCAAGAAGAGTTAAGGAAATATTTACCAAGTAGACTAAAATAAAAAGTAATAATAAAAAGTAACACAGTAAGAATAACAATAACAAGGCCATAGACAGGGGGCACCGGTACCGAGTCAGTGTGCAGGGGTACAGGCTAGTTGAGGTAATCTGTACATGTAGGTGGGGGCGAAGTGACTATGCATAGATAATAAACAGCGAGTAGCAGCAGTATACAAAAGGGGGGGTCAATGTAAATTGTCCAGTGGCAATTTTATGAGTTGTTCAGCAGTCTTATGGCTTGGGGTAGAAGCTGTTGAGGAGCCTTTTGGTCCTGGACTTGGCGCCCCTGTACTTCTTGTCGTGCGGTAAAAGAGAAATCAGTCTATAACTTGGGTGACTAGAGTCTCTGACAATTTTATGGGCTTTCCTCTGACACCGCCTGGTATAGAGGTCCTTGATGGCAGTAAGCTTGGCCCCATTGATGAACTGGGCCGTTCGCACTACCCTCTGTAGTGCCTTAGAGTCAGATGCCGAGCAGTTGCCATACCAGGCGGTGATGCAACCGATCAGGATGCTCTCGATGGTGTAGCTGTAGAACCTTTTGAGGATCTGGGGACCCGTGCCAAATCTTTTCAGTCTCCTGAGGGGGAAGAGGTTTTGTCGTGCCCTCTTCACGACTATCTTGGTATGTTTGGACCATGATAGTTCGTTGGTGATGTGGACACCAAGGAACTTGAAACTCTCGACCCGCTCCACTACAGCCACCTTTTCCTGTAGTTGACGATCAGCTCTTTTGTCTAGCTCACATTGAGGCAGAGGTTGTTGTCCTGGCACCACACTGCCAGTTCTCTGACCTCCTCCCTCTCTCATTGTTGTCGGTGATCAGGCCTACCACTGTTGTGTCGTCAGCAAACTTAAGGACAGGATGAAAGGAGGGATGGGGAGTACAGGAGGAAAGGACGGATGGGGAGGACAGGAGGAAAGGAGGGATGGGAGGACAGGAGGAAAGGATGGATGGGGAGGACAGGAGGAAAGGAGGGATGGGGAGGACAGGAGGAAAGGAGAGATGGGGAGGACAGGAGGAAAGGAGGGATGGGGAGGACAGGAGGAAAGGAGGGATGAGGAGGACAGGAGGAAAGGAGGGATGGGGAGGACAAGAGGAAGGGAGGGATAGGGAGGACAGGAGGAAAGGAGGGATGGGGAGGACAGGAGGAAAGGAGGAAAGGAGGGATGGGGAGGACAGGAGGAAAGGAGGGATGAGGAGGACAGGAGGAAAGGAGGGATGAGGAGGACAGGAGGAAAGTAGGGATGGGGAGGACAAGAGGAAGGGAGGGATAGGTAGGACAGGAGGAAAGGAGGGATGGGGAGGACAGGAGGAAAGGAGGGATGGGGAGGACAGGAGCAAAGGAGGGATGGGGAGGACAGGAGGAAGGGAGGGAAAGGAGGGATGGTGATGACAGGAGGAAGGGAGGGATGGGGAGGACAGGGGGGACAGAGGGAAAGGAGGGATGGTGAGCAAAGGAGGGATGTGGAGGACAGGAGGAAAGGAGGGATGGGGAGGACAGGAGGAAAGGAGGGATGGGGAGGACAGGAGGAAAGGAGGGATGGGGAGGACAGGAGGAAGGGAGGGATGGGGAGGACAGGGGGGAAGGGGGGACAGGGAAAAGGGAGGGATGGGGTTGACAGGAGGAAAGGAGGGTTGGGGATGACAGGAGGAAATGAGGGATGGGGATGACAGGAGGAAAGGAGGGATGGGGATGACAGGAGGAAAAGAGGGATGGGGAGGACAGGACGAAGGGAGGGAATGGAATGATGGGGAGCACAGGAGGAAAGGAGGGATGGGGGGGACAGGAGGAAAGGAGGGATGGGGAGGACAGGAGGAAAGGAGGGATGGGGAGGACACGAGGAAAGGAGGGATGGGGAGGACAGAATGAAAGGAAGGATGGGGAGGACAGGAGGAAAGGAGGGATGGGGAGGACAGGAGGAAGCAAGGGGTTTGGAGGACAGGAGGAAAGGAGGGAAGGGGAGGACAGGAGGAAGGGAGGGAATGGAGTGATGGGGAGGACAGGAGGGATGGGGAGGACAGGAGGAAGGGAGGGAATGGAGTGATGGGGAGGACAGGAGGAAAGGAGGGATGGGGTGGACAGGAGGAAAGGAGGGATGGGGAGGACAGGAGGAAAGGAGGGATGGGGAGGACAGGAGGAAGGGAGGGAATGGAGTGATGGGAGGACTGGAGGAAAGGAGGGATGGGGAGGACAGGAGGAAAGGAGGGAATGGAGTGATGAAAGGAGGGATGGGGAGGACAGGAGGAAGGGAGGGAATTGAGTGATGGGGAGGACAGGGGGAAAGGAGGGATGGGGAGGACAGGAGGGAAGATGGAATGGGGAGGACAGAGGGGACAGGGAAGGGGACAGGGGGACAGTGACAAAAATGAAGCTCTTCTATAACCTGCATGTCCCATGTCGACCTTGCAAGCTGAAACCAATAAGGTTGGAGGGCCACAATGCAGCCGTATCTTAGTTCTGTAAGACACAGAACAGTCAAAGCATAACACAAGTCAAAACGGAAAAACTAAATTAATTTCGACTAAAGAAGAATCAAACTTGTCATACAACATTAAGAATAATGTTATTACACTACTATGCAAATGAGCATTGCTTCAGGCTGGTGATCATGGTTGCTTATGCATGAGCAAATCTAAGATGCTTCTCCCTGTGTCTACAGGAGGAAATGATGCAGGATCCATTTGGGCTTGTTTCAGACCATGAATATGTATTTGAAATCAAGGAAAATATTACTGTTTCCATAATGATTCGTTATTTACACACAATTTCTATGGAATTATTAGCCTATTTTGAATAAGAAAGAGAAACGTCTTGGAAAAGTTTGTCAAAGTAAGGCAAAACATTTTTTTATAATAATGATTTCCTGCTGATGGTAATGGCGAAGAACAGACATGGATAGATAGACTGTTCATGTCTTTGGATGGCATCGCCTTATAGCGGAACAGTGTTGGTAAAGAAACCCATAATGGGTTCAGAAACACGTGAATAATGAAACCTATTTGATGCATTTTAAATGATGATAGAACACATCTTGTGCTATTGGCATCCATCGTCTGTGTGGCGATTCAAAAGTGGGTATGTGGTATCTGTGAAACATCTTCCAGGTTTTCCGGGTCAACTCTTTTAAAGGAGGTACAGAAAGCAGGTATGTTTTATCAGTGGCCCTCCAGTGTACCCACCTCACATTAACCACACACCTGGCCCCTGCTCAGGTCGATGGAGATGAATTAGCCTGGGCCGGAAGCCAATGGCAGGACAGTGTGAGAGCTCTGAGAGAGTGTCGACCCCTTGCATGTGGGAACGGCTTCCGCCCTGCTTCAGACCCCTTTCTGGGCTGTCTACATAGAGCAGCTTATCCTCTTAATAAATAAACCTGGAACAGGGAATCGGAAAACACAGGGATCAGTGGTTGGATCCAGCTGGCATGCATCTAGCGCTCCTCTGTGGAACGAGGGAGGGATTATCCCTTTCACTTAGCGCCGCCGTTAATTTCTTCTGCCAGGTTGAACTCCCAGAATGCACCAGGGGGATTGGATGGCTGTCGACTCGCTCCCTCTCTCCCGACTTTCTTAGAGGCAGCGAGAACAGAGCAGGAGATATAGAGTTTGCCGCCCTCTTTGATGCTGTTTTATACATTCACCCCACCAAACCTCGGAGAGAGTGTTCTGAGACAAAGTGTTCTCCAGTCTCAGCCCAACAATGTACTGTAAGTCTCTGTTTTCAGTCATCGTAAAAAAATAATTTTTTAAAACAACATCAATAGTGTTAGAACCCTGTTTTAACACATAAGGCATCTGTTGTTTTGTTCCCTCGAAGCCGAGATGTTTGTAATCTGTTTTAAACCTGTCGTTAACAGCATAACGACTTGTGTTATGTCTCTAACAACATACTGTAGCGTGGAGAAACTGTTGGAAACAGAGATGGCTTGGATGCCAATATACTCTCAATGGACTAATAAAAGCATCCATCTTGCATCCCATGCTAGAGTTTGTCTTCCAGCCCAGGATTGTATTCAGTCAGGAGAATTGTTCAAAACGTTGCAGGTTGAGAATCAGATGTGTTCTATACCATACCATACAGTTCTGTTTGAACACACTGTAACGTTGCACCATGCTGAACGGGGCCTCTTTTCTCTTCTTGTTTTGTTGACAGAGTGCCATCTTGGGCTCTACAATGGGCACAACCCGGCCTCAGGGCAATTCGTATGGTTTAAGATGTACATTCCTATCCCTCCATTTAGTATGATATGTTTTACGAACAGAATAGCGGTCACACAATATCATACGAATTGGATGACGTAACATATCATACGTCTTGCAGGATGTCTAGTATTAGGCGTCTTTCTTTGAGACCAGGCTGCTTGTTGCATCATAACAACAAAGGTTAGGAGAGATTACATTGCAGGTTAGGAGAACTAACGACAAAGCAGTGGAGGCTCCTCAGAGGAGGAAGGGAAGGACCATTCTACTCAATGAATTTCATACAAATTAAATTAGTGAAACATTGAAAAGTTATCATTTTTAGATAAAACTATACTAACATATTCACGTCACCAGATAACTGATTAAAATTAAGGTTTAAAGTAACCTCAAAATCAAATCAAATCAAATTGTATTAGTCACGTTCATTTGTGTTTCTAGCTCCAACAGTGCAGTAATATCTAACAAGCAATATCTAACAATTTCACAACAATACACACAAATCTAAAGTAAATGAAAGAATTACGAATATATCAATATTTGGACGACCCATGTCGGAGTGGAATAGACTAAAATACAGTAGAATAGAATACAGTATATACATATGAGATGAGTAATGCAAAATATATACACATTATAAAGTGACTAGTGTTGCATTATTAAAGTGGCCAGTGATTTCAAGTCTATGTATATAGGGCAGCAGGTGCTAGTGCTAGTGATGGCTATTTAACAGTCTGATGGCCTTGAGATAGAAGCTGTTTTTCAGTCTCTCGGTCCAAGCTGTGATGCATCTGTACTGACCTCACCTTCTGGATGATAGAGGGGTGAACAGGCAGTGGCTCGGGTGGTTGTTGTCCTTGATGATCTTTTTGGCCTTCCTGTGACATCGGGTGCTTTAGGTGTCCTGGGGGGCAGGTAGCTTGCTCCCGGTAATGCATTGGGCAGACCGCACCACCCTCTGGAGAGCCCTGCTGTTGCAGGGCTAATATTCTGGGCTAATAATGTAAGAAATAACACACACAAAAACAAAATACTACAAAGTTGCTTAGGAGCTAGAAGCACTGCTGCCCTATCTGTCAGATCCATTACGTTACGTTCAACGGCACTCTGTAGGGTATCACCATGGTTAACCGGAGGGCAGCTATTTTACGTCCTCCTTTGGGTGCATTGACTTCAATACAAAACCTAGGAGGCTCATGGTTCTCATCCCCTTCCATAGACTTACACAGTAAGTATGACGACTTCCGGAGGACGTCCTCCAACCTATCGGAGCTTTTGCATCATGATCTGACATGTTGTCCATCCAATCAAAGGATCAGGGAATTCATCTAGAACTGAAAGAATACAGCTAGCTAGAACTGCAGTGGAAATACATTTCTTCTAAAATTAAGGAGAAGCAGCAGAAGGTGTGAGAGATATTTTGTTGTATTTTTATTTTCTTAACTTTCACTTATGCTAGCTAATTTAGCCTACTCAACAATCTGACTCAAACAGACGCGCAAGGGCCATCTTGTTTCTCTGTGAATAGATCAGACTAACTAGGGCAAACCAGGTGAGAGGGGTGTGAGAGGGGAGAGGGAGAGAGGGGAATGGGCTGGAGGATGTACAGTGCCTTGCGAAAGTATTCGGCCCCCTTGAACTTTGCGACCTTTTGCCACATTTCAGGCTTCAAACATAAAGATATAAAACTGTATTTTTTTTGTGAAGAATCAACAACAAGTGGGACACAATCATGAAGTGGAACGACATTTATTGGATATTTCAAACTTTTTTAACAAATCAAAAACTGAAAAATTGGGCGTGCAAAATTATTCAGCCCCCTTAAGTTAATACTTTGTAGCGCCACCTTTTGCTGCGATTACAGCTGTAAGTCGCTTGGGGTATGTCTCTATCAGTTTTGCACATCGAGAGACTGAAATTTTTTCCCATTCCTCCTTGCAAAACAGCTCGAGCTCAGTGAGGTTGGATGGAGAGCATTTGTGAACAGCAGTTTTCAGTTCTTTCCAAAGATTCTCGATTGGATTCAGGTCTGGACTTTGACTTGGCCATTCTAACACCTGGATATGTTTATTTTTGAACCATTCCATTGTAGATTTTGCTTTATGTTTTGGATCATTGTCTTGTTGGAAGACAAATCTCCGTCCCAGTCTCAGGTCTTTTGCAGACTCCATCAGGTTTTCTTCCAGAATGGTCCTGTATTTGGCTCCATCAATTTTAACCATCTTCCCTGTCCCTGCTGTAGAAAAGCAGGCCCAAACCATGATGCTGCCACCACCATGTTTGACAGTGGAGATGGTGTGTTCAGGGTGATGAGCTGTGTTGCTTTTACGCCAAATATAACGTTTTGCATTGTTGCCAAAAAGTTCAATTTTGGTTTCATCTGACCAGAGCACATTCTTCCACATGTTTGGTGTGTCTCCCAGGTGGCTTGTGGCAAACTTTAAACTACACTTTTTTATGGATATCTTTAAGAAATGGCTTTCTTCTTGCCACTCTTCCATAAAGGCCAGATTTGTGCAATATACGACTGATTGTTGTCCTATGGACAGAGTCTCCCACCTCAGCTGTAGATCTCTGCAGTTCATCCAGAGTGATCATGGGCCTCTTGGCTGCATCTCTGATCAGTCTTCTCCTTGTATGAGCTGAAAGTTTAGAGGGACGGCCAGGTCTTGGTAGATTTGCAGTGGTCTGATACTCCTTCCATTTCAATATTATCGCTTGCACAGTGCTCCTTGG
Source organism: Oncorhynchus clarkii lewisi (assembly GCF_045791955.1). Taxonomy (NCBI): domain Eukaryota; kingdom Metazoa; phylum Chordata; class Actinopteri; order Salmoniformes; family Salmonidae; genus Oncorhynchus; species Oncorhynchus clarkii. The sequence goes on along the minus strand of NC_092164.1, from coordinate 15,729,622 downwards.
GATGTTTAAAGCTTGGGAAATCTTTTTGTATCCAAATCCGGCTTTAAACTTCTTCACAACAGTATCTCGGACCTGCCTGGTGTGTTTCTTGTTCTTCATGATGCTCTCTGCGCTTTTAACGGACCTCTGAGACTATCACAGTGCAGGTGCATTTATACGAAGACTTGATTACACACAGGTGGATTGTATTTATCATCATTAGTCATTTAGGTCAACATTGGATCATTCAGAGATCCTCACTGAACTTCTGGAGAGAGTTTGCTGCACTGAAAGTAAAGGGGCTGAATAATTTTGCACGCCCAATTTTTCAGTTTTTGATTTGTTAAAAAAGTTTGAAATATCCAATAAATGTCGTTCCACTTCATGATTGTGTCCCACTTGTTGTTGATTCTTCACAAAAAAATGCAGTTTTATATCTTTATGTTTGAAGCCTGAAATGTGGCAAAAGGTCGCAAAGTTCAAGGGGGCCGAATACTTTCGCAAGGCACTGTATATACCACTGTGTTTCCCATCAACCCTAGGGCACGACAGGAAATTACATTACTGTTCAGAAAGGCAGAAACGTACTACATATAAAATATATAGCTATATTATAAGGGCTATAGGTATGATGAAAACCAGATTGTTCGTAGCTTTTGCCCACGCTCATCAATAATATAGTCATACTACTGTAATAATGTGCAAAAAATAATATGTTGTCAATGATGATACTGTGTTTTCCTGTCTTCGTTTACTCGGCAGACTGGGGTTGTCTCTCAGTGCCCAGTGATTTCTCTCACCTTCCATATGATGCTAATGAGACTCAGTGCTTTGTACCAGGAAATGGATAAGTCAAATAATGAAGGTATCATGTTTATAATCCTATTCAGCAACTTTCAGAGCTATTCACCACTGTCATATGATAACAGTCTTATTTTTGGCGAGTGTAAGTTGGAACCATAGAAAAAGAGTTTGGACATCTCAGTGGGACAGCCTGGTTTGAATAAAGGCTAAATATTTAAAACCAAGTGTCACAAAAATATCCCACTGCCAAGAATGTACAGAACAAAATGCCTCAACAAATGCAAAAACATTTTATTTGATTTCTGGTTCTCTTAGTCCTTTTCTCTCCCTGTCTGACCCTGCATGCTGCCCAGTACTTCTAGAAACCTCTGGAAGTGTCTTCTCCTCTCTGTCAACCTTGGCACCTGAACGCAGCCAGCATCACAAGTGACACGCTCCTTCTGACTCCCGTCTCCCCCCTGCTCGCCACCGCTCCCTCGCTAGCTCGCTGCTGACTGTTTGTTTAGGAATCTGGGCTCGAAAATTTTATTCCATCGACCATGCTCGCTATCAACACACAATTATCTGGGTTAATCATGTGGAACAGTGGCAAATTCACCTGGGGCTTAGGAACTAATGACATTCTCGTCTGGCCTGCTTTAGTGAAATGGCCTAGCACCTGCAGCAGAAACAGGGAGATTGCCAAAGAAAATGTGGTCTCATTTCGTCCTCCTTCCCCTCCACTCCTCACCACCAACCTCCCTCTCCCCCGGCCCCCAGCCCCCACCTTGCGATTCTCTTTCTCCTACTCCCTCTCTCTCTCTCTCTCTTGCTCTATCTTTCTCTCTCTCTTGCTCTATCTTTCTCTCTCTCTTTCTCTCTCTCTTTCTCCCTCTCTCTCTCTCTCTCTCTCTCTCTCTCTCTCTCTGTCTGTTTCCACACCTGTACTATGTCTCTCTTCCTCTCTCCTGTACATATTAATCTCTTTCAGGTTTCCCTCTATTGTTTTGTTTCTCTTGTCTCACTTTTCATTCCACATCTACAGACACTCCACTGTTCATCTTCAAAGGCCAAATTAATAGAGCCAGTCATATCAAATCAAATGTTATTTGTCACATGCTTCGTAAACATCAGGTGTAGACTAACAGCCCTTCCCAGCAATGCAGAGAGAAAAATTTAGAAATAATAGAAAAATAATAACACAAGGAATAATTACACAATGAGTAAAAAATAACTTGGCTATATACACAGGGTACCAGTACCGAGTCGATGTGCAGGGGTACGATGTAATTGAGGTACATACATTGCCTTGCGAAAGTATTCGGCCCCCTTGAACTTTGCGACCTTTTGCCACATTTCAGGCTTCAAACATAAAGATATAAAACTGTATTTTTTTGTGAAGAATCAACAACAAGTGGGACACAATCATGAATTGGAACGACATTTATTGGATATTTCAAACTTTTTTAACAAATCAAAAACTGAAAAATTGGGCGTGCAAAATTATTCAGCCCCTTTACTTTCAGCGCAGCAAACTCTCTCCAAAAGTTCAGTGAGGATCTCTGAATGATCCAATGTTGACCTAAATGACTAATGATGACAAATACAATCCACCTGTGTGTAATCAAGTCTCCGTATAAATGCACCTGCACTGTGATAGTCTCAGAGGTCCGTTAAAAGCGCAGAGAGCATCATGAAGAACAAGGAACACACCAGGCATGTCCGAGATACTGTTGTGAAGAAGTTTAAAGCCGGATTTGGATACAAAAAGATTTCCCAAGCTTTAAACATCCCAAGGAGCACTGTGCAAGCAATAATATTGAAATGGCAGGCGTATCAGACCACTGCAAATCTACCAAGACCTGGCCGTCCCTCTAAACTTTCAGCTCATACAAGGAGAAGACTGATCAGAGATGCAGCCAAGAGGCCCATGATCACTCTGGACGAACTGCAGAGATCTACAGCTGAGGTGGGAGACTCTGTCCATAGGACAACAATCGTATATCGTATAAATCAGTCGTATATTACAGTCGTATATTGCACAAATCTGGCCTTTATGGAAGAGTGGCAAGAAGAAAGCCATTTCTTAAAGATATCCATAAAAGGTGTTGTTTAAAGTTTGCCACAAGCCACCTGGGAGACACACCAAACATGTGGAAGAAGGTGCTCTGGTCAGATGAAACCAAAATTGAACTTTTTGGCAACAATGCAAAATGTTATGTTTGGCGTAAAAGCAACACAGCTGAACACACCATCCCCACTGTCAAACATGGTGGTGGCAGCATCATGGTTTGGGCCTGCTTTTCTTCAGCAGGGACAGGGAAGATGGTTAAAATTGATGGGAAGATGGATGGAGCCAAATACAGGACCATTCTGGAAGAAAACCTGATGGAGTCTGCAAAAGACCTGAGACTGGGACGGAGATTTGTCTTCCAACAAGACAATGATCCAAAACATAAAGCAAAATCTACAATGGAATGGTTCAAAAATAAACATATCCAGGTGTTAGAATGGCCAAGTCAAAGTCCAGACCTGAATCCAATCGAGAATCTGTGGAAAGAACTGAAAACTGCTGTTCACAAATGCTCTCCATCCAACCTCACTGAGCTCAAGCTGTTTTGCAAGGAGGAATGGTAAAAAAATTCAGTCTCTCGATGTGCAAAACTGATAGAGACATACCCCAAACGACTTACAGCTGTAATCGCAGCAAAAGGTGGCGCTACAAAGTATTAACTTAAGGGGGCTGAATAATTTTGCACGCCCAATTTTCAGTTTTTGATTTGTTAAAAAAGTTTGAAATATCCAATAAATGTCGTTCCACTTCATGATTGTGTCCCACTTGTTGTTGATTCTTCACAAAAAAATACAGTTTTATATCTTTATGTTTGAAGCCTGAAATGTGGCAAAAGGTCGCAAAGTTCAAGGGGGCCAAATACTTTCGCAAGGCACTGTATGTACATATAGGCAGGGATAAAGTAACTAGGCAACAGGATAGATGATAGACAGTAAGCAGCAGCTTATCTGATGAGTCAAGAGTGAGTGCGAAAAGAGTCCATGCAGATATTAAGAGGCCCATCGATGTGGATGGGAGTGTGCTCGGCCCTCCGTTTCCTGTAGTCCACGATCAGCTCCTTTGTCTTTCTGACGGACCGCACCGCACAGCCAGGTCGCTGTCTCATCGTCGTCAGTGATCAGGCCAACCACAATTGTGTCGTCAACAGCTGTAATGATGGTGTTGGAGTCGTGCGCGGCCACGCAGTCGTGGGTGAACAGGGAGTATTGGAGGGATTTAGCACTCACCCTTGAGAGGCCCCCGTGTTGAGGGTCAGAGTGGCGGATGTGTTGTTGCCTACCCTCACCACCTGGGGCGGCCCGTCAGGAAGTCCAGGATCCAGTTGTAGAGGGAGGTGTTCAGTCCCAGGGTCCTGAGCTTAGTGATGAGCTTGGAGGGCACTATGGTGTTGAACGCTGAGCTGTAGTCAATGAACAGCACTCTCTTGTCGGTGTTCCTCTTGTCCATGTGGGAGAGGGCAGTGTGGAGTGTAATAGAGATTGTGTCATCTGTGGATCTGTATGTGAATTGGAATTGGGCCAGGGTGTCTGGGATAATGGTGTTGATGTGAGCCACGACCAGCCTTTCAAAGCATTTCATGGCTACAGATGTGACTGCTACGGGTGATACTCATTTAGACAGATTACCCTGGCGTTCTTGGGCACAGGGACTGGGGTGGTCTGCTTGAAACATGTAGGGATTACAGACTGGGTCAGGGAGAGGATGAAAATGTCAGTGAAGACACTTGCCAGCTGGTCAGCGCATGCTCTGAGTATGCATCCTCGTAATCCGTCTGCACCCACGGCCTTGTGAATGTTATGGAAACTGAGGTCACACAGTCATCCGGAACAGCTGGTACTCTCATGCATGGTTCAGTCTATGCTAGGTAAAGCTCCGCCTTATCTCAGTTCACTGGTCACGATAACAACACCCACCCGTAGCACACGTTCCAGCAGGTATATCTCACTGATCATCCCCAAAGCCAAAACCTAATTTGGCCGACTTTCCTTACAGTTCTCTGCTGCCAGTGACTGGAACGAATTGCGAAAATCGCTGAAGTTGGAGACTTTTATTTCCTTCACCAACTTTAAACATCAACTATCTGAGCAGCTAACCGATCGCTGCAGCTGTACATAGCCCATCTGTAAATAGCCCACCCAATCTACCTACCTCATCCCCATACTGTTTTTATTTTATTTACTTTTCTGCTCTTTTGCACACCAGTATCTCTACTTGCACATCATCATCTGCTCATTTATCACTCCAGTGTTAATCTGCTAAATTGTAATTATTCACTCCTATGACCTATTTATTGCCTACCTCCTCATGCCTTTTGCACACACTGTATATAAGACTTTCTTTTCTCTACTGTGTCATTGACTTGTTTGTGTTATTGGCTTGTTTATTGTTTACTCCATGTGTAACTCTGTGTTGTTGTCTGTGTCACACTGCTTTGCTTTATCTTGGCCAGGTCGCAGTTGCAAATGAGAACTTGTTCTCAACTAGCCTACCTGGTTAAATAAAGGTGAAATAAATTATTCTTTTTTTTAAGTGTTGCTTGCCTCGAAGAGAGCATAGAAGGAATTTAATTTGTCTGGTAGGCTCGCGTCATTGAGCAGTGGCTGGGTTTCTCTTTGTAATCCGTGGTAGTTTGCAAGCCCTTCCACATCTGATGAGCGTCAGAGCCGGCGTAGTAGTCCTGTATTGACATGTTGACTGTTTGATGGCTTGCCAGAGGTCGTAGCGGGATTTCTTATAAGCATCCAAATTAGTGTCCCGCTCCTTGAAAGCGGAAGCTCTAGCCTTTAGCTCAGTGCGGATGTAATCCATTACTCCTGGTTGGAATACTTCTGGTAGGGCTCCCAAGTGGTGCAGCGGTCTAAGGCACTGCATCTCACTGCTAGAGGGGTCACTACAGACACCCTGGTTCAAATCCAGGCTGTATCACAACCGGCCGTGATGGGGAGTCCAATAGGGTGGCGCACAATTGGCCCAGTGTCGTCTGGGTTTGGCCGGTGTAGGCCATCATCGTAAATAAGAATTTGTTCTTAACTGACTTGCCTAGTTAAATAAAATATATATTTTTTAAATATGACGTCGTTGACGCACTTATTAATGAAGCTCGGAAAATATTCCAGTCTATGCTAATGAAACAGTTCTGTAGCTTAGTATCTGCTTCATCAGACCACTTCCGTATTGAGCGCATCACTGGTACTTCCTGTTTTGCTTGTAAGCTGGGATCAGGAGGATAGAGTTATGGTCAGATGTACTAAATGGAGGATGAGGTAGAGCTTTGTTTGCGTTTTTGTGTGTGTTGTAAAAGCTGTTCTATAGTTTCTTCACCTCTAGTTGCACAGGTGACATGCTGGTAAAAATGAGGTAAGACAGATTTTAGTTTCCCTGCATTAAAATGAACGGCCACTAGGAGCACCACCTCTAGATGTGCATTGTGTTGTTTGCTTATGTCCGTATACAGCTCGTGGAGTGCGGTCTTATTGCCAGCATCGGTTTGTGGTGGCAAATAGACAGCCCTGAAAAATATACCAGTCAAAACTTTGGAGTCAGCTACAGTACTCATTCAGTACTTTATTTTTACTATTTTCTACATTGTAGAATAATAGTGAAGACTTCAAAACTATGAAATAACACATATGAAATCATGTAGTAACCAAAAAAGTGTTAAACAAATATATAGCTCATGGGAGAATGCCAAGAGTGTGCAAAGCTGTCATCAAGGCAAAAGGTGGCTACTTTTAAGAATCTCAAATATAACATCTATTTTGATTTGTTTAACACTTTTTTGGTTACTACATGATTCCAGATGTGTTATTTCATAGTTTTGATGTCTTCACTTTTATTCTACAATGTAGAAAATAGTAAAAATAAAGAAAAACCCTTGAATGAGTAGGTGTGTCCAAACTTTTGACTGGTACTGTATATGAAATCTCTTGGTAAATAGTATGGTCTGCAGCTGAGGTATTCCAGCTCAGACGAGCAAAATCTTGAGACTTACTGCATTTAACATTAGAGGTCGCGCACCATCTGTTTTGAACAAAGAGTCACACACCTCCTTCCTTAACCTTACCCGAAGCTGCCGTTTGCCTTGACAATGCATAGAAAAATCTGTCGTTCTGCCCCTGAACAAGGCAGTTAACCCACTGTTCCCCGGTAGGCCTTCATTGTAAATAATAATTTGTTCTTAACTGACTTGCCTAATTAAACAAAGGTTAAATAAATGAATCAAATAAAAATGTAAATGCCGTTGTAGTCTCGTCAGGGAGCCCGCTCGTCTGCCTCTCTTGTGCCGGGGATTAGGGCCTGGTCTGGATTCAGCACTACATCCACAGCTTCTGCCTTGTTGAAATAGAAATCCTCATCCAGAAGTTGTCATCGGAAATGATGGCGGAAATATTATGTACAATAAAAGTTAAGATCAATGTAAAAAAATAAAATAAAAAAAAATAGCAGTCGGCAGCTGTCCACTGCAGCGTCATCTTGTAGATCCCTCAACCCAATACCTTACAGTACCTATTATCTTCAGTACCATCACAGAACACATACACCACAGTACTGTCAGTCTGGAGAAACGGAAAACAGAAAAAGTGAATGTGCAAGAGGAGAAGAAGCGGAAGAGGAAGAGGAGGATGTGTTTGTGAGGAGAGGAAGATGAAGAAAATGTCTGTTGATGACAACGTGTCTATCACACTCACACACACACACACACGTTGCAGACGGACAATGAGTGAGCAGTGTGTTCCGTTCTCGCTGCATAATCAGGTGATGATTGAGTGCAGTCAGCAGATCTCTCTCTCCAACACCATCTTACAGCCTTCTATGATGTCATTTCATATGACTTACAGGAAGTAGAACTCGATGCGCATAATTATATATCAATACCAACATATGTTTCCCATCTCCGCTGCCATCCATGTGTGAAATGGGTGTCTGACTGTTGGGGGGCTCATTATACTGTAGAGGCATCTAGTGTAGCATAGTGGATGGTAGGATAGCTACATTGGTCACACTGACTAACATGGTTATTCTGATAGCTACACCTTTCTCTCTCTCCCTGGTCACACTGACTAACATGGTTATTCTGATAGCTACACCCATCTCTCTCTCCCTGGTCACACTGACTAGATAATCTCGGGGCGAGGCACTTGAGATGTTGTAGGATTTTGCGTACACCACAGATATTGGCTTTTGGTTGTATTTGAAAATGAATGTATTTGATGTTAGGTGATAATGGAATCCTCCTTCCATTTAGACTGTGGTAGGTCAATATGGTCTGATTACCCATTCACTGAAGTGGATGCGTATCTTCTTGTTTTCCTTCTTTTGGGTCTATTTAATGTCTTTGTCATTAGATAAAGGCCAATACCAGGCAACTGCGAAGACTTGAGCCGTCATGGATACTTGGCTTACATCCTGGTTAATATCCTGCTATGTCCAAATAAGGGCAGAGGTCAATGCGGGTGACAACCATTAGAGTGTTTAGCTCCGCTGGTGAGAGCCGGTCAATGGAGGGGACAGGGAAGCTTAACCTCACTTAGACAGCACGACACAACACGACACAGCACAACACAGCACAACACAACACAGCATACATACATACAACAGCATGATGCTCCGTTTAAATTAATGCATCTGCATTTAAGCTTCTGTTCACATACATATGGGTGCATACAGACAGACACACACACACACACACACACACACACACACACACTGTCAGAGAGAGACATAATAAGTGAATACCAAGTTTATACAGGGCCGTGTTATTCTTCAAGGTAATTGTAACAGGCACCCACAATAATTGAATTTGGAGCTTAAGGATGCGTTTTAGTCCACATAAGGAGCATCTAGAGAACACTATAGGGAGCCCTGTCTTTTTACTCCAAAGTCCATGACGTGGCTTAATAGTCTCACAGAATTCATAAGACGCCCCTGAAGGCTCCATAATCTCTGCTTTTTCCTGCTTAATAGGAGATAATACAAAAGTGTTGCGCCCGATGAATCAATATGCACCAGCAGCTTCAGTTTGATAATTAATACCGACGTTGGAAATAGATTTGTGATTTGGCAGGTCTCATAGTCTGATGCTGGAGCTCCTCTCTCTCTCTCTCTCTCTACCTCATCCTCTCTCTCCTCCTCCCCGTGCCTGTCTCTCTCCACCTCCTCCTCTCTCTCCTCCTCCCCGTGCCTCTCTCTCTCCACCTCATGCCCTCTCTCCTCCTCCCCGTGCCTCTCTCTCTCCACCTCCTCCTCTCTCTCCTCCCCGTGCCTGTCTCTCTCCACCTCCTCCTCTCTCTCCTCCTCCCCGTGCCTGTCTCTCTCCACCTCCTCCTCTCTCTCCTCCCCATGCCTGTCTCTCTCCACCTCCTCCTCTCTCTCCTCCTCCCCGTGCCTCTCTCTCTCCACCTCATGCCCTCTCTCCTCCTCCATGTGCCTCTCTCTCTCCACCTCCTCCTCTCTCTCCTCCCCGTGCCTGTCTCTCTCCACCTCATCCTCTCTCTCCTCCTCCCCGTGCCTCTCTCTCCTCCTCCCCGTGCCTCTCTCTCTCCACCTCCTCCTCTCTTTCCTCCTCCCCGTGCCTGTCTCTCTCCACCTCCTCCTCTCTCTCCTCCTCCCCATGCCTCTCCCTCTCCACCTCATCCTCTCTCTCCTCCTCCCCGTGCCTGTCTCTCTCCACCTCCTCCTCTCTCTCCTCCTCCCCGTGCCTCTCCGCCCGCCAAGCCCTCGTTCCGCGGTTTCAGACCCGTATCCACATCCCATTGAACTAATCTCATTTTTTCAATAGCGTTAATGCTTTGACTAAAGCCTGTTATCTCATTATGGGGCCCACGATGGGATTTGATGGCATCCTGACATCTGTATTCATTTGCCTCGAAATTAGTCTTGACACACATTTAATGAAAAAACACTTGGAACAGTCGAGATTAGAAGTCAAGCCAAGTAGCTATCACAGGAGGGAAATATAATTTATTATTTTGGTTTTGGTTCCATTTTTGGGATTAATGATATTCTTTGGCATTAATGTTTTTATTTTGTCTTGTCTTTTTGCTTTTAGTTCAATATTTTTCCATGTGAAAAAAGAGAAGACCTGCTGAGTGTCGACCTACTCCAGTGATCATGTACCCTGTGCCATTCTGTTTGTATTGTATCACAATTCTCTCTCAGTGTGAGAGAGAATTGATCAGCCTCTCAGCTCCAACATGGACCCTAACCAATACTGCGATGAGAAGTGCATTCCATTTCTGTATTGACAGCCACCTAATATACCACCACCTCCTCCACCCTCACCCCCCTCCCTCCTCTCTTCTCCCTCCTCCCCCTCACCCCCCTCGCTCCTCTCTTCTCCCTCCTCCCCCCTCACCCACCCCCCCTCGCTCCTCTCTTCCCCCTAGTAGAGCTTGTATCAGTAGCACTACCTCCTCCCCCCTCACCCCCCCATCTCTCCTCTCTTCCCCTAGTAGAGGTTGTATCAGTAGCACCACCTCCTCCCCCCTCACCCCCCCCCTCGCTCCTCTCTTCCCCTAGTAGAGGTTGTATCAGTAGCACCACCTCCTCCCCCCTCACCCCCCCTCTCTCCTCTCTTCCCCTAGTAGAGGTTGTATCAGTAGCACCACCTCCACCCCCCCCCCCCCCTCGCTCCTCTCTTCCCCTAGTAGAGGTTGTATCAGTAGCACCACCTCCTCCCCCCTCACCCCCCCTCGCTCCTCTCTTCCCCTAGTAGAGGTTGTATCAGTAGCACCACCTCCTCCCCCCTCACCCCCACCCCTCGCTCCTCTCTTCCCCTAGTAGAGGTTGTATCAGTAGCACCACCTCCTCCCCCCTCACCCCCCCCTCGCTCCTCTCTTCCCCTAGTAGAGGTTGTATCAGTAGCACCACCTCCTCCCCCCTCACCCCCCCTCGCTCCTCTCTTCCCCTAGTAGAGGTTGTATCAGTAGCACCACCTCCTCCCCCCTCACCCCCCCCCCTCGCTCCTCTCTTCCCCTAGTAGAGGTTGTATCAGTAGCACCACCTCCTCCCCCCTCACCCCCCCCCCTCGCTCCTCTCTTCCCCCTAGTAGAGGTTGTATCAGTAGCAACACTGATAATTCCATCAGTTTGAAAAAAGAGATGAAAGCGCTCATGGATGAAAGAAACTTGGATTTCTTTTTTTTTTTTCTCTCTCTCTCTCTCGCTCTCTCTCACTTGTTCTCTCTTCCAATACACTATGTTGATCATGTTCTTTGGAAGAGGAGAAGGAGAGGGAGGAAAGAAGAAGAAAAATAGAAAACGGGAATGAGAGAGAGAGAAAGAACAGGCTTATGCCCCTTTTGGTCTCCAAGGAGGAGGTGAGGTGAAGGAGGTGGCTAAATATAATTGGTTTACCTTCCCTGTACCTAATGTACACACTGACCTAATGTACACACTGACCTAATGTACACACTGACCTAATGTACACGCTGACCTGATGTACACACTGACCTAATGTACACACTGACTTAATGTACACGCTGACCTGATGTACACACTGACCTAATGTACACACTGACCTAATGTACACGCTGACCTGATGTACACACTGACCTAATGTACACGCTGACTTAATGTACACGCTGACCTGATGTACACACTGACCTAATGTACACACTGACCTAATGTACACACTGACCTAATGTACACACTGACCTGATGTACACACTGACCTAATGTACACGCTGACTTAATGTACACGCTGACCTGATGTACACGCTGACCTGATGTACACACTGACCTGATGTACACACTGACCTAATGTACACGCTGACCTGATGTACACACTGACCTAATGTACACACTGACTTAATGTACACGCTGACCTGATGTACACACTGACCTAATGTACACACTGACCTAATGTACACGCTGACCTGATGTACACACTGACCTAATGTACACACTGACCTAATGTACACGCTGACCTGATGTACACACTGACCTAATGTACACGCTGACTTAATGTACACGCTGACCTGATGTACACACTGACCTAATGTACACACTGACCTAATGTACACACTGACCTAATGTACACGCTGACTTAATGTACACGCTGACCTGATGTACACACTGACCTAATGTACACACTGACCTAATGTACACACTGACCTAATGTACACGCTGACCTAATGTACACGCTGACCTGATGTACACACTGACCTAATGTACACACTGACTTAATGTACACGCTGACCTGATGTACACACTGACCTAATGTACACACTGACCTAATGTACACACTGACCTGATGTACACACTGACTTAATGTACACACTGACCTGATGTACACGCTGACCTGATGTACACACTGACCTAATGTACACGCTGACCTGATGTACACACTGACCTAATGTACACACGGACCTGATGTACACGCTGACCTGATGTACACACTGACCTGATGTACACGCTGACCTGATGTACACGCTGACCTGATGTACACGCTGACCTGATGTACACACTGACCTAATGTACACACTGACCTAATGTACACACTGACCTGATGTACACACTGACCTAATGTAAGGAGGAAGAGATGGATGGAGGATGAGAGAGGGACGGATGAAGAGAAGTCTTCATCTCTCCGCGGGCTCATCCTCCCCTCCTAATGATAAGTGCTCCACAGTCAGGTATTTGTGCTCACAAGTCATTCTTCTCCTGGTGAGGTGAAAGGGGCTGTCAAAGAAGGTGATGATAAGGGACCCGTGAACACAGATGAGATAGAGAGGAGGGGGAGAAAGAAAAAAGAGAAATGATAGCAATAGGATGAGAAGGTTAGAAAGGGAGGTTAAACAGAAGGAATGCAAAAGGAGACGTGGCAAGAGAAAATAGACACGAGAGAGAGAGAGATGGGGAGAGAGAGATGATGAGAGAGAGATGATGAGAGAGAGATGGGGAGAGAGATGATGAGAGAGAGATGGGGAGAGAGAGATGATGAGAGAGAGATGGGGAGAGAGAGATGATGAGAGAGAGATGGGGAGAGAGATGATGAGAGAGAGATGGGGAGAGAGAGATGATGAGAGAGAGATGGGGAGAGAGATGATGAGAGAGAGATGGGGAGAGAGAGATGATGAGAGAGAGATGGGGAGAGAGATGATGAGAGAGAGATGGGGAGAGAGAGATGATGAGAGAGAGATGGGGAGAGAGATGATGAGAGAGAGATGGGGAGAGAGAGATGATGAGAGAGAGATGGGGAGAGAGATGATGAGAGAGAGATGATGAGAGAGAGATGGGGAGAGAGAGATGGGGAGAGAGAGATGGGGAGAGAGAGATGATGAGAGAGAGATGGGGAGAGAGAGATGATGAGAGAGAGATGGGGAGAGAGATGATGAGAGAGAGATGGGGAGAGAGAGATGATGAGAGAGAGATGGGGAGAGAGATGATGAGAGAGAGATGGGGAGAGAGAGATGATGAGAGAGAGATGGGGAGAGAGATGATGAGAGAGAGATGGGGAGAGAGAGATGATGAGAGAGAGATGGGGAGAGAGATGATGAGAGAGAGATGATGAGAGAGAGATGGGGAGAGAGAGATGGGGAGAGAGAGATGATGAGAGAGAGATGGGGAGAGAGAGATGATGGGAGAGAGATGGGGAGAGAGATGATGAGAGAGAGATGGGGAGAGAGAGATGATGAGAGAGAGATGGGGAGAGAGATGATGAGAGAGAGATGATGAGAGAGAGATGGGGAGAGAGAGATGGGGAGAGAGAGATGGGGAGAGAGAGATGATGAGAGAGAGATGATGAGAGAGAGATGATGAGAGAGAGATGGGAGAGAGATGATGAGAGAGAGATGGGGAGAGAGATGGGGAGAGAGAGATGATGAGAGAGAGATGATGAGAGAGAGATGATGAGAGAGAGATGGGGAGAGAGAGATGGGGAGAGAGATGATGAGAGAGAGATGGGGAGAGAGAGATGATGAGAGAGAGATGGGGAGAGAGAGATGATGAGAGAGAGATGATGAGAGAGAGATGATGAGAGAGAGATGGCGAGAGAGAGATGATGAGAGAGAGATGACGAGAGAGAGATGGGGAGAGAGAGATGATGAGAGAGAGATGGGGAGAGAGAGATGATGAGAGAGAGATGATGAGAGAGAGATGGCGAGAGAGATGATGAGAGAGAGATGGCGAGAGAGAGATGGCGAGAGAGAGATGGGGAGAGAGAGATGATGAGAGAGAAATGGGGAGAGAGAGATGATGAGAGAGAGATGATGAGAGACAGATGATGAGAGAGAGATGATGAGAGAGAGATGGCGAGAGAGAGATGGGGAGAGAGAGATGATGAGAGAGAGATGATGAGAGAGAGATGGGGAGAGAGAGAAGATGAGGGAGAGATGGCGAGAGAGATGATGAGAGAGAGATGGGGAGAGAGAGATGATGAGAGAGAGATGGCGAGAGAGAGTTGAGAGAGAGATGGGGAGAGAGAGATGATGAGAGAGAGAGATGGCGAGAGAGATGGTGTGAGAGAGATGGAGAGAGAGAGAGAGATGCCAATAAAGCCCCTTGAATTGAATTGAGAGTGAGAGATGGAGAGAGAGAGAGATGGTGTGAGAGAGAGAGATGTCAATAAAGCCCCTTGAATTTAATTGAGAGTGAGAGATTGAGAGAGAGAGAGATGGGGAAAGAGAGAGATGGAGAGAGAGAGATGCCAATAAAGCCCCTTGAATTGAATTTAATTGAGAGTGAGAGATGGAGAGAGAGAGAGATGGGGAGAGAGAGAGAGAGAGAGAGAGAGAGAGGTAGATGGGTAATAGGATTTACTGTAGATACTCAAATGGCAGGTCAGAGCAGGACAAAAAGGTTCCCATGCCCTTCTCTTTACCCTGCTCCTCTCTTCCTGCCTTCTTGGCACAATCCAGCCTGCAGCCCCACATCTCTGCCAGGGCCAGTGTCATTTCTAACAGCTGCTTTTTAATCCACAGGATCTTCATTAACCCCCAGGAAAGAAGCAGAGGACACAGGAAGAAAGGAGGAGAGAGGGAGAGAGCAGGGCAGATCGGGGGAGAGGGCCACAGAGCAATCACAGACCTCATTATGAACACTGAAAGACCTGGCCAGATGAGATAGAGAGGAGAAGAGGGAAGAGAGAGAGAGGGGGAGAGAAAGATCTCATGTTAGAAACAGGGAAATAGAGCTAAATAAGAGGATGTGAGCAGGATGAATAGAGAAGGGTAATAATAGAACATACAATGTGAAGAAAGTGCCATGGAAGAAAAAGGACAGGACGTGCTGTCGTGTAGAGTCCAACAAGTTATTAACATCAGATCTATTCATATACACTCATGGACATATGACTGAAATCCATGAAAGATTTCTGAAGAGTCTGACTCTCCTCTATTCCTCCCATTTATCATCCATCAGTCCAGTATACAGTATATTACAAAAGTGAGTACACCCCTCACATTTTTGTAAATATTTAAGTATATCTTTTCATGTGACCACACTGGAGAAATGACACTTTGCTACAATGTAAAGTAGTGAGTGTGCAGCTTGTATAACAGTGTAAATTTGCTGTCCCCTCAAAATAACTCAACACACTGCCATTAATGTCTAAACCGCTGGCAACAAAAGTGAGGACACCCCTAAGTGAAAATTTCCAAATTGGGCCCAATTAGCCATTTTCTCACCCCGGTGTTATGTGACTCGTTAGTGTTACAAGGTCTCAGGTGTGAATGGGGAGCAGGTGTGTTAAATTTGGAAGTTCAACATGGCACCTCATGGCAAAGAACTTTCTGAGGATCTGAAAAAAAGAATTGTTGCTCTACATAAAGATGGCCTGGGCTATAAGAAGATTGCCAAGACCCTGAAACTGCACGGTGGCCAAGACCATACAGCGGTTTAACTGGACAGGTTCCACTCAGAACAGGCCTCGCCATGGTAGACCAAAGAAGTTGAGTGCACGTGCTCAGCGTCATATCCAGAGGTTGTCTTTGGGAAATAGACGTATGAGTGCTGCCAGCATTGCTGCAGAGTTTGAAGGGGTGGGGGGTCAGCCGGTCAGTCCTCAGACCATACGCCGTACACTGCATCAAATTGGTCTGCATGGCTGTCGTCCCAGAAGGAAGCCTCTTCTAAAGATGATGCACAAGAAAGCCCGCAAACAGTTTGCTGAAGACAAGCAGACTAAGGACATGGATTACTGGAACCATGTCCTGTGGTCTGATGAGACCAAGATAAACTTATTTGGTTCAGATGGTGTCAAGCGTGTGTGGCGGCAACCAGGTGAGGAGTACAAAGACAAGTGTGTCTTGCCTACAGTCAAGCATGGTGGCGGGAGTGTCATGGTCTGGGGCTGCATGAGTGCTACCGGCACTGGGGAGCTACAGTTCATTGAGGGAACCATGAATGCCAACATGTACTGTGACATACTGAAGCAGAGCATGATCCCCTCCCTTCGGAGACTGGGCCACAGGGCAGTATTCCAACATGATAACGACCCCAAACACACCTCCAAGACAACCACTGCCTTGCTAAAGAAGCTGAGGGTAAAGGTGATGGACTGGCCAAGCATGTCTCCAGACCTAAACCCTATTGAGCATCTGTGGGGCATCCTCAGACGGAAGGTGGAGGAGTGCAAGGTCTCTAACATCCACCAGCTCCGTGATGTCGTCATGGAGGAGTGGAAGAGGACTCCAGTGGCTACCTGTGAAGCTCTGGTGAACTCCATGCCCAAGAGGGTTAAGGCAGTGCTGGAAAAGGATGGTGGCCACACAAAATATTGACACTTTGGACCCAATTTGGACATTTTCACTTAGGGGTACACTCATTTTTGTTGCCAGCGGTTTAGACATTAATGGCTGTGTGTTGAGTTATTTTGAGGGGACAGCAAATTTACACTGTTATACAAGCTGTACACTCACTACTTTACATGTAGCAAAGTGTCATTTCTTCAGTATGGTCACATGAAAAGATATACTCAAATATTTACAAAAATGTGAGGGGTGTACTTACTTTTGTGATATTCTGTATGTGTCTCTTCAGCTCCTAAACACATCTATTTTTCCCTAGCCACCCGAGGGACAGTGAACACACACAGCCTGCAGGCTACAGCTCCACAGACCCACACCAGACAGAGCATGGGCTGTGTGAGTACAGTACAACAGGGTCCAGCCTCATATTTATGGAAAACACTGGGTCTGGAGAGTGGCGGCACGGGGGGTCATAATAGTAACCAAGGCAGGGGGCTTCAGCCTGGGGTTCTGATTCAGGTTAGAATGTCCTGGATCTGGAGAGAGGGTCATTTCTTCTAGTTGGCTGAGCTAAGGGATGAATAATTGTGGCCCCTGGGTGGGCCCCGAGGCCCTGGACTGAGTGGACCAAACCAACTGGGAGTACACGGTGTGTTTAGGGAGGATGTGGAGGATAAGAAAGAGGGGAACTATGCCATGATTGTACCCAGTAATATGTGAGGGTGATTTACACTCACACACAAAAGCAAATCATGCAAGTACTGATTTGCTGATTGTACAGTGCCAATCAAAGAGCTAAGGAGTATTTGTAGAAAATATATTAAACTTTTTGTAATCTGTAATTTTTGTAATCCATTTTGTAATCTGTCATGTGATTTACATTTGATCCATCTTTTTTCATTTTGAATGGGAGGGAGAGAGAGAGAGAGAGAGAGAGAGAGCAAGACGAGAGAATGAGAGAACAAGAGAGAGACTTTATTGCTCTTGTAGTAATTGTTGTGGACAGTCTCATTTCTCAGGGACAGAGACCCAGGTGACGAGGGGATCAACAGCAGTGTGTGAGCAACGCTGGGGTGACAGTGACACATAACACTGAATCTGGAGGATGTTGGATTGGGGGGGGGGGCACATACTGGAAATGAATCTGCCAACAGAATCTATTTTTCTAAAAAATACAAGATTGAAAGCAAGAGATGACTGAATCAGGCTATCATTAAAATCTCTCCCTTTTAAAATGGTGTAGGTAGGGGGTGGGTTTAACGCAGGCGGGTGGTGATGGGGGGGTGTAGGTAGGGGGTGGGTGCTAGTGCCAGAGATGTTTCAGGCGGTGTGAGGCCACAGAAGTGAATGTGACAAGCTCCTAGTGTAATTACGCTCACCTTGTTCACAGCTCAGACTAGGAAGAGGAGGAAAGACATTAAAAGAAAAGAAAAACACACTGATGAGACACTTCACCTCTTCTCCTCCCCTCCTTTCCTCCCCCAGTCAGCCTCATCTCATCGCTGTCTTACTGACTCAGGCCCTCGCCACTGAGAGAGAACTCATAATGTTTGCCTTTTCCAATTATTAAGGTGTGATGGTGGGCTTTCTGTATCAGATACTTTAATATTGAGTTAACCGTACTGTACAGAAGAAGGAAAAAAACAGAACATATATTATCTTTTGTTTGGTCCAAAAAAAAGGCAATTGAATAAATTATCTCACCATTTCCTCTTTCAACTTTTTAATCCCTCTGCTGTAATGAAATATGAATGATGCAACTTCACGTTGGCTGGGATACGTCTGTTCCCATCGAAACTATAGAAGCTCTCTGAGATGGCTTGAAGTATTTGGGTTAGGAATACTGTAAACGGTGTAGTATTTTTTCCTACTTTACTACTGTTAAAGCAGCACTGCTCTCTAGTGGTGAGAGTGGAACCCAGCTGTATTTCCATTCAGATGTGTTGCAGTTGATTAGGAACCCGCTGTCCCGTCCGTCATGATTATCCCAATAGATAATGACAATCTAATTCATTACCCTCCATGACTGGACTGTCTGATAGAGTCCAGAACTGGTTGCAAATAATCAGTGGAATTAAATTTAGTCACAACTCCCAATGAGACTGTAGCCTTTTTATTCAAAGCTAATCACAGTTGATTATTCCAAATGTATTTAATATGGTCCATCTGTATTACTCTGTGAGAGCCAAAGACTTGACCATGGTGTCAGTCACTACTGGCTCTTGTTATAGACTGAACATGGAGGTCTGGGCCTTTATGGCACTGGAGTCACTGTTCATTCCCAACTTCCTCTCTGGCTGTTTCCCCCCTCAGTCACTACATTGGCACTTTGTGATGGCACCTCCGCACTGTTCGTCCAATCAGGATGAAGAGCAGTGCTGCCAGCAGGGAGAAGAAGACGGAGACGGGAGCAAACAGGAAGGAGAGGCCGTATTGGATGCTGAGGTGGTAGACTGTTGGACACTGAGAGGAGTGTTGTTGCTGGGCAGCGTAGTCCTCCAGAGTGTCCAGTACCTGGGTCCAGACTACATACATCATTATTACAACCAGGAGACATAGACCTGGAGAGAGGAGAGGGAGAGGGGGAGAGAGAGGGGGAGGAAGAGGGAAACATTCAATAAAAGTTAATAGAACATAAATGTGTCTCCTGATTAGTGGCAACCCGTCATTCAGGGCAGGTGGGGATGCCTGTTTGACGTGTTATTTTTTGAATTAATACGTGTCACATATCAGTTTGCAAACAATTTAAAAATATATAATAATGTTAATAAAGCCGCATACAAACATGGTCCATTTTTTTGCTTTCTTGAGTAAGGCAGCTCTAAAATGCAGATGTTTCAGCCTAGCTCAGTGCTTTCTGTGGTGGTTGGGCAGCCAGCGGAAAATACAGAGCGTAGGGGTTGGTAATGTTCTCTAGTTGTGTCGTGATTGGCTCAGTGTTCTGTCACTCGTGGGGACACTACGTCACCGCCAAATCTAAGGGCAGAGCTAAAGAATTCATCCCCTGGGTGCTGCCATAGAGTTACATTAGAAGTGCCCATCCAAGAAGGATCAAGGTCATTGGCCACAGATAAAATGACGTCAAATCACGTTATATCGATGGCAGCTTTGATTGGACTGATCATGTCAACATCATACTTTCAAGATCTTGGCTATCAAGCTAGCAGTCATCATCATGAATCAAGTCTAAAATCTACTGGCACATGTTTTTAAATCGTTGTCGTATGAAGAGAAATAATGAAGAGAAATGATAGATACAATGTACCGGTGCTCATCGGCCATTGGATATTACACAACAAGTTGGAAATTGCAAATTCAACAATGAGTGGTTTGGAAGGAATCAGTGGCTAAGTGCAAGCATTGCAAAGCAATCACTAGCCTGCTATTCAGTGAAGTGGCTGTATGGTCCCAAGTCTGGGTTTAAGGGTCTCTTTTCCAAGCTGAAAAGGATAAGTATGTTTTAGAGAAATGTTATCATTTAGTTTTAAAAGAGCTTTCATTGTCTTAGTATATGCCCCTTAGATTTATCCTATCATTTTTGACTTGGTGTACAGGGAGAATATTGTAAAAACGGCCCATGTTTTGAATTCTGTTGTGCATTTGACTACGTCCGTCCTAGCACGCGCATTCATGTCTTAATCGAAATTACGGATTGCCTCATATCCCATTATGCCATAATTTGTACATCTCAATTGTCAGTAGAAACCGCATTTGTTAAAACAAGTCAGCCATATCAGCGATGTTTTTTTTTAAAGAAAGTAAATGTGGCTGAATGAACTGTTTCGCTGCCAGACAAGGCTCAGCTGATAGCCAGGTGTAGCAGTGGTAAAGTCTTGGGACTGCTGTTGGGACTCTGCTGTTGGGACAGCTTTATGTAGGCACCCTGTGTGGGCAACGTTTGTCACTGTTATAGTGTAATTCATGTCAAACAGATGGTAAAATCGCCACTGCTCCAAATTTAACTTTGAGCTTCATGTAAAGTTGAGTGGACCCAACCATAGCTAGTAACTCATGATGATCGTGTTCCCCTGCTCTGATCAGACAATGCATGCATTAACCAAGGGTTGCGCACTACACCAGATTTCTATAACATATGATGTGGTTAGCTGATATGTAAAAATACCTCTCCAGGCATTGTAAGATTTGGCATGCGACAGCAATGTCTGAGCAGAGGAACACAACCGATAACTCACCTCCAGTGAGCAAGAGTGCCCCGCCTACTTTGTAGAGCCTGTGGCTGGCCAATGGAGAGGCACAGATGATGACAAACACACCAATCATAAGAGTGACCACGCCCACTAGAAGGAAGATGCTCCAGAAGGCCCTGTAGACTGCAGTGTCAGGTGCCTGGTAATCCGTGCTTTGCTCAGAAGGATAAAATGGGAAGAGGTAGGCAGGCACACAGACCTTTTGGTGTGGTTGATTGGCTTTGAAAAAAAATGTATGTTGTATTTTTTTTGTTCATTATATTACAGTTCAGGTCATTCTTGTCATTCATCAATGAATGTATTGTCTGCTACAGTATTTCTATTTCATAAATAGGTGAAAAGAACTCTCTTACTTACTGATCCAGAATTGCCACATCATGTTCTCCTCTCTCCTCCCACTGAAGGAGCACCTCCAGAAGAATCCCTGGTGGAAGAATGTCACAGTGTCCTGATCCTCCATCTCCCCAGGTCTGAGGGCCCCAGCCTCCCAGGTCTCTGATGCCCCCCCAGGACCACAGGTCTCCAAGGCCAGCAGCCAGTAGTCTGTCCCAAAGGAGAGCATCAGGGACAGGGCCCCCAAGCCCCCGAAGAACCCAGCTAGGAAGAGGAGCACACTCAGCCTCTCAGCAGGAGACATGACACTAGTGAGGCCTGTCTGTCTTCAGTCCTCTATCGGTGTGTCGGGTAGTTCGGTCTGTCCGTATGACCGTCTGCCTTTATGCGTCACTGTTTCTCTGTTCGGATGTTTGTCTGTCCTCCAGTATGTCGATTCGTCTATCGGCTTCGTCACCACCAATAGCAGGACAGGGAAGGAACCAGATACTATCCTACGTACTGTAGCAGACCTATCCGCCTTGATTTCCATTAGTAAATCCTCAAATACTTTGTCATAGGGGTGTGTCCAGGGGCAGAGCAAATATAACCGTCCGATGACCATCCAATCAGAAGTATCGTGTTTGACATGGAGGCTTCTAAACAGGAGCTGGTTATTTATGCTTCATCTATTCCCAGCAACTCCCACTCACCAATCAGATGTTGTGGAGAGACCTGTGAGTGTGTGTGTGTGTGTGCGTGCGCGCGTGCGTGAGAGGTATAAAAATAATCACTGTCGTCATGCGTGTGACACTTCCAGGGATACTGTTGCAATGTTTTTACACACATAAAAATAGAAGTGTGTGTGTTGTAGTGTACCGTCTGGTACTCAGACCTCTGATGGAATCCTCTCTCGCTTTTGTCCCCAAAATTCAACAAAATGAACAGATGTCTAATAAAGCGTTTTTTTTTTCTCCAAAACAGGAAAAACAGCCTTCGGGAAGTATTCACACCCCTTGATTTATTCCACATTTTGTTGTGTTGCAGCCTGAATTTAAAATTGATTATATAGATATTTTTTCTCACACACAATACCCGATAAGTAACATGTTTTTAGAAATGATTTTAAATGTATTGAAAATGTATTACAGAAATATCTAATTTCCATAAGTATTCACACACTGATAGGATCACCTTTGGCAGTGATTACAGTTTTCTTTCAGGTTAAGAATCTAAGAGCTTTGCAAACCTGGATTGTACAATATTTTGTCTTTTGAAAGTATTCAAGCTCTGTCAAGTTGGTTGTTGATTATTGCTACAGATTCATTTGCAAGTCATGTCATAGATTTTCAAGACGATTTAAGTCAAAACTGTATATAGGCCACTCAGGAACGTTCAATGTCATCTTGGTAAGCAACTCCAGTGTATATTTGGCTTTGTGTTTAAGGTTATTGTCCTGATGAAAGGTGAATTTGTCTCCCAGTGTCTGTTGGAAAGCAGCACACACAGGCTTCCTTCTTTTCACTTTGTCAATTAGGTTAGTATTGTGGAGTAACTACAATGTTGTTGATCCATCCCCAGTTTTCTCCTATCACAACCATTAAACTCTGTAACTGTTTTAAAGTCACCATTGGCCTCTGAGCGGTTTCCTTTGTCTATGGCAACTGAGGTAGGAAAGACTCCTGGATCTTTGAAGTGACAGCCATTAAACTCTGTAACTGTTTTAAAGTCACCATTGGCTTCTGAGCGGTTTCCTTCCTCTCCGGAAACTGAGTTAAGAAGGACTCCTGGATCTTTGTAATGACTGGTTGTATTGCTATACCATTCAAAGTGTAATTAATAACTTCACCAGGGGCTTGTAAGTAAGCATTTCACGGTAAGTTCTACACCTGTTGTATTCAGTGCAAGTGACAAATAAAATTGGATTTGATATTCAATGACTGCTTTTTCAAAATTTTACCCATCTACCAAAAGGTGCCCTTCTTTGCGAGGCGTCTGTTTGAAATTCACTGCTCAACTGAGGGACCTTACAGATAATTGTATGTGTGGGGTACAGAGATTAGGTAGTCATTCATGTTGAACACTATTATTGCACACAGAGTGAGTACATGCAACCTAATTCCACTTTGACAATATTGGTTATTACAGTGACACAAAATCTCAATATAATCCATTTTAAATTCAGGCAACAAAAACAGCAAAATGTGGAAAAAGTCAAGGGGTGTGAATACTTTCTGAAGGCATTGCATATCTTAAATATCCAATATTTGTTCATATTAACATACCCATTAGACAAAAAAACAAATATTAATACAAAGATATTTAGAGATGTTTTAATGTGGTTTTATAAATGAGAGGATGTTAGACTGTCATAGAGGTTCATAGTTTCTGACTCACTACAGTCCCTGATCTGTTCAGAGAGCATGTTCATCCTGCACTATAACATGATATATCCAGACTGTAACACCCTGCCTGGTCAGCTCTTCCTTCTCCTGGCCCACATTGCCCCAGTCTTCTTCCTCCGGTTCTTTGGTTCTCACGGGGTGGGTGGACTGCGAGAGCCCCTGGAAGCCTGCCTTAGGAGGGGGTTCTGTGTCGCTGCCCTTGTGGTGTCCTGATGCTCTGGGACCCAGCCTGGGAGGTGGAAGCAGAGGAGGAGTATCCACAACCTCTTAACCAGGCTCCTGGTCCCTGAGACCAGGGTCATCCTTCTCAGAGAGCCTGTGAAGTGAGGAAGGGTCTGGAGCTTTCCTGGCTCTGGTGAACTGACGACCCTATCCCAGACGCCGACCTCCAGGCCCACCCTGTGTAACGGTTTTCTTGAAGTGAAGGAGAGGCGGACCAAAACGCAGCGTGGTGGTTATTCATGGTTCTTTAATATAGACACTAAACATGAATAAACTAACAAAACAAGAAATGTGAAAAAACAAAACAGCCCTATCTGGTGCAAACACAGAGACAGGAACAATCACCCACAAAACCCAACACCAAACAGGCTACCTAAATATGGTTCCCAATCAGAGACAATGACTAACACCTGCCTCTGATTGAGAACCATATCAGGCCAAACATAGAAATAGACAAACTAGACATGTAACATAGAATGCCCACTCAGATCACACCCTGACCAACCAAAACATAGGAACATACAAAGCAAACTATGGTCAGGGTGTGACACCCTGCTCATCGATATAGTCCATCCCAGGGGAGGGGGACTGTTCTCTGGAGAGTAGAGAGGACTTGGCCACATTCTGACAGAGAGAGAAACATTTATTTATCAATAAACATCCTCATTCCTTCTATAAATTGTTGATCATAAAGGAAAAAGTGCACTTTTTTTTTAGCAAATCTGATTTTGGAAGCAAATGGCACGTGATAGAAGAGTCCAGACGGGTCACTCTCACTACCTGAACATGTTAGATTAGGATCTGTATTATCTATTTCATAATTATTATTATTATGTTTATTGATCAGATGTTATGGATTTGACCATATTTTCCATAACTACCAACTGTCAATGCCCTGACCTTATAAAAATCTCTCTGTCTCTATTTTGGTTTGGTCAGGGTGTGATTTGGGTGGGCATTCTATGTTCCTTTTTTCTATATTTTGTATTTCTTTGTTTTGGCTGGGTATGGTTCTCAATCAGGGACAGCTGACGATCGCTGTCTCTGATTGGAAACCATACTTAGGTAGCTTTTCCCCACCTATGCTTTGTGGGTAGTTATTTTCTGTTTAGTGTTTTCTGCACCTTACAGGACTGTTTTGGTTTAGTTCATTCTCTTTGTTATTTTGTTATTAGTGTTCAGTTTAAATAAAAAGCATGAACACTTACCACCCTGCGCTTTGGTCCGATTATTCCTCCTCTTCAGACGACGACACCCTTAACAGAAATACCCATCACCAACAGACCAAGCAGCGTGGTATGGAGAAGCAGATGGTTCAGGACTCCTGGACATGGGAGGAGATATTGGACGGAAAGGGACCCTGGAGACAAGCTGGGGAATATCACCGCCCGAAAAAGGAGCTGGAGGCAGCTAAAGCTGAGAGGCGGAAATATGATGCAAGGCAGCGCAGCAGGCACGGGAGGCAGACCCCAATTTTTTTTTTGGGGGGGGGCACGGGGAGATTGGCGGAGTCAGGCGATAGACCTGAGCCAACTCCCCGTGCTTACCGGAAGCAGCGTGTTATGCGGTAAAGCGCACGGTGTCTCCAGGGCGCGCTCATAGCCCGGAGCACTATATGCCAGCCCCCCCGCAAGTGCCATGCGAGAGTGGGCATCCAGCCAGGGCGGAATGTGGCAGCTCAGCGCGCTTGGTCTCCGATGCGCCGTTTCGGCCCAGTGTATCCTGCGCCGGCTCTGCGCACTGTGTCTCCGGTGCGCTGGGAATGTTTAGTTCCTCCTATGCCTGCGCTCCGCCCGTGCCGGGCTAAAGTGGGCATTGAGCCAAGTGGAGAGGTGAGAGTGGTAAGCACCAGATCTCCAGTGCTCCCCCACAGTCCGGTTCGACCTATGCCTGCACTCTGGAGGGGCCGGGCTAAAGTGGTCATCCAGCCTGGAGGAGTGGTGCCAAGGCTGCGGCCTGTGCTCCCCCACAGCCCGGTCCATCCGGTGCTTCCTCCACGCACCAGGCCTCCTGTAGGTCTCCCCAGCCTGATGGGACCTGTGGCAGCCCCACGCACCAGGCTGTCTCTGCGTCTCCTCCCTCCAGAGTCGCCCTCCAGTCTGGACCCTCCAGCGACGCCCTCCAGTCCAGAGCCTCCAGTGTCGCCTTCCAGTCCAAGATGGACAAATGGGGCATTGTTGGGGCTGTGTTTCTGGACCTAAGGAAGGCTTTTGATACTGTTAACCATAAGATTCTCATCACAAAACTGTCCAAGTTCAAATTTCCCCTGATGCCTTGAGATGGATGAAATCATACCTTGAAGGCAGAATTCAGTGTGTCAGAGTGAGCAATGAGCTGTCGCCCACTCTTAGCTATGATGTGGGCGTGCCCCAAGGGTCAATACTGGGGCCCCTCCTGTTCAGCCTGTACATGAATTATCTGCCTTCTGTCTGTACTTGGTCTGAAGTTCAAATGTATGCAGATGATACAGTGATATATGTGCATGCAAAGAGCAAACAACAAGCTGCACAAGAACTCACTACTGTAATGGTCCAGGTTACAAAGTGGCTCAGTGACTCGTGTTTGCATCTCAATGTAAAAAAAACTGTTTGCATGTTCTTCACTAAGAGGGCAACAGATGCTACTGAACCAGATGTCTATGTGTCAGGGGAGA
The DNA here is from genome assembly GCF_045791955.1 of Oncorhynchus clarkii lewisi. NCBI lineage: Eukaryota > Metazoa > Chordata > Actinopteri > Salmoniformes > Salmonidae > Oncorhynchus > Oncorhynchus clarkii. Next base: position 15,703,299 of record NC_092164.1, on the reverse strand, counting down.
AGCTACAGGTGGTATCTGATTTTAAGTACCTTAAGTACCACACTTGATTCCAATCTCTCTTTTAAAAAGCATGTGAAAAAGGTAATTCAGATAACCAAATTCAACCTAGCTAATTTCCGATTTATACGAAATTCTTTGACTACAGAGGTAGCAAAACTGTATTTCAAATCTATGATACTCCCCCACTTAACATACTGCTTGACTAGTTGGGCCCAAGCTTGCTGTACAACATTAAAACCTATTCAGTCTGTCTACAAACAGGCTCTCAAAGTGCTTGATAGGAAGCCTAATAGCAATCATCACTGTTACATCCTCAGAAAGCATGAGCTCCTGAGTCGGGAAAATCTTGTGCAATACACCGACGCATGTCTTGTTTTCAAGATCCTAAATGGTCTGGCTCCCCCTCCACTCAGTATTTTTGTTAATTAAACAGAAAACCCAAACATATGGCAACAGATCCACAAGGTCTGCCATGAGAGGTGACTGTATAATTGTCACGCCCTGGCCTTAGTTATCTTTGTTTTCTTTATTATTTTGGTTAGGCCAGGGTGTGACATGGGTGATTTATGTGTTTTGTCTTGTCTAGGGGTTTTTGTAGATTTATGGGGTTGTGTTCTTTTAGGTGTCTAGGTAAGTCTATGGTTGCCTGGATTGGTTCTCAATCAGAGGCAGGTGTTTATCGTTGTCTCTGATTGGGAGCCATATTTAGGCAGCCATATTCTTTGGGTATTTTGTGGGTGATTGTTTCCTGTGTCAGTGTTTGTGCCACACGGGACTGTTTTCGGTTTTCACGTTTCTTGTTTTGTAGTTGTGTTCATGTTTAGTGTCTCTTATTAAAGAACCATGAACTATAACCACGCTTCGTTTTGGTCCGCCTCTCCTTCCCAGGAAGAAAGCCATGACAGAATCACCCACCACAACAGGACCAAGCGGCGTGGTGACAGGCAGCGCCAGCAGGAGCAGCGCAATCAGGACTTCTGGACGTGGGAGGAAATCCTCGACGGGAGAGGACCCTGGGCAAAGCCAGGGGAGTGTCGCCGCCCCAAGGTGCAGCAGGAGAAGCGGCAGCAGGAGCAGCGCAAGGAGGAATGGACATGGGAGGACGAGTTGGACGGTGATGGACCCTGGACATAGCCGGGGGAATATCGCCGCCCCAAGGCAGAGCTGGAGGCCGCCAAAGCAGAGAGGCGGTGGTTTGAAGAGGCAGCACGGAAGCAGGGCTGGAAACCCGAGTGTCAGCCCCAAAAATGTATTGGGGGGGGCACACAGGAAGTATGGCGAAGCCAGGTAGGAGACCTGCGCCAACTTCCTGTGCTTACCGGAGACCGAGAGAGACCGGGCAGGCACCGTGTTATGCTGTGGAGCGCACGGTGTCCCCAGTGCGGGTGCATAGCCACGTGCGGTACATACCAGCTCCTCGCATCGGCCAGGCTAGAGTGGGCATCGAGCCAAGTGCCATGAAGCCGGCTCTACGCATCTGGTCTCCAGTGCGTCTCCTTGGGCCGGCGTACATGGCACCAGCCTTACGCATGGTGTCCCCGGTTCGCCTGCACAGCCCAGTGCGGGCTATTCCACCTCGTCGCACTGGCAGGGCGACCGGGAGCATTCAACCAGGTAAGGTTGGGCAGGCTCGGTGCTCAAGAGCTCCAGTGCACCTGCACGGTCCGGTCTATCCAGTGCCACCTACATGCACCAGCCCTCCGGTGGCAGCCCCCCGCACAAGGCTTCCTGTGCATGTCCAGAGCCCAGTACTCCCTGTTCCTACTCCCTGCACTCGCCCTGAGGTGTGTGTCCTCGGCCCAGTACCACCAGCGCCGGCACCACGCACCAGGCCTACAGTGCGCCTCGTCTTTCCAGAGCTGCTAGAGTCTCCTGTCTGTCCAGAGCTGCTAGAGTCTCCCGTCTGTCCAGAGCCGCTAGAGTCTCCCGTCTGTCCAGAGCCGCTAGAGTTTCCCTTCTGTCCAGAGCCGCTAGAGTCTCCCGTCTGTCCAGAGCCACTAGAGTCTCCCGTCTGTCCAGAGCCGCTAGAGTCTCCCTTCTGTCCAGAGCCGCTAGAGTCTCCCGTCTGTCCAGAGCCGCTAGAGTCTCCCGTCTGTCCAGAGCCGCTAGAGTCTCCCGTCTGTCCAGAGCCGCCAGAGTCTCCCGTCTGTCCAGAGCCGCCAGAGTCTCCCGTCTGTCCAGAGCCGCCAGAGTCTCCCGTCTGTCCAGAGCCGCCAGAGTCTCCCGTCTGTCCACAGCCGCCAGAGTCTCCCGTCTGTCATGAGCCGCCAGAGTCTCCCGTCTGTCCAGAGCCGCCAGAGTCTCCCGTCTGTCCAGAGTCACCAGAGTCTCCCGTCTGTCATGAGCCGCCAGAGTCTCCCGTCTGTCATGAGCCGCCAGAGTCTCCCGTCTGTCATGAGCCGCCAGAGTCTCCCGTCTGTCATGAGCCGCCAGAGTCTCCCGTCTGTCATGAGCCGCCAGAGTCTCCCGTCTGTCATGAGCCGCCAGAGTCTCCCGTCTGTCATGAGCCGCCAGAGTCTCCCGTCTGTCATGAGCCGCCAGAGTCTCCCGTCTGTCATGAGCCGCCAGAGTCTCCAGTCAGCCAGGATCTTCCAGAGTCTCCAGTCAGCCAGGATCTTCCAGAGTCTCCAGTCAGCCAGGATCTTCCAGAGCCGCTAGTCAGCCAGGATCTTCCAGACCCACCAGTCAGCCAGGATCTTCCAGAGCCGCCAGTCAGCCAGAATCTGCCAGAGCCGCCATTCAGCCAGGATCTGCCAGAGCCGCCATTCAGCCAGGATCTGCCAGAGCCGCCATTCAGCCAGGATCTGCCAGAGCCGCCATTCAGCCAGAAGCTCCCAGAGCCGTCAACCAGCCTGAGCTACCTCTCAGTCCTGAGCTACCTCAGTCCGGAGCTTCCCCTCAGTCCAGTGGGGCCATTTAGTAGGGTTGCCAATAGCATCCGTTCCTAGGATGCTACGAAAACGGACTAAGACTATGGTGGAGTGGGGTCCACGTCCCGCGCCAGAGCCGCCACCGGGGACAGACGCCCACCCAGACCCTCCCCTATGGGTTTAGGTGTGCGGCCGGGAGTCCGCACCTTTGGGGGGGGGGGGGGGGGGGGGGGACTGCCCAGGGACTGCGGTTGAAAATTAGCCGGCTGGCTAAAACCGACACTTTTACTGAAATGTTGATTAATGTGCACTGTCCCTGTAAAAATAAAAATAAACTCAATAAACTCAAACATAAGACACTACAGCTAGAACTCAGAGAGACATAAGATACCAGAACTAGAACTCAGAGAGACATAAGATACTAGTACTAGAATTCAGGGAGATATAAGACACTAGAACTAGAGCCTCAAAGAGACATAAGATACTAGAACTTACAGATAAATAAGATACTAGAACTAGAAGTCAGAGAGACATAAGATACTAGAACTAGAACTCAGAGAGACATAAGATACTAGAACTAGAACTCAGAGAGACATAAGATACTAGTACTAGAATTCAGGGAGATATAAGACACTAGAACTAGAACTCAAAGAGACATAAGATACTAGAACTTACAGAGAAATAAGATACTAGAAACTGGAAGTCAGAGAGACATAAGATACTAGAACTCAGAGAGACATAAGATACTAGAACTAGAACTCAGAGAGACATAAGATACTAGACCTCAGAGAGACATAAGATACTAGAACTAGAACTCAGAGAGACATAAGATACTAGACCTCAGAAAGATATAAGATACTAGAACTGGAATTTAGAGAGACTTAAGATACTAGACCTCAGAGAGACATAAGATACAAGAACTAGATCTCAGGGAGACATAAGATACTAGAACTAGAACTCAGAGAGATAAGATAGGAGAACTAGATCTCAGAGAGACATATGATACAAGACCTCAGAGAGACATAAGATACAAGAACTAGATCTCAGGGAGACATAAGATACTAGAACTAGAACTCAGAGAGACATAAGATACTAGAACTAGAACTCAGAGAGACATTAGATACTTACTAGAACTAGACCTCATAGACATAAGATACTAGAACTAGAATTCAGGGAGACATAAGATACTAGAACTAGATCTCAGAGAGACATAAGATACTAGAACTCAGAGAGACATAAGATACTAGAACTGGAATTTAGAGAGACATAAGATACTAGAACTAAATATCAGAGACATAAGATACTAGAACTAGATCTCAGAGAGACATAAGAAACTAGAACTAAATCTCAGAGAGACATAAGATACTAGAACTAGATCTCAGAGAGACATAAGATACTAGAACTCAGAGAGACATAAGATACTAGAACTAAATCTCAGAGAGACATAAGATACTAGAACTCAGAGAGAGAAAAGATACTAGAACTAGATCTCAGAGAGACATAAGATTCAAGAACTCAGAGAGAGACAAGATACTAGAACTAGATCTCAGAGAGACATAAGACACTAGAACTAGAAGTCAGAGAGACATAAGATACTAGAACTAGAAGTCAGAGAGAAATAAGAAACTAGAACTAGAAGTCAGAAACATAAGATACTAGCCCTCAGAAAGACATAAGATACTAGAACTCAGAGAGGCATGAGCTCCTGGAAAAAGAACTCAGAGAGACATAAGAAACTAGAACTCAGGGAGACATAAGATATTAGAACTGAGAGAGCCATACGATACTAGAACTAGAACTCAGAGAGACATAAGATACTAGAACTAGAACTCAGACATAAGATACTAGAACTAGAACTCAGAGAGACATAAGATACTAGAACTAGAACTCAGAGAGATATAAGATGCTTGACCTCAGAGAGACATAAGATACTAGAACTCAGGGAGACATAAGATACTAGAACTCAGAGAGATATAAGATACTAGAACTGGAATTTAGAGAGACATACTAGACCTAAGATAGACATAAGGTACTGGAAATAAATTTCAGAGAGACATAAGGTACTAGAACTAGAACTCAGAGAGACATAAGACACTAGAACTATAACTCAGAGACATTAGAACTAGAACTCAGAGAGATATATACGATACTAGACCTCAGAGAGACATAAGACAATAGAACTGAGAGATATAAGATACTAGAACTAGAACTCAGAGAGATATAAGATACTAGAACTAGAACTCAGAGAGACATAAGATACTAGAACTAGAACTCAGACATAAGATACTAGAACTAGAACTCAGAGAGACATAAGATACTAGAACTAGAACTCAGAGAGATATAAGATGCTTGACCTCAGAGAGACATAAGATACTAGAACTCAGGGAGACATAAGATACTAGAACTCAGAGAGATATAAGATACTAGAACTAGAACTCAGAGAGGTATAAGATACTAGAACTAGAACTCAGAGAGATATTATGCTTGACCTCAGAGAGACATAAGATACTAGAACTCAGGGAGACATAAGATACTAGAACTGGAATTTAGAGAGACATACTAGACCTAAGATAGACATAAGGTACTGGAAATAAATTTCAGAGAGACATAAGGTACTAGAACTAGAACTCAGAGAGACATAAGACACTAGAACTATAACTCAGAGACATTAGAACTAGAACTCAGAGAGATATATACGATACTAGACCTCAGAGAGACATAAGACAATAGAACTGAGAGATATAAGATACTAGAACTAGAACTCAGAGAGATATAAGATACTAGAACTCAGAGATACATGATACTAGAACTAGACCTCAGAGAGACATAATATACTAGAACTAGAACTCAGAGAGACATAAGATACTAGAACTAGAACTCAGAGAGACATAATATACTTGACCTCAACGGTCCCAGTCTGAATGGGCATGGAAGGGTAGAAGATAACAACGCCTTGGATTAACTATCTAAACAAAATGATTGATGGTTATCCAGCTAGCTAGCGCTCTACCTTCCCTGATGTATACCTTGACATTAATGGTGTTTGTGTTGCGATTGGTCATTAGAATGTGCACTAATTCCATCAAGGGCCAGTTGCCGATATCCTGTGTGAAAGGTCAGAAGTCACACAACTGAAATCCTCTTCATATCATATTTGCATCAACTTGTTTTTGTGCGCCGCAGTGTTCTGAATGGACTAGCATTATATATGCACGGGCTGCCATGATCAAATTCCATACCTGGACGAAGACAGTTAATATGATGGTGGCGATGGATGCAGTAACAAATCAATTATTTTGCTGGATGCTGTCTGGTAAGTTAAACACTATGACAAAGCAGATGGCCCCTCGCAGGCCATGTTGAAGGGAACGGTACAGAAAGGGTTAACGATTTGAGTCAAGACTCGCACACCTGGATGAGAGCGAGAACACAGAAGAAGGAGTGGAGCTGTGTGTAGAGTATATGAGCGCACACACACACACACACACATTAACAAGTGACATCAACAAGGGATCATAGCGTTCACCTGGATTGACCTGGTCAGTCTATGTCATGGAAAGATACAGGTGTTCATAATGTTTTGTACACTCAGTGTATATGTGTGTGTTAACACACTCCCACCATGATGCTGGAGATGGAGAACAGCTCAGCCACCAGGTTGGCCGGGTAAGTGTACATGAAGACAACCACGAAGACCCTAGTTGAAGCAGGTCAACTAATCATCAAGCCCTAAATGAGTTGAATGAGGTGTGCTGGTCCAGGGTTACAATAAAATGTGTACTGTTGGGGATACGCGAGGACCAGGGTTGGGAAACACTGCTCTAGATAGCACATTTTCTTTTAAGAGAATAGAGACCACACAAATGTGAAAGCTGCGACTGCAAATTGTGGCCACATGATGGTAGTACAGCTTAATCTAACTGTTTACTGAAGAAGAAGAACGCATACTTAATCAATAAGGCCCGAGGGGGTGTGATACATGTCCAATATACCACAGCTAAGGGCTGTTCTTATGCACGGACACAACGTGGAGTATACTGGTATATTGGCAATATATCACAAACCCACGAGGTTCCTTATTTCTATTATAAACTGGTTAGCAATGTAATTAGAGAAGTGAAAATACATGTTTTGTCATACTGTGATATACCAAGGCTTTCAGCCAATCAGGGTTCAGGGCTCAAACCACCCAGTTTGTAATAGTAATAATCGGTAATATGCTCAGATAATGACATATGATAACATTTGAAATTATTGTAATAATGACTGTCTATGCATGGCAGGAACATAATGCTGGACCATGCCTTACTGGAGCCAAGATGTTGCAAAGATAGACTTAAAACAAGGATTTAGCCAGGATTCATCACAGGCCTGACTGAGCTACTGTACAGCATCCCTCAACCACAAGAGTGAAGCCATTTTTATTTGAGACAGATAACTTTTATAATAATAATGATAATTATAATAATAATCTATGCCATTTAACGGACGCTTTTATCCATGTAAGTGTATTTGTATCAGTTCAATCATAGCATAGTCTCATATCTTGATTATATTCGGTAGCCTGATTTTTCCAATGTCATTGACTTCTGTTTTGAATCTAAATATAGTTCTTCATCATGCCTTTTATTGGTCATTTCAAAATCGAATTAGATTTTTCCCAGGACACTGTACAAAGATGTAGCCTATCATGATTTACTGAAAATAGATTTATTTGTCTTCAATAAAGTTGTGTCATTCTGAATGTGCCTCAGACTCAAGTAAGGGGAGGTTCCTTTGATGAAGTTGCAACGTCACATGATACAATGTAGCGGAGAGGCGAGATCACACTGCGGAGTGCAGACAGACTGGAAACAAATGTAACAAGCGAACGTCAACACCAACGGCTGTCTCTTTCCCACCAAATTAATTGTCATCAAACGTCGTAGAAAGGTTTGTGTCTTCATCTTGAAATGCAGTTATCTGGTTAGCTGGAGAGGCAGGAAAAGTCGCCATGAGAAGGTTAGCATAATAGCTAATTTGCTCATTAATGGTTTACACCTCCTTGCGAAAAAAGCTTCAACTTCAAAGTTGTATTCTTCCCTGTATAGTCAGTTATCACCCATATGCTTTTTATTTATTGTGGTCTAAGCTAGTTATTGCCTGTGATACGTTTAGGTATGAACACCACCTGCAACTTGGGCTAGTCGTCTTATTTTCACGCAATGTTCTCATATGGGAAGAGAGGAGCGAGCAGATAATGCGCACTCTGCCTCCAATGACCAAGACATACGGGTCTTTTAATGTCGATGGACATTGTATTCTTCCCTGGGCATCCTATGTATTCGTTCCTAGGCATCCTATGTATTCGTTCCTAGGCATCCTATGTATTCGTTCCTAGGCATCCTATGTATTCTTCCCTAGGCATCCTATGTATTCTTCCCTAGGCATCCTATGTATTCTTCCCTAGGCATCCTATGTATTCTTCCCTAGGCATCCTATGTATTCTTCCCTAGGCATCCTATGTATTCTTCCCTAGGCATCCTATGTATTCTTCCCTAGGCATCCTATGTATTCTTCCCTAGGCATCCTATGTATTCTTCCCTAGGCATCCTATGTATTCTTCCCTAGGCATCCTATGTATTCTTCCCTAGGCATCCTATGTATTCTTCCCTAGGCATCCTATGTATTCGTTCCTAGGCATCCTATGTATTCGTTCCTAGGCATCCTATGTATTCGTTCCTAGGCATCCTATGTATTCGTTCCTGGTATTTTATGACTGCATCTGCAGTCAGGCTGTAAAATTATATCCGTAGCCCACTGAGTGCCTGTCTCTTTGTTCATCCACTTGAACACGCTTGGTCCATGATCAACCATATTCTAGTATTTTATTAAACACTCTATTACCATGAAATTCTCTCAGCTAACATTCATTATCAACATGACGGGTTCTTGGCACTGCCAGGGCAGCATTGTACGTTCAAATCTATGACGACTGTGTTTTGTGTTGGCTGATCTTGAATGGTGGAGTCAAGGGGGTTCTAGTTACTGAAAGTGGAAGTGGTGGGTTATATAAGCCTGTTGGCAGAGTGGTGGTGCGGTTGACAGCCCTTTCCTACGAGCCTCGGTTAGTTCCACATGGCTAAAATGAAAACAAACGGTGCCATGTGTCAGCTATACAGACCAGATGGGTGCATTGTTGAACACTCTCTCTTCTACCACAGCTTTAACTGGAACTCTGTTTTCTACTAACTCTGTTTTCTGGTAAGATTACTATTGAATTTATTTTATACATGTGTGTATGTGTTATCAGTATCAACACAGTCACTGTTATTGTATTGTAAATCATCCCTCTGTGACACAGGCTGAAGTGGACAGTGAGCGTCCAGAAGAGTTCGTTATGAACCGGTGAAACCTCATCAATGTGATTTATCACCATTCATCCTCAGCAGTGTTATCTCTGACCTGGATCTGAGAGTGTAAATTGTGTATATTGCATGTCTCCCTTGTAAAAGAGACCTTGGTCTCAATGGGACTCCGCAACAGGCCTACCTACACAGGCTCCTATCACACAGCTTGTTGAAATCCCTGAGAATACCAGGAGGTTGGTTGCACCTTAATTGGGGAGGATGGGCTCATAGTGATGGCTGGAACAAGATCAATGGAAGGGTATCAAATTCATCACGCATGGTTGCCATATGTTTGATACCAGTCTATGTACTCCATTCCAGCCATTATTATGAGCTGTCCTCCCCTCAGTAGCCTCCTGTGCTGTTTGTCTACGTTCAAATTGGCACCATATACCCTAGTATATTTTGCACTACTCTTGACCAGAGCCCATAGTACACTATATAGGGAATAGGGTGCATTTCGGTTCATTAGGGAATAGGGAGTCGTTTTGGACACAGCCTTTGTACTGCTGGATTAGCTCTGTCTCACATGGACCAAAGTGGACCAAAGTGGAGATAATGTGTTAGTGGCGATATGATAAGAACAACTGATGAACATGACCAAGTGAAAAATGATATTAGTTTGAGAGACATACTTCAGTGCATGGCCAGAGGTGACGGCCCTTAAATGCCTTTGCTGTGTGCTAGTTTGCGTATATAATCACATTAGCATGATTTACTAATAATCCATTCAACTTTTGTAGCGCTATTTATTCCATACTGATTCTCAAAGAGCTTTAAAGAGAGAAAAAAAGACACCAGTCATGAGATGGACAGTCATTAGAGGGTTGGTTATCTGAATTGATGACTACTACAAATCCCTATCTGATTTGTAGTGAAGAGTGGAGTGAGGTCGTAAAGGCAGACTGTCAGTGGTTTCCTGGTAGGAGCCATCAGAGCCAAGGTCAAGGGGAGGGGACATGCTTATTGATTGAGAGGAAGCTTACGAGTTACGACCAGGCATCTGGAAAGACCAGGAACCGTTTGTGAGACTACTCCCAGTTGGCTTGACTAGGCTGTTGCTCACAAGATTCTACAGTGATTTGTAAACAACTACAGTACTACATTGTACTAAGTTGGGCACTGTAGTTTTGCAATTCAATATAGTAGCTAGCTACCTCTTGCGCGCGCATACAGACTCTGAGACCACTGTGTATGTACTGTATGTAACTATGTATGGGGGAGTGCTGTGACTCAGCGATGGGATTTTTCTCCCACTGGGCTCAGAGGGCAACCAGGGGCCTGTTGATTCATCCTACACTCTCTCTCTCTCTCAACGAACAACACTCAAACTGTAAACAAGCTCAGAGAAGACACTCTTAAGATTCATATCAGTATTGAACACAGTGAATCTGACACACACACACAGCCAGTTGAATGCTCTGCCTACTCTGTTGCTCTTATAAGCCAATAATAGCTTCCCACATAAACACACACTCAATCCTGCAACACACTACACTCAACTCCTCTACACTCTCATGTCATCACACACACACACACGCACACTTCATATGGTTGCTATCTTACTTATTACTTTGCTATAATAATCAGGTATTTTTTTCTCCAGAGCCTTTGTCATAAAAGTCTGCTAGTTAAACTCTCCTTTCTTTTTCATGAATTTACTTATGAGCGATGTTGTAAATTCTTCTACTTGGTGGATAGCCGGTGCCTCAGACAGCAATAGCTACTCTGCCTCGCTGCATTGCCTTGCCTGTCTTTGCTGTTTTACACTGAAATCCATTAGACCTGAGCCAAAGTTGTTGTTTTAGGGATCTGCTCTGAAACGTCTGTAGTCAAGTAGTGGTGGGTGCTACCCCGAGTCCACTGTCTCTGGCTGTGTCTCAAATGACACCCTGTACCCTAAGATGTGCACTACTTTTGACCAGTGCCCCTAATGCTCTGGTCAAAAGTAGTGCACTTTATAGGAATAGGGTGCCGTTTGGGACATAAACCTCTGTTTCCCTCTTATGCAACAGACTGACTTATTGATGATGGCAGGCTAAATGGAGACCATAAATCCACATGTGGAGAAAAGTGAAACCTGTCGTTGGTCAGTCGGCCTGGCCCTATACTAAACAATACTAAGGATAGGACCCATGGAGAGAGGGACAGCGTGACTGCAAACATGACACAGTGCAGGGAAATGTTCTCCAGCCACCACAGTTGATTATTTATTGGTCTGGGAATCAACATGTGACAGGCCTACAGCATACAGCTCTTTCAGTTTCTTCCTCGAAGTTTCCCAAGTCACTGAGGAGGTTCTGGAGCAGGGTTTAGGATGGGAACAGTGACACCTCTCCCCTTCCCTTCCCCGTCTGGACAAAGCCTGTCTGGGTCCTGTCAGCCCAGTTTGTCACGAAGCATCCACAGTCCCATCTCTCCCTGTCCCTCTCTGTCCCTTCCTGTCTCTCTCCTGTGTATTTCTGCTGGAGAACAGTGTCAGCCAGAGAGAAGACATTACCTTATCAGCCTGCTTCTCTTAGCTACTGCAGGAATAAGGAGGGAGAGAAATAGAGAGGGACATATGGGGAGAGGGAGGGCAAAAGAGGCAGGCAGACAGTATGAGAAGAAGGGATGAAGAAAGTGGGAGGGAGAGAGATGGGGGAGAGTGTAAGCAGTGATGACGACGCTGCTGCGTGTTTGTTTGTTTACATGCTGCTCTGCTGTGAGGAGACCGCATCCACAGCCGGGCCCTTCACTCGCTATGCAGACTGTCATCTTACCCTATAGACGAGGAACCAAGCTCAGCTGTTAGGAGCAGAGATGTACTAGTCTGTCTGTACAGCTGTAGCATGCAGCCGGATATGGATTAGCCCTTCTACAGGCCTGCACTGTGCTGTGTCACTCGCCACCATGCTGGTTTTACATTTACTAGCTGCTATGCTAATGCTACTATCTACAGGCTGCCTGTAGCATTCACTGGATAAACGTAGGGATTTTTGGGGAGGTTTTAAATATAGTCTATGTATTGTATCTGATTTATGTGCTGACTGGACTGTAGCCATTTTGCGAAGACGACTATTTAGCATCCCTTCTCATGCTCTGTAGAATTAGGCACTACTCTAACCCCCTATGGTGGTTTTGGCTGGGGTGATGCGCTCAGATGGGCGGTTGACAGGGAATAAATAATACCCAGAGTCCTCTGCATGCTGTTCTAAACGGCCCTCGTCGGCCGTAATGAGTGAGTCCTCTTCAGACTGCCTATGAAGGAGGAATCTAATGGCAGAAACATGCATTTATCATAGTGTGGGTTTATCTATTGATTAAATAGGAAAGCAGCTCCTTGCTGCTCTGTGGCAATGTTTATCTCGTCTTTGTTGCCGTGTTCAGTGTTTGTCTGTTAACTCCCATTGGTGAGATTATAGGCCTAGCTTCTCAGCTATGCCAACATTGGGTTGAATCGGATGGGTTAGCGCTGAACAGTAACAAAAGCCTACACTCACTGGGTCCCCACGACCAGGCTTGAAGAACACTTCGTATCTTCGAATGTGCAGGTTTGCTTCACACTGTGAACAGTGTGGTAGCCAGGGGACCCAAAACAGTGGAGAAGTTGAGCCTTGCACTTCAACGCTCTAAGTTTTTGCAGAAATGTACCCACTATGCTGTACACTTTCTGCATATACAGTTGCAAGAATAAGTGTGTGAACCCTGTGGAATTGCCTGGATTTCTGCATAAATTGGTCAAAAAATGTGATCTGATCTTCCTCTCACAACAATAGACAAACAGTGTGCTTAAATTAATAACACACAAATTATTGTATTTTTCTTGTCTATATTGAGACATAATTTAAACATTCACTGTGTAGTTTGGGGAAAGTATGTGAACCCCTAGGCTAATGACTTCTCCAAAAGATAATTGGAGTCAGGAGTCGGCTAACTTGGAATCCAATCAATGAGACGAGATTGGAGATGTTGTTTAGAGCTGCCCTGCAATTTAAAAAAAACTCACAAAATGTGAGTTTGCTACTCATATGAAGCATTGCCTGACGTGAACCAATTGTTGACTTGCATAAAGCTGGAAAGGGTTACAAAAGTATCTCTAAAAGCCTTGATGTTCATCAGTCCACAGTAAGACAAATTGTCTATAAATGGAGAAAGTTCAGCACTGTTGCAACTCTCTCTAGGAGTGGCCGTCCTGCAAAAATGACTGCAAGAGCACAGCACAGAATGCTCAATGAGGTTAAGAAGAATCCTAGAGTGTTAGCTAAAAACGTACAGAAATCTCTGGAACATGCTAACATCTCTGTTGACGAGTCTGCAATAGGTAAAACACGAAACAAGAATGATGTTCATGGGAGGACACCACGGAGAAGCCACTGCTGTCCAAAAATACATTGCTGCATGTCTGAAGTTCGCAAAATAGCACCTGGATGTTCCACAGCTATTCTGTGGATAGATTAAACTGAAGTTGAGTTGTTTGGAAGGAACACCCAACACCATGTGTGTAGAAAAAAAGGCACAGTACACCAACATCAGAACCTCATCCCAACTGTAAAGTATGGTGGCGGGAGCATTATGGTTTGGGCTGCTTTTCTGCCTCAGGGCCTGGACAGCTTGCTATCATCGACAGAAAAATGAATTCCCATTTTGCAGTAGAATGTAAGGCTGTCTGCCAATTGAAGCTCAACAGAAGTTGGGAGATGCAGCAGGACAGCAAAGTATTCAACAACGGAATGGCTTGAACAGAAGAAAATACGCCTTCTGGAGTGGCCCAGTCCTGACCTCAACCCAATTGAGGTGCTGTGGCATGACCTTGAGTGGTTCACACCAGACATCCTCAAGAAAATTGCTGAACTGAAACAGTTTTGTAAAGAGGAATGGTCCAAAATTCCTCCTGACCATTGTGCAGGTCTGATCCGCAACTACAGAACACGTTTGGTTGAGGTTTATTGCTGCTAAAGGAGGATCAACCAGTTGTTAAATCCTAGATACTCCTACATACTTTTCTCACACTGCACTGTAAATGTTTACATGGTGTGTTCAATAAAGACATAGAAATGTATAATTGTTTGTGTTATTAGATTAAGCAGACTGTTTGTCTATTGTTGTGACTTCGATGAAGATCAGATCAAATTTTATGACCAGTTTATGCAGAAATCCAGGTAATTCCAAAGGGTTCACATACTTTTTCTTGCCATTTTGTTACGTTACAGCCTTGTTCTAAAATGGATGAAAAGTTTTTTTTGTACTGGGCTCTGTAGCGCCATTCGAACGATCAGATGCCGAGCAGTTGCCATACCAGGCTGTGATGCAACTGGTCAGGATGCTCTCGATGGTGCAGCAGTAGAACTTTTTGAGGATCTGGGGACCCATGCCAAATCTTTTCAGTCTCCTGAGGGGGAAAAGGTGTTGTCGTGGCCTCTTCACAACTGTCTTGGTGTGTTTGGACCATAATAGGTCCTTGGTGATGTGGACACCAAGGAACTTAACTCTCGACCCGCTCCACTACAGCCCCGTTGATGTTAATGAGGCATGTTCGGCCTGTTTCCTGTAGTCCACGATCAGCTCATTTGTCTAGCTCACATTGAAGGAGAGGTTGTTGTTGTCCTGGCACCACACTGCCAGATCTCTGACCAGGTCTTGTCGATGATCAGGCCTACCGCTGTTGTGTCGTCAGCAAACTTAATGATGATGATGATGAAGGTGTCGTGCTTGGCCACGCAGTCGTGAGCGAACAGGGAGTACAGGAGGGGGCTGAGCACGCACCAATGAGGGGCCCCAGTGTTGAGGATCAGCGTGCCAGATGTGTTGTTGCCTACCCTTACCACCTGGGGCGGCCCGTCAGGAAGTCCAGGATCCAGTTGAAGAGGGAGGTGTTTAGTCCCAGAGTTCTTAGCTTAGTGATGAGCTTTGTGGACACTATGGTGTTGAACGCTGAGCTGTAGTCGATGAACAGCACTCTCTTGTTAGTGTTCCTCTTGTCCATGTGGGAGAGGGCAGTGTGGAGTGTAATAGAGATTGTGTCATCTGTGGATCTGTATGTGAATTGGAGTGGGGCCAGGGTGTCTGGGATGATGGTGAAGTCGGAAGTTTACATACACCTTAGCTAAATACATTTAAACTCAGTTTTTTACAATTCCTGACATTTAATCCTAGTAAAAAGTCCCTGTCTTATGTCAGTTAGGATCACCACTTTATTTTAAGAATGTGGAATGTCAGAATAATAGTAGCGAGAGTGATTTATTTCAGCTTTTATTTATTTAATCACATTCCCAGTGGTTTAGAAGTTTACATACACTCAATTAGTATTTGGTAGCATTGCCTTTAAAATTGTTTCACTTGGGTCAAACATTTCGGGTAGCCTTCCACAAGCTTCCCGACAGAGCTTGTGTAACTGAGTCAGGTTTGTAGGCTTGCTTGCACGCGCTTTTTCAGTTCTGCCCAGAAATGTTCTATAGTATTGAGGTCAGGACTTTGTGATGGCCACTCCAATACCTTGACTTTGTTGTCCTTAAGCCATTTTTTCCACAACTTTGGAAGTATGCTTTGTGTCATTGTCCATTTGGAAGATCCATTTGCGACTAAGCTTTAACTTCCTGACTGATGTCTTGATGTTGCTTCAATATATCCACATCATTTTCCTTCTATATGCCATCTATTTTGTGAAGTGCACCAGTCCGTCCTGCAGCAAAGCACCCCCACAACATGATGCTGCCACCCCCGTGCTTCACGGTTGGGATGGTGTTCTTTGTCTTGCAGGCCTCCCCCTTTTTCCTCCAAACATAACGATGGTAATTTTGTCAAACAGTTCTATTTTTGTTTCATCAGACCAGAGGACATTTCTCCAAAAAGTACGATAGTGTGGTCTAAATCTTATCATGAGGTATTCAACCTCAGGCGAGCAATACCTTGAGGGAAGTGGTGGTTTACCTACTCATCTGCTAATTCTTACAAGCCACTCCGCCGCCTTCCCCCTGTTCCTCCGTATTAAGAATGATGGAGGCCACTGTTCTTGGGGCCCTTAAATGCTGCAGACATTTTTTGGTACCCTTCCACCAATCTGTGCCTGGACAGAATCCTCTCTCGGAGCTCTACGGATAATCCCTTTTGACCTGGTTTGGTTTTTGCTCTGACCTGCACTGTCAACTGTAGGACCTTTGTTTATATAGACATTTCAAAGTGAAAAATTGGGGTCCCTACCTGGCCTGCGCCCAAATGTAGGCATATAAATGTGTCCATTTGCGGATCTGATTGGCTTAATGCACCACAACTAATGAACTGTTGAGCTTCTCAGAGTGATGTTTACTTCACCTCAAACTGAGAGCAAACAAAGTCTGTTTTTACATCCATTGAGAATTACAATCGTTCCTCATTGTATTTGAAAAATATTTTCCATCTCTCTCCCTTTTGGTAACCGCTCAGCGTGAAAGGGAAAAATGTCATGCTCTGATCCAGTCGGAAACGTCATGAAATAGACCTGATTACTTCTTATCAGTGCGTGACTTGGACTGAAATACATTCAGTAACTCATTTTGGGTTCTGGTACTATTCATATTTAGGTGCAGGAGCTCCACAATACTTTTTAGATAATATTCTATAAGAGGAATAGGAGCTCAAGCAGTAGACCATTTGAGGTGCCGGTACTCAGTTTAGGCAATGTGATTTATAGAATATTTATTTTTATCAGGATATTTTCTACCTGCAGGCTGCAATGTTTTTTACATTTTTTGGCTTAATGTAGGCTGTTTTTACGTAGTTGGCAATGGCTTTTCGTTTAGATTTCATTTAGATTTTCATTTAGATTTGGATAGAATTTTGATTTAATCACATGACAATGATTTTGAGATATGAAGACGTTATTCAATTGGTTGAAAGAACAGACTGCTTTTGGTCGACCAAGGTAGAGCTGTCTCCGGGGGGAAAAAAATAACACACCGTGACAAAAACACACACACACAATAGGAGTGTGTGTGTGGAGAGGGTGGTCCGGCGGCGCCAGTCCATTGATCAGTGTCTCTGACTGATGATGGACTGAGCAATGCAGGATTGCTTCTGAAATGGAAGGAAGCACACACTGCACTGCCTCAGTAGAGCTTCAAACTAACACACACACACATACGTGCACACTGGCAGGCACACACACACCTTCAAAAGGCGAGTTATCTCTTTGAAGAGTGGTGTTTTGGGCCAGGCCATGGCAGAGACAGAATGTCAGATGTGAAGGTTAAATTGTGAAAATGTCTCCTCTTCTGGTTGCCATCATGTGTTGTTGCACGCCTCACTACCTCTGACTGTGACTTGGCAGTCCTGTAGCCTCGGTCACTGTCAAACCCAATGCACAGATACAGATCATACTCTGCTGTATTCTCCACTATATACAGTTAGGGGAAGTGGAGCAAATACTGAAATATCCTTCTTTTTAGTTTTTCTGACATGTTGTCTCTTCCTCTGGTCAGATCCAGTCTGTTGCTCCTCTCCGACTGGATAAGCTGGCTTCCCCTCCCTCTGGGAAAGGAAACGGGATACCTAGTCAGTTGCACAACTGAATGCATTCAACCCAAATATTAATTCCGCATTTAATCCAACCTCTGACTCGGAGAGGTGCAGGGGGGCTGCCTTAATCGAGTTGCCCGGGTAGCAGTTGTTGTTTAACTGCCTTGCTCGAGAGCAGAACAGAAAATGTTTCTACTTTGCCAGCTCAGGGACTCAAACCAGCAACCTTTCAGTTACTGGCCCAACGCTCTTAACCACAACGCTACCTGCCACTCTCTGCCTTCCCCACTGACAGTAAGTACACCTGAACACATCTCAGGCACTTTGTCATGGTATATGTGCTGTTGGGATGTGGCATCCTAACATGACCCTGAGAGAAGGCTGGTGACTGGAGAGCGAAAGAGATGGAAGGGGGGGGGACAGGCACAACATGAGCTGTTGAACGTCAGGTCACATTCACGTCAGTCCCTCCCTCTCCCTGACATGAACAAGGCCTTGATTTGTAAGTAAGGCAGACAGACCCTACTGTAGGAACTAGGCAGCTAGTCTGCAGGGCTGCACTCACTACTGTAGGAACTAGGCAACCAGTCTAGTCTGGAGTAGATTGATTTTTCAACTCTGATACCGATTTATTGGAGGACCAAAAAAAACAACATACTGATTAATTGTCCGATTTAAAAAAAAAAAACATGTTTTTATTCATTTTGATTTTTTTTATATATATATATATTTTTTAATAATATATTTGTAATAATGACCATTACAACTACTGAATGAACACTTTTATTTTAACTTAATATAATATAATAAAACCAATTTAGTCTAAAATAAATAATGAAAAGTGTTCCATTTGGTTTAAATAATGCAAAAACTGTGTTGGAGAAGAAAGTAAAAGTGCAATATGTGCCATGTAAGAAAGCTAACGTTTCAGTTCCTTGCTCAGAACATGAGCATATATGAAAGCTGGTGGTTCCTTTTAACACAAGTCTCTATATTCCCAGGTAACTATCATTTCGATTTCAGTGAAATATGGAACCGTTCCGTATTGTATCTAACGGGTGGCATCCTTAAGTGAAAACATTGCTGTTACATTGCACAACCTTCAATGTGTCATAATTATGTCATAATTATGTAAAATTCTGTGTTTGTTAGGAAGAAATGGTCTTCACACAGTTCGCAATGAGTCGGGCGGCTCAAACTGCTGCATATACCCTGACTCGCAATATTAAAGTTGCGACGAGCAAACCCGGATCCGGGATCCTATTTATAGCCTCAAGCTCATTACCATAACGCAACGTTAACTATTCATGAAAATCGCAAGTGAAATGAAATAAATATGCTAGCTCTCAAGCTTAGCCTTTTGTTAACAACACTGTCATCTCAGATTTTCAAAATATGCTTTTCAACCATAGCAAAACAAGCATTTGTGTAAGAGTTTTGATACCTAGCGTAGCATTTAGCGTAGCATTCAGCGTGCAACATTTTCACAAAAACAAGAAAAGCATTCAAATAAAATAATTTACCTTTGAAGAACTTCGGATGTTTTCAATGAGGAGACTCTCAGTTAGATAGCAAATGTTCAGTTTTTCCAAAAATATTATTTGTGTAGGAGAAATCGGTCCGTTTTGTTCTTCACGTTTGGCTGAGAAAAAAAAACGAAAATTCAGTCATAACAACGCAAACTTTTTTCCAAATTAACTCCATAATATCGACAGAAACATGGCAAACGTTGTTTATAATCAATCCTCAAGGTGTTTTTCACATATCTATTCGATGATAAGTCACTCCTGGCAGTTTGGTTTCTCCTCTCTTCAAAATGGAAAAATGCGCGCACCTGGAGATTGCGCAATAGTTTCGACGGAGGACACCCAGCGGACACCTGGTAAATGTAGTCTCTTATGGTCAATTTTCCAATGATATGCCTACAAATACGTCACAATGCTGCAAACACCTTGGGGAAACGACAGAAAGTGTAGGCTCTCTCCTTGCGCATTCACAGCCATATAAGGAGACATTGGTACACAGCGCCTCAAAAATCTGTCTCAGTTCCTGTATGAAATTTCATCTTGGTTTCGCCTGTAGCATTAGTTCTGTGGCACTCACAGACAATATCTTTGCAGTTTTGGAAACGTCAGTGTTTTCTTTCAAAAGCTGTCAATTATATGCATAGTCGAGCATCTTTTCGTGACAAAATATCTTGTTTAAAACGGGAACGTTTTTCATCCAAAAATGAAATACTGCCCCCAGAGTTTCATGAGGTTAACTAAATATGCAGGTCTAAAAAAATATATACTTGTGTATTGATTTTAAGAAATGCATTGATGATTATGGTTAGGTACACATTGGTGCAACAACAGTGCTTTTTTTCGAGAATGAGCTTGTTAAATCATCACCCATTTGGTGAAGTAGACAGTGATTCGATGATAAATTAACAGGCACCGCATCAATTCTATTCAACGCAGGACAAGCTAGTTAACCTAGTAATATCCTCAACCATGTGTAGTTATGTTAAGATTGATTGATTTTTTACAAAATAAGATAAGTTTAATGCTAGCTAGCAACTTACCTTGGTTCCTTGCTGCGCTCGCGTAACAGGTAGTCAGCCTGCCACGCAGTCTCCTCGTGGAGTGCAATGTAATCAGCCAAAATCAGCGTCCAAAAATGCAGATTACCGATTGTTATGAAAACTTGAAATCGGCCCTAATTAATCGGCCATTTCGATTAATCGGTCGACCTCTAGTCTGGAGGGCAATACTAACCACTGTAGGAACTAGGTAGCCAGTCTAGTCAGGAGGGCAGCTCTAACTACTCTACATCCATGTAAATGAAGGTGAAGAATATGTAAGACTTTTTGCACCTACAAATTCATCTGGATATTTATTCAGGAAATGAAAATGTCAGGGAAGTCTAAGATTTTGGAGATATTATTTTGATAGGGACTATTAAATTATATGATGAATCCAGTGCTAGTTGACCCTGATACAGGGCTTACTCACAGCACCTCCATTTAGACAGATAAAATAAGCACTGTTAGTGTCAAGAGATAAATTTTTTTAATGAATGTACTCTGTTTGCTCTCCAGCAGTGTTTACCTTCTCCATAGTCATTATGACACAGATACTGGTGTGGTGCAGAGTTGAAGTCTGTTTAGACAAGGCCGGGGCTATAAAAATAACTAATGTGGGCTGGGAGTGCAGGAGGACGACAGTAAGATGGAAACTAGTGACATGGAGGGAGAGCTGTTATCCTGCCTTCTGTATAGGTGTGTTTTGATAAGGGAGAGATGGGAAGTCAAGATCTGAGGAAACTCTGAGGCGGTATGCTTGTCGTCGTGTGTGTGTGTGTATGCGCGTGCGTGATGCCTGGCCTGGACAGTCAGAACCTTGGCAGTCAGTCAACACAGAAACAATTTTTTGCCTTTTAAGGGCAACAGGACTGAGCTCGCCTCCACACTGCCCTTCTCAGGCTTGGAGACTGTCTGAGACTGAGAGCAGAGAAACCCTTGATACAAACACATCCTAATTTCCAGGTGTGGTTGGACAAGACCCCTCCATGTGATAGTGTCAATCCCACTCAGAGAAGTTCCGGGGGGAGGTTCCTGAAACCAGCACAGAGTGGGAAGAACCACAGAGCCTTGAGGTGCTTTCACAACCAAGGCAAGCTGAGGTTTTTAGATTCAAGACAAATTAAAGAATGATCTTGTCGCTTGGCTAGTAATCCTGATGGAGTCACACGGCTGAATTAGACTCATTAACGGTAGAATTAGCAGGAGTGTAGTCTGCTGGGTAGGAGTAAACAGGGAGAGAAAGGAGAAATCTTTCAGGCAGTACCGTGGACGCCTCTCAATGTTAACGCGCTCACTCACTCACCCGGTTCCTTCATAGAGAGCTTTCCAGTTGCGTGCAGCATTAGACTTAACATAACAGCAGAAGTGAAATCCACTAAACCCTGCCAGTCAGATCGGGACGCCAGTAAAACCAGCTGTCGCCGTTGGTGTCACTTCCCTCCTTTTTAAGTTAAATCAGGTAGAAACCTATGCATCGCATTGTCCTCACCAGAGAAGCTAAGGACTTACAATGTCTCAAGTGTCAATGTCTCTGTTTACTCATATCTGGTTAACCTACAGTACCAGGTGCCCAGGGTAAAACGAAGACACTGAAAATTCATCAAACCCGTATTCGCAGTCGTTACTGGGTGTGAGAAACTACGTCAGAAACCCAGCAAGGATTTGTTAACCTAGCCGTGGAAGCTCCAAAAGCACATGTGTCCCAGTTCACGTGAGTTACTAATCATCAGGGTCTCCTCACTCTGGTGCTATAAATCAAATGTTATTTGTCACATGCTTTATAAACAACAGGTGTAGACTAGCAGTGCAATGCTTACTTACAGGCCCTTCCCAACAATGCAGAGAGAAAAATATAGAAAAAAAATGGTAAAACAAGGAATACACCGTGAGTAACAATAACATGGCTATATACACGGGGTACCAGTACCAAGTCCATGTGCAGGGGTACATTGTAATTGAGGTAGATATGTACATATCGGTAGGGGTAAAGTGACTAGGCAACAGTATAGATAATAAACGGTAGCAGAAGTGTATGTAATGGGTCAAAAGATTTTGAGCAGGGGGGTCAGTGCAGATAGTCAAGGTAGCTATTTGGTTAACTATTTAGTAGTCTTCTGGCTTGGGGGTAGAAGCTGTTAGGGTCCTGTTGGTTCCAGACTTGATGCATCGGTACCGCTTGTCGTGCGGTAGCAGAGAGAGCAGTCTGTGACTTGGGTGGCTAGAGTCTTTGAACATTTTTAGGGTCTTCCTCTTACACAGCCTGGTATAGAGGTCCTGGATGGCAGGAAGCTTGGCCCCAGTGATGTACTGGGTCGTATGTACTACCCTCTGTAGCGCCTTACGGTCGGATGCCAAGCAGTTGCCATAAACGGTGATGCAGCCAGTCAAGATGCTCTCAATGGTGCAGCTGTAGAACTTTTTGAGGATCTGAGGGCCCATGTCAAATCTTTTCAGCCTCCTGAGGGGGAAGAGGTGTTGTCGTGCCTTCTTGACTGTTAGTGTGTGAGGACCATGTTACTTCCTTGGTGATGTGGACACAGAGGAACTTGACTCTCAACCCGCTCCATTACAGCCCTGTCGATGTGGATGGGGGTGTGCTTGGCCCTCCCTTTCCTGTAGTCCACGATCCTGGCACCATTGTTGTAGGTGATCAGGCCTACCACCGTCTGCTACCATTTGGCTCTTACCAATGTGGCCCATATTCCCAGGCAATTACAGAACAGTTGTAGATAGTAGCCAAAGAACCTGACCATGAATTCAATCAATGTTGATCCTTTGTACAGAGAGCACATACAAGACATTTGGATTCATTCCCTGAAGTGCACCCTATTGCCTATATAGTGCACTGTATTTGACTAGAGCCACATGTGCTCTGGCAGGGCAGAAGAGGATCTGTGATGAGTGTGCTAACCAGACCTGTATCTGCTGAGCTTTTCACCACCAGCAGCATCCGTTAGCTATCGATGGGCTCTCCTCCAGCATTTTTGCCTAATTAAACAAGACAGGCCTCCAGCACCTTGTACTCCTGCCAGGAAAGCCCCCAGCCCAGCCTCTGTGGGATGATGCCCAACTGACGGCACTCTGGGGATGTGTGTCTCTACGACAGGGTTTCCCCTATGAATGCATAGGCGGGACGCCCACCCTCATTCCCTAGCTCTGTTGCACACCCCTGCCTAAACATAGACCAAAATATTTGAGGCTATGCAGTCCGGGTATTTAGTTCCCTTCCTTTATTTTGATGCAACCTAGGAGAAACACTGGCCTGCAGGGGAAGTTTACCTACTTGATCAGAGCAGACATCATTAAGCTAGCAGGATGTCCTTGATGTAACCTAGGAGAAACACTGGCCTGCAGGGGAAGTTTACCTACTTGTTCAGAGCAGACATTATTAAGCTAGCAGGATGTCCTTGATGTAACCTAGGAGAAACACTGGTCTGCAGGGGAAGTTTACCTACTTGATCAGAGCAGACATCATTAAGCTAGCAGGATGTCCTTGATGTAACCTAGGAGAAACACTGACCTGCAGGGGAGGTTTACCTACTTGATCAGAGCAGACATCATTAAGCTAGCAGGATGTCCTTGATGCAACCTAGGAGAAACACTGGCCTGCAGGGGAAGTTTACCTACTTGATCAGAGCAGACATCATTAAGCTAGCAGGAAGTCCTCATCCTTCTGCTCCTACTCATCATCATCATAACACACAGTAATGTGCCTTCCAGTCAAACTGATGACTAACCCTTCTGCCATGTCTATGTCCTTACAGTCCAACTAAATAAGTAAACCTTTTTCTTCAAGAAACCTGGTTAATGTGTTTCATTGAGCAAAGCCCAGAGTGATACTTTGAAGAGTGCACTGTTGTTACCATGGAGACAATAGGGGGCAGATGAAGGAGTGGTTCCATCAGAATCCTTAATACAAACAGCAGGATGTTTTTCTATCTCACCACAGCTGAATCTCTGGGAAAGTCCACATGAACGCTATCAGCCCAACACTTGTCATTTAACACAGAAGTGGACCTGTGGTATCACAGAGGAACAAAGTGTTCAACGGAACCTTGATAAGTGGTTTTGTTTATACGGTACATCCAGGCAGTGTTGATCATCTTGACTCAGCTGGGTATTGTCAATAGACGTATGTGAAAGCAAGCAGCTCTGACCTTTTCCTCCTTGCCTGACCTAGTCTCTCTGAGGTGTTCTAGCCCTAGTGCTGTGGGCTGTTGCTAGCTACTATACTCCAGATGTTAGCAGTGACAGAAATAGTGTGGATCTCTATTGAAGCTGTTAAGTAGACCAGGGCTGGTCTACTACCCACAGCCTCCAGCCTCAGTGTAAATGGGCTAATTGTTCCTGTTTGAGGAGAGACCTGGTTCCTGGGCTAACTGGCCAATGGCTGAGGGCCTTCCCTGGACGAACTATGTCCCCTGAGGGGGAGGTGTGGGGAGAGGATGAGGAGTGGGAGGGACATTGGATGGTTTTGTGATGAAGAGTGAGAGCAGAAATGTGCTCTATTTGGAATACGCATCACTGATATGAAAGTGGTCAGTTCAACATTGAGAAAAACGTCTGTCACCACTCATTGTTATTTTGCGTGAAGGGCACAAGTTGCTCCATTTATGCCTATTCAAACCCTTCTTCAGTTGATGCCATCTTATACAGTGCATTCGCTGCACAGCTATTCTCAGGTCTTTCCAGGGATGTTCGATCGGGTTCAAGTCTGGGATCTGGCTGGGCCACTCAAGGACATTCAGAGCCACTCCTGCGTTGTCTTGACTGTGTGCTTAGGGTCAGTGTCCTGTTGGAAGGTGAACCTTCACCCCAGTCTGAGGTCCTGGGCGTGCTGGAGCAGGTTCTCAGTACTTTTGCTCCGTTCATCTTCCCCTTGGTCCTGACTAGTCTCCCAGTCCCTGCCGCTGAAGAACAACCCCACAGGATGATGCTGCCACCACCATGCTTCACCGTAGGGATGGTGCCAGGTTTCTTCCAGACTTGATGCTTGGCATTCAGGCCAAATAGTTCAATCTTGGTTTCATCAGACCAGAGACTCATTTTTCTCATGGTCTGAGAGTCCTTTTGGTGCCTTTTGGCAAACTCCAAGCGGGCTGTCATGTTCCTATTACTGAGGATTGGCTTCCGTCTGGCCACTCTACCATAAAGGCCTGATTGGTGGAGTGCTGCAGAGATGGTTGTCCTTTTGGAAGGTTCTCCCATCTCCACAGAGGAACTGTGGAGCTCTGTAAGTGTGACGACATAGGGTTCTTGGTCACCTCCCTGACCAAGGCCCTTCTCCCCCGATTGCTCAGTTTGGCCCGGGGGCCAGCTCTAGGAAGAGTCTTGGCGGTTCCAAACTTCTTCCATTTAAGAATGATGGAGGCCACTGGGTTCTTTGGGACCTTCAATGTTACAGAAATGTTTTGGTACCCTTCCCCAGATTTGTGCCTGGACAAAATCCTGTCTCGGAGATCTACGGACAATTCCTTCAAGGCTCTTTTGGTTTTTGCTCTGACATGCACGGTCAACTGTGGGACCTTTTATATAGATAGGTGTGTGCCTTTCCATATATATATATTTTAGAAAAATCAAAACCTTTTCACTTTGTCATTATGGGGTGTTGTGTGTGTAGATTGATGGGACTAAAATATTGTATACATTTTAGAATAAGGCTGTTGCATGACAATGTGGAGGGGTCTGAATACTTTCTGAAGGCACTGTATGCTGCCATTATTTAATACGTTTTATAACTCTCAGTTCCTCTATGCTATCAATTAACTGATGACTTGAGGGTTGAAATATGTGCGATTTGACACCTACTCCATCGCGGCTTCTCTCTGAATTAATGTGATAAAGTGCCCCTTGAAATTGTAAGCAACCGTTTTGAAATGACGTGAGAGCATTGTGTAAACAGGACGAGTAACATTGTCGTATTCAGAGCTTGTTCCTGTCTGCTGGCAGGCTGAATGACAGTCTGTGTTTATTTCATGTTGTACACTTTGTGCCCAAACAAAGACCATGCATCCACTGTATCAAAACTCTGAACATAGGATTCCATGGACGAAAGCCTTGCTAGACAGTCAGACACGAGAACACACATAGACACACACTGAGGGACAGTACACACACACACACACACACACACATAATCTAATTTGTCAGATGCGGTTGAGAGCAGATTGTGCAGCAGAGAGATGGATGCAGTGCCCTGGGGATGCTGTTGAAGCAGAGTAATGATGTCTAACTGCATGTTCAGACACGTGCTGCTCTCTCTGTCGATGTCCCTCCATCCCTGTCTATCTATATATATTTCCGTCCATCCCTCTCTCTCTTTGTATGTGGACTAGCCTCTCCTCTGGGAGTCCAGCCACCTCCACAGCCTGCAGTGCTCCTGCACCAAAAGTGAAATTTGAGCGGAGAAGATGAAGGGGGGGTACAGAGAGGGAAAAGAGAGAGAGAAACAATGGTCAGAGTGGAGATGTGAATGGACGTATAGTTGGTGTGGTCCCTTATGTTTATCATTGTCTCTCCCTCCTTCTCCCAGCTCGTAGAGGAAGGCCCAGGCGGGGCCGTGGAGTGGCTCAGTACAAGGGTGTGTGTTCTCACCACCACCACCCGTGCCTCTCCTCCCCCCTGGAGAAGGCCAGCAGGATCAGGATGTCGGAGGCTAGAGAGCGTAGCCCCCGCCACCAGAGACCCTGGTCAGTGTACCGGGCCAACACCTTTGACCTCTCCTCTGAGATGATCGGCCTGGCACTTGCAGGTGAGAATGGGAAAGGGTACTGTGTTGGACACAGACTATATCAAGGAAACAAACAATAGAGACCATGTGATGAACAATTGGTAATGGAATTACTTCCTGCCTTGTACACATCCTGTTGATCCAGTCTGTATATCAAGGTACACCAACATGTTTTTATCACTGTTGTCCTTTCATTTCTGCCAACTGAATTAGTGGAAAATGACTTGTATGAGTTAATGCTACTTTGCTGTTTTGTAGGGAACAGCCAGGATCCAGATGAGCCTGTTCTAGAGTTCAGTGTGGGTGAGTACAGTAAATTAACTTCTAAAGGAATTTGTCTTTCATTTCTTGTTCCGTGCGTTCCAACGTGCTGTGTCCCTCCCTCCCCAGCCTGTAATGAGTTGGTGACCCCAGCTCTGGAGCGGAAACCCAACAGCTTTGTGGCAGTGAGCTGCACCACCCCTCCCCAGGCCTTCTGGACCAAACACTCCCAGACGGAGATCATCGAGGTGAGACAGACCATCATCCGTCGTCCCTCTGCCCCCTGGGGCCGTCGTCCCTCTGCCCCCTGGGGCCGTCGTCCCTCTGCCCCCTGGGGCCGTCGTCCCTCTGCCCCCTGGGGCCGTCGTCCCTCTGCCCCCTGGGGCCGTCCATTGCACTGCTCTGTTGTGTTCCTATATGATTGTAGGATGTTATCCGGCAGGTAGCCTAGCGGTTCAAAGTTTGAACCAGGAACTGAAAGGTCGCTGGTTTGAATACCCGAGCCGACAAGGTGAAGAATCTGTCCATGTGCCTTTGAGCAAGGCACTTAACCCCAATTTTCTCCAGGGGCGCCGTACTACTATGGCTGGCCCTGTAAAACAACACAATCTACTGCACCCATCTGGTGTATGTGACAATAAAACATGATTTTAGAACGTTGTTAACTAATATCTTACTGTATGTGTACAGTTTAGATGAAGCAACAATGAGAGCTTCATGGATTGATTGCTTCCCCCTACAGGGCACCAATAACCCTATATTCCTGAGCAGCATAGCCTTCTTCCAGGACTCTCTGATCAACCAGCAGACGCAGGTCAAGCTGTCTGTGTACGACGTCAAGGACCGCTCTCAGGGCACGGTGGGTAGAATATTAGATAAGATGACATTAAAACACCAAGTAATATGTCCTGCTCCCATCAGATAATAAACTACTAGGTCAGTCCCATTCCTCTCATCACCTCCCTTCCCTCACCAGCCACCTTGGGAGTGTTGTTGTCTTCGACGTCTGTCTCTGTTTCCTTTCTCTCTCGCTCACTCCCTCCCTTGTTCTCTCCCTCGCTTTCTCTCTTTTTATTCTCTCGCTTTCTCCTGACCTAGATGTATTTATTGGGCTCAGCTCTGTTTCCTGTGAAGGAGTTGCTGCAGGAGAAGAACCACAGGTTACACCTGACCCTGAGGTAGGAGAGACACAGGTTACACCTGACCCTGAGGTAGGAGAGAGACAGGTTACACCTGACCCTGAGGTAGGAGAGACACAGGTTACACCTGACCCTGAGGTAGGAGAAACACAGGTTACACCTGACCCTGAGGTAGGAGAGAGAAAGTTTACACCTGACCCTGAGGTAGGAGAGACACAGGTTACACCTGACCCTGAGGTAGGGGAGACGCAGGTTACACCTGACCCTGAGGTAGGGGAGACGCAGGTTACACCTGACCCTGAGGTAGGGGAGGCGCAGGTTACACCTGACCCTGAGGTAGGGGAGGCGCAGGTTACACCTGACCCTGAGGTAGGGGAGACGCAGGTTACACCTGACCCTGAGGTAGGGGAGACGCAGGTTACACCTGACCCTGAGGTAGTGGAGACGCAGGTTACACCTGACCCTGAGGTAGTGGAGACGCAGGTTACACCTGACCCTGAGGTAGGGGAGACGCAGGTTACACCTGACCCTGACAGTCATGTGTCTACCATAAACACCTCTCTGATCAGACAGGATTCGTATGTGATTATAATTATCTTCATATTGCTCCCGAGTGGCGCGGTGTTCTGCATCTCAGTGCTAGGTGTGTCACTACAGACACCCTGGTTCGAATCCAGGCTCTATCACAGTAGGCCGTGATGGGGAGTCCCATAGGGTGGCGCATAATTGGCCCAGCGTCGCCGGGGTAGGCCGTCGTTGTAAAATAAGAATTTGTTCTTAACTGACTTGCCTGGTTAAATAAAATAAAATATGCCATGCCTTTGGTAAGGTGGCAGGTAGCCTAGTGGTTGGAGCGCTGTGCCAGTAACCCGAGCCGGCAAGGTAAAACTAAATCTGTGTGCTCTTGAGCAAGGCACTTAACCCTAATTGTTCTAGGGTTGCTGTTGTATCAGGTGTGTCCTTCTTGCTGCCAACGCTCACTAATCCTGTTTCATTCTTTAGTTATCAATGGCTGACCCTGGCCGTGACCCCACTCTGTGAGGGGGTCTCAGGAGGAGTTGGGATATGGGAGAAGAAAAAATAAATCTAATTCACACATGTATAATATATTCTTGTACATTTGTGAAATGGGACAAATGTAAACACCCAAATGATTATTGTCTTAGAACAGATGAGGATGCTTAAATGTATGGCTCCATAGTAATGTAAATATGAAGCCTATACATTTTTCAGCTAGATTGTTTTGGGTCTGTCATAGTTTTCTGCTGTTTGATCGTTGCTGACTGTAGACTGTGTGTTCCTGGGGGATGCCGTTGACAGCCCTATTGGTGTGTGTTATTGATGAACAGATCTGCAGAGAACAAGCACGTGGGGAACATCACCATCATTGCCTGGCAGATAGAGGAGAAGCGGGACCAGAGGACTCTGCCTGTTGCCAGGTTACCAGACGCCATCAACGGCAGGGTGAGCTTCCGAGACTCTCGCCGGATCCCTACCGCTGACACCAAATGTCAGACACCCGTGACCTGTGACACCGTGGCCAGGGTCGTGTGTGTGTGTGTGTGTGTGTGTGCATATATCCTGCATGTGTGACTCTTCTATCCTTGTGTGCCACAGACCGTGCTTCCGGTGGATGAGAGCCTGACAGAATCCATGGGTGTCAGAGCCAAATATGCATCTTTATGCAAAGACACCCTGCTGACATCAGGTAGGAGGGACAGCTGGGTCTGTCCCATTATCTCAGCCCACTGGCACCACCTCTACCAAAGCCCACTAGAAGAGCCTGTCTCCCCACTGAGACGCTTTGTAAGCAGGCGCCAATAATTCATAAGTGTCACCTGAGACGAATGCAGTTCGGTGTCATCTTCCGTAACATTTCACCTAATGTGATTCTGTTCTAAAAATTATTTATGCGGCTCTAAATGGTTTGATTGGACATCCATCCGATCCGTCCCTCATGGCTGGATGTTAGCAGGTTTCACTGAGTAATGTCATTACCCGTACGCTCAGTGAGAGATTGCTGCTTTTCTTAGTCACCACTCTCAGATGTGTGTGTGTGTGTCTGGACAGACATCTGTATACAGTGGAATGGCTTATTGTCCTCTGGGAAGGAAATACTTTTCCACATGCTCCTCTTACACTTTAAATCATCACTGAGACAAAATGTGACCTTTCGAAATATGCAGGTCCTTTATCATTTATTACTCGGCTGTGGAGCAAAATAAATGATTCAGAGATTGTGTTAGATGATGTTGAGCATGTTCCGTGTGTGTGTGTCTCTCAGTGTTTGGAGGCACCATGTCCAGAATGTATCGTTTCCCCACCACGGACGGTCACCACCTGCGGGTGCTAGAACAGATGGCTGAAAGTGTGTTGTCTCTCAACATCCCCAGACAGTATGTCAAACTACTGCTGGAGGAGGACGCTGCCAGGTACACTACTACACATATTCACACACACACAGAGACATATACACACACCGACATGTGTCCAGGGATTTGTTAATTGAGTGTGCATTAATAAAATATCATTTAATTCCTAAGTTGCCAAAGTGTGTGTGTTTGACGTGTTTTCAGGGTTTGTGAGTTGGAGGAGCTGGGGGAGTTGTCACCATGCTGGGAGAACCTACGACGACAGATAGTCACTCAGTACCAGAACATCATCCTTGCGTACCAGGAGACTCTCTCTGACCTCACCAACTACAAAGGTTAGTACAGTACACACACACACGACTACCAGGAGACTCTCTCTGACCTCACCAACTACAAGGGTTAGTACTGTACACACACACACACACGACTACCAGGAGACTCTCTCTGACCTCACCAACTACAAAGGTTAGTACAGTACACACACACACACACACACACACACACACACTAACTTATTTCAGCCTCAGATAACTATGTCTAAGGTGGTTTGTTGTGGTTTAACATGAGAATCCTACTCTGTCTATTCCGCCCCTCTCTTTTCTCTGGTCTTTCCTCCAGGTCCGTCGTTCAAGGCCAGTAACCTGAAGGCAGAGAGGAAGCTGGAGTTCATACCCACCAACCTTCATGTCCAGAGGATGAGGGTGCAGGATGAGTCTGGCTTTGGTGAGCTGAGCCCCATTCCCTGTTTCCCCCTCCCTGGATGTTCATGCAGCTCTCCACTTTGGCCTTAATAGTTATGTTCCCCCAGACCACACGTATGACGTGGTGACTATCGGGGCTCCCGCCGCCCACTACCAGGGCTTCAAGAACAGCGGCCTGCGCAAGCAAATCACCAAGTTTGAGGAGGCCAAGAAACGGTGAGTACAGAACCTCACAAAGAGGTGGAACCGGGGTAGAACCTTGAATTAAGTGTATCCTTCTTGCTGCCAATGCAACACATTTTTTCAGCTAACAACCCTACTGACAGACTATCTGGCTGTGTATGGGCTTGGCTTTTTAAGTCTTTTTAACAGACACATTTCTAATCAAGTGAATCCGAAGTCTGCTTTTGGTAGAGAAACACCCTTGTATCTCTCCCCATCCCCTTTTAAAATGGTATTGGAACGTTGGACTGCATCAACATGTTTACGTTGTTTTAACAGGTTTTAACCATTAGGTAGAATGAATACCTGCATTAAACACAAACCACTGCTTTTGTCGAAACATTAATGTCATTCTACAGTTGAGAATCACATCCTGAGAATGATATTATTTATGTGGTTAATGAATGATTCTCCACAACATACTGTCAAATGCAATGCCTCATTTATCAAATCCATGTGCGTCTGTTTTCCCTTGTTCCTGTGCTACTGCATGATCCGTATTTTGACGGCCGACTTCCTGTCTGTTTTCTCATTATACACTACATGCTATGCTGCTTTTAGCCTTGGCATTTCCCCTTAATTATATTTCAAAGACGATTTTCAGTTTTCTGGCTTTTTAATTTTTTCCAATTGCATCTTTATTTTCTAATCAGCGTTTATGAGGAAGAATGGTGAGTTCCTATGTACTCTGATTCTGTTCTTTAGTAATTTTATTCTCCCCACTGTTTGTTTGGTTCTTTCTGCACGGAAATAATTGTTTGTTCGCCGTCACTGAGTTTGTTGTTTTAGCTGTAAGGCTGAGTCACTCAGTCACCTACCTGTGTTTCACCACTGTAAGTGTGAATCCACAATGGCTGCCTGTGAGTACCATCGTAAGCTACTGTATATGGACAGAGGGTGATCTACAGTAGAGCGCTTGCTATGGGGTTTTAGGCATAGAACATTCTACATCTTAAACAGTCTGCCTCACTCTGAACATCTGTGGTTCTATGTCTAGATAGTGTTGTCTGTGTTCCAGGTGAGGAACAGGCTTGTGCATGCAGATATGGATGCTCACCTCAGTCCCAGACCTGCAGAGTAGAATATTCTAGCAGAGTTTAATTATTCAGATATGTATTGTATGCAGCCAGGTGTGTAATCTGTCAAGCAGTGTGAGAGAATGTTGCAGAAGTACAATCTCCTTCAGTTCAGTTCCCAGAATGCAGGGCACATTCAGTCTCATGTTCCTGTGTGTGCTCTTACCATCTTTGTCTACACATCTGCGTCTACTGTCTCTGTCTGTACGTGTCTACTGTCTGTGTCTGTGTCTGTCTACTGTCTGTGTCTGTCTACTGTCTGACTTCTGTGACTACTGTCTACGTCTCTGTGACTACTGTCTCTGTGTCTACGTGTCTGTGACTACTGTGTCTGTGTCTACGTGTCTGTGACTACTGTGTCTGTGTCTACTGTATGAGTGACTCAGGGTAAATGCTGTGTTCTCTTAACACCCCACCCTGTCCGTCCCTGCAGCAGTGCCCTGTCCAGCTGTCAGTCTATAGTGTACATCCCCCAGGACATTGTCCGGGCCAAGGAGATCATCTCCCACATCAACACCCTGAAGACCCAGGTCAGCTACTATGCTGAGAGGCTGTCCCGTGCCGCCAAGGACCGCTCGGCCAACGGTCTGGAGAGGACCCTCGCCATCCTGGCTGATAAGGTGAGGGAAAGCCTCTAGCCTGGTACCAGGTCTGTTGGGGAAGAAGAGCCCCTAGCCTGGTACCAGGTCTGTTGGGGAAGGAGAGCCCCTAGCCTGGTACCAGGTCTGTTGGGGAAGGAGAGCCCCTAGCCTGGTACCAGGTCTGTTGGGGAAGGAGAGCCCCTAGCCTGGTACCAGGTCTGTTGGGGAAGGAGAGCCCCTGGCCTGGTACCAGGTCTGTTGGGGAAGGAGAGCCCCTGGCCTGGTACCAGGTCTGTTGGTGATGGAGAGCCCCTAGGCTGGTACCAGGTCTGTTGGTGAAGGAGAGCCCCTAGGCTGGTACCAGGTCTGTTGGGGAAGGAGAGCCCCTGGCCTGGTACCAGGTCTGTTGGTGAAGGAGAGCCCCTAGGCTGGTACCAGGTCTGTTGGGGAAGGAGAGCCCCTAGGCTGGTACCAGGTCTGTTGGTGAAGGAGAGCCCCTAGCCTGGCACCAGGTCTGTTTGTGCTGTTTTATTGACCTTTGTGGGGTGTGTATTTTGTCTTCAGTCATAAACCCAAAGAGATTAATAAATAATTTTACCAATTTAATTTGTCATCATGTGGACTGAAGAGAATACAGAATGGCCTCTCTTGCTTGGCTCAATTCCCGCTGTGTGGTTCGTATGACCTTTACCCTCAGACTCGCCAGCTGGTGACTGAGTGCGACTGCAAACTGCTGACCTTGGCCATCCAGGCGCTGAACGCGGCACGCCCCGAGTACATCGCCTCCAAGGCGTCACCCTCCGCCGACGCCACCGATCAAGTAGTCCTGCGCAACGACCGGGACACGCTGTTGGCCAAGTGGAGCGGATGCAACAGCCGCTCCTCGCTGCACGTCGACTGGCACGAGGAGGAGTGGGTAAGGCAAGGGGTCACCAGGGCTCAGGGGTTCACAGGTCAACTCCAGTTTAGCCTTCGTGGTTTAGGAGCACTTCAATCCAGTTCCAGTATGTAAGGAAGAAAGCAGTGTGTTTACTGAGGGATTTGGTTTGTTGGTCCATCAGATGTCTAGACTGGAACACTAGATTTTATTGGCTTTTGTTTATTCTCTTCTCTTGTC
This sequence comes from Oncorhynchus clarkii lewisi, assembly GCF_045791955.1. Lineage (NCBI taxonomy): Eukaryota > Metazoa > Chordata > Actinopteri > Salmoniformes > Salmonidae > Oncorhynchus > Oncorhynchus clarkii. The sequence goes on along the minus strand of NC_092164.1, from coordinate 15,668,803 downwards.
TCTCCTCCCTTCTCCTCTCTTCCACCCTTCTCTCCCTTCCCCTACACTGTACTTCTCTTTTGTGTTCCTCCTCCCCTCTTCATTCCCTCCCCCCAGGAGAAGGTGTGGCTAAATGTAGACAAGAGTCTGGAGTGTATCATCCAGCGGGTGGACAAACTCCTTCAGAAGGACCGTCTGCCTGGCGACAGCAGCCAGGGGGACACTACCCCAGGCCACCAGCAGGGCGGCAGCAGTAAGAAAGGTAACCAGAGTACCAGGGCATTCTGGATCAACCCTGAATGCATGACCCAGGAGGAGCCTTCATCATCACTACCTTCCCCCTCACCATCATCATCCTCCCTCCTGCCTGCTCTCACCCTGAATCTGACTCATGCATGCCCACCCAGCCCTGACAAAAACCCATGTAGGTTTCTTTCCTTTCTTACTTCACTTGCTTTTTAGCTTTGTCATGCACATTTGTCCTCTCATCATACTGCTATCATATTCATCATATCTCAACCTATTAGAATTGGTCTACCTTGTTTTTGTGCAGTATTTTGTTCTTAAACATTCCAAAGATGTATATTTCCTATGTGTGAATGGTTCATTTTTCTCTGTGTTAGGTAGGTCTGTCAGTGCTTGTTGTATTCTGGAGGCCAGCCAAAGTCCCGTTGCTGTGGCCTCCTATGTGCCAGCTCAGCCTACGTACTGTAGCCATCTAGCTTATTATGTGCTTACTGTACTGTGTGCTGTCTGCCATGTTGCTGGTGGTGCTCCCTAACCATGCATGTGGCACCTCCACCCCTTCCAGATGGCAGCCCCAGTGGCGAGGAGGCTTTCCCAGGTAAGAGCTCTGTCCTCTCCCCAGCTTCTGTCTCTCTGACTGCTTCTAGCTGCAGCCCAGCTCAGTGCCACTGCTTCGTCTAGCTCTATATATCACCGTCTGTATGACACCTCTGTTTCTAGTACCTTATCAGAGATGAAGGACTTAAAGGCCAATGTGTCGTCACATGTTATTGTCTCACATTATATGAAGGAGTTGCAGCAGCAGTTTAAGGGTCTCAGGATGCTTTCAATGCAGAAGAGTACATAGTGTGTGTTACTGTGTGTGTGTGTGTGTGTGTGTGTTACTGTTTTTGTTACTGTGTGTCTGGCCCAGGGGAGTGGAGCGAGGCCCTGTACCCTCTCCTCACCACGCTGACCGAGTGTGTGGCTATGATGAGTGACAAGGCTAAGAGCTCCATGGTGTTCCTGTTGATGCAGGACAGTGCTCCTACCATCGCCATGGACCTCTCCCTGCAGTACAGACGAGACGTGGTCTTCTGCCAGACGGTCAGCACAGGACACATCCACACATACTGACGTGCGCACACACGCAGATGCATACACGTGTGTGCATGTGCACCCATTAGCAAACACACATGTGCGCATACATACAGACACACAAGCAGTGAGGTAGAATGTGTATAAATAAATAATGTATGTGACGTTGAAGTGAATGTTGATTGTTAATATTAACTGAGTTCACCAAAATTAGGAACAATTCCTAATATTGAGTTGCACCCCCCCCCCCCACCCCCCACCCTTTTCCCTCATAACAACCTCAATTCATCAGGGCATGGACTACAAGGTGTCGAAAGCGTTCCACAGGGATGCTGCCCCATGTTGACTCTACAAGGTGTCGAAAGCGTTCCACAGGGATGCTGGCCCATGTTGACTCTACAAGGTGTGGAAAGCGTTCCACAGGGATGCTGGCCCATGTTGACTCAACACTTCCCACAGTTGTCAAGTTGCCTGGATGTCCTTTGGTTGGTGGACCATCCTTGATACACACGGGAAACTGTTGAATGTGAAAATCCCAGCAGCGTTGCAGTTCTTGACACACTCAAACCAATATGCCTGACACCTACTACCTTACCCCGTTCAAAGGCACTTCAGTGTTTTGTCTGGCCCATCCACCCTCTCTCTGTATGGCACACATACACAATCCATGTCCCAATGCTTAAAAATCCTTATTTAAACTGTCTCCTCCCCTTCATCTACACGGATTGAATTGGATTTAACAAGTGACATCAATAAGGGATCACTTCACTTTCACCTGGCCAGTGTCATGGAAAGAGCAGGTGTTCCTAATGTTTTGTATACTCAGTGTTTATGTTAATATCTGTCTCCAGCTCACTGCCCTCATCTGTGGCTTCATCATCAAGCTGAGGAACTGTCTCCGTGACGATGGCTTCCTCAGGCAGCTCTACACCATCGGCCTGCTGGCCCAGTTTGAGTCTCTGCTCAGCACCTACGGTAAAGTACACTCTCCTCTCTTATTCTCTCTCTCTGTTTAATGATTGTTCACTCTCTCACATACCTCCCACCTCCCAGGCGAGGAGCTGTCCATGTTGGAGGACATGTCGGTTGGCATCATGGACCTACGGAACGTTACCTTCAAGGTGACCCAGGCAACCTCCAGCTCCTCCCCCGACATGCTGCCAGTCATCACTGGCAACCGGGACGGCTTCAACGTCCGCATCCCGTTGCCGGAGACCATGTTTGACGCGTTGCCGCGGGAGATCCAGAACGGCATGCTGCTGCGCGTCCAGCCGGTGCTCTTCAACGTGGGAATCAACGAACAGCAGACGCTGGCAGAGAAGTGAGCGGGGGAAGGAATGATGGATGGATGAAGAGTGGTGATGTCCCTGTATTGTTGACATGTCTCCTGTTTGTGACAGGTTTGGAGACACGTCTCTGCAGGAGATCATAAACCTAGAGAGTCTGGCCAGACTCAACTCCTACTATCAACAGTTCAAGGAGGTCCTACCTGAGGACTGTAAGTCACCATGAAGTAAATGGCCCTATATGGAGAATATTGTTAAGATGTAGCCTATAACACCCCTCCCTCCTGGTCTCAGGCCTGCCCAGGTCCCGTTCCCAGACGTGTCTACCAGAGCTGCTGAGGTTCCTGGGACAGAACGTCCACGCCAGGAAGAACAAGAACGTAGACATCCTGTGGCAGGCAGCAGAGGTAGGCCCATTTTTCGCTGCAGGTCCATTAATGAATTATTGGAGATGATCCTTTCGAGTCCAGTCCATTTCCTTCTGTATGGATGTTACTAATGAGGGTCCAGTCCATTTCCTTCTGTATGGATGTTACTAATGAGGGTCCAGTCCATTTCCTTCTGTATGGATGTTACTAATGAGGGTCCTGTCCATTTCCTTCTGTATGGATGTTACTAATGAGGGTCCAGTCCATTTCCTTCTGTATGGATGTTACTAATGAGGGTCCAGAGCAGGCCTGAATAATAATTCTGTAGTGAGCAGCCTGCTATCTATTATTTCCTGGTATCTCTCCTCCCCAGATCTGTCGTCGTCTGAACGGTGTGCGTTTCACCAGCTGTAAGAGTGCTAAGGACCGCACGGCCATGTCCGTCACCCTGGAGCAGTGTCTGATCCTACAGCACGAACATGGCATGGCCCCACAGGTCTTCTCCCAGGCCCTCGACTGCATGCGCAGGTAGGTGTCCAGCCCACTGCCTGAACTAAAATGAAACACACACATATTGCTCGCTCCATATGCTGGGATAGTGCCAACTACAAGGTCTCCTCTCCCCCATTTAAAAATAATAAAATATATAAAAGTTATATTTTAATTCTCTGTAATTTAGCATTGGTTCCTCACGCAGCATCTGCTTGACAGTCTGTCCAGCCAGTTTGTGGAGAATGCTCCCCCATGATGACAGAGCTCGCTTTCCATACCCCCACATCATCCCCCTATCCAGCTCTCCTCCAACCCCATCCCCCTGTTCTCTGACACTGCTTGCTGAGAAGATGAGAAGGGCTAGATGAAGTGGAGGAGGGTAGAAGGAACAGAAACCTTGTGTAAGGATGTGACGACTCCCAGAACAGGAGCCCTGTAGAGTACAGTAGGTTATGTGAAAGATCTGTTAGGTAGTAATGCCATTCTGTCCTGCAGCTCCCTGCATGGTCTCTCACTCCTCTCTTCACCTGCCCACTTCCTGTTCCTATTTGGTATGGGGAATTTTAAGTGCATGGCTTGAGGCTGGCATACCCCCCCCCACCTGCTATTCAGGAAGTGAATTCAATGACTTGACTGAAATGAAATGGATTGGAGCACAACCCCCCCCCCCCCCCCCCCATATGTTGTCTGTGGTATGAACATGGAGAATCATCACTGTCTTCTCTTCTTACCTCTTGATTGTTTCTTTCCTAAAGATGCAGAACATTTCTCTTAATTTTCTCCTTTCTCTCTTTCTCTTCCTCTTTTATGACAATGTATTTGTCTAACATTTCCCTATTTTTTGGAATGATTTCCTTTATCCATTTTTAATTTGGGGTGTTTCTTGTTTGGGATTTGTTTCTGGCTGAATGGGTCTTTTCACTTTCCATTCCACTGGCTGTGGCCCTAATGTTATCACACCCCACCTGCACCATCACTGGTATCTCTCTTTGTTATCCATGGCTGATCATGGCCACCACATATCATTCATATTGTGTATTACCATCTCCTCCACTCTTATTGGCCACTTCATCCCTGTCCCAATGCACGTGTCCATCCATCCATCCATCCATCTATCCATCCATCCATCCATGCCACCTGTACTTTTTGGCCCCGGCTTCTCCTCCCTCCCCCTCTCCGCAGCATTGGGACCAGGGAGGGGGTCACCCAGAAGAACCTGAGTGGCCTGTTGCCTGTGCGGGATTTCAGGCTGGACCCCAGCCTGCTGTACTCCCTGCCCCTGCTGGCCCTCAGCCCCAACCTGCTGGTCGTCTGGCTGTTCCTCAGCGTCGCCTACTTCCTGGCCAAGCTCCGCTGCAGCTGAAGGCACAGCCCCTCTGCCACCCAGCCCCACCTACTCTCGACCTCTACTCACCTCTTCTCTCTGCCCGTTCCCCCCAGTGTGTCAGTCAGTCAGTCAGTCAGTCGGTCAGGAAGAAAGGCAAAAAGTTAGTTTGTCAGTCAAGGTGGAAGACAGGGAGTCAGTCGCTCTGTCAGTCTGTCTGGAGCTCAGCCGGGAGAACCCTCTGATTGGCCGAGGGCAGACCGTGTGTACCTGACTGGACTTTATGTGCGTCACTCGGCTAAACTGCCAGCTGTTCCACCTAATGGGCAGCGAGCACTCCTCCCGCCCTGCTCTCTGTCCTAACCAATTCAGTCAGAGCAGGAGGCTGGTCTAAAGGTCTATGTGCAGTACTGTAGGAGACTGTTACTGTCAGTGTTCTGACATATTTATCAGTTTAACACCCATTGTTTTACAACAATCAAAAACAGAGTATGGAGAGAAACTTTGTGAAATATAGCCGGTAAGAAGTTTTAGCTGAATTTAATGGAAGTTTTGTCCCAGTTGTCCTTGAGTATTTATAATGCCGCTTCCCAACTCATGACATGATTATAACCATGCTATTATGATGATATGATGCCATGGATCCTTTGGTTTTGCACAGAGCTTATTTTCAGTCATGCAAATGTTCTGGCTTGCTTGACGTTTACGTCTTCCATAAGGTTTGCATACAGCATAAGCCAAGGGATGGCTTGGCCATGCAATATCAAGCTGATGTTGTTTTGATCTGGTGGCCATTTTGTTGTTGTTCCTCAGGCCTTCCTACTCTTACAGCAGGAGAGACTTGTGTCCACTTTCACTTTAAACCAATGCACTTTTGTATCAACGTTGTCATCTTAATGAAGGTTATCCGCTTGTCTTGCCAATTGACACAGTTTCATCTTGGTCGGAGCAATTTGAATTGGCTAATTCTGGGAATGTATGATATTTCAGGGGAGCTTTGTTGGCTTGTTTGATTATGCAGTGTAGTTTTTCCAAAGTGTTTATTTTTTAGTTGATATAAGATTTCATGGCTGTACCAAGTTTCCTATTTACTATAGAGTTTGTATATATGAATTGGTTCTTTGTTTGAGAACCTATATGGGTTGCAGTTCTAGGGAAATTACAGAGAAGATGAAAATAATGTACATGGGCGAACCTCAAATGGCTCCCTACCACCAAATGATGCACTACCTCTGACCAGTAGTGCACTAAATATAGGGGATGATTTGAGACACAGCCCATGCTTGTTGTGCCAAATGTTTTAGCCAGGTCTCAGATGGTAGATACAGGTCTTGGATCTTTATTCCAGGTCAAAGTATTACTTCCAGATCTCCCAGCAGCCCAAATCCATCCCGCTTCCACAGAGAAGTGCCCTAGAAAGGGAGATTTGATATCAGACTCTTTGGGTTACTTCCAAGCCTTGCACTCTGGACTTCCTGGTCTCTGCCGAGAGAGTCCACGCACCATTATCATATACAGTAGTTGCTATCTAGTCCCATAAAAACATGATTAGCCATGTAATGGTATATGCACTCATTAATATGTAGACTAGTGGTATTATCGTTTTCCAGCCCCATAGCCTCTCCGTTTGAATCAGTATAATACCTGTCTTCAGTGCTGTGTTACGTCCCAAGACGGCCACACTCAATCCAATCTAAAGTGACCTATTAAAGAAATGGACCATCCGTCCCAAAATAGCCTCCCCTGTGAGATTGTCACGCTTGTTTTACATCCCCTCCACCCCTCATTTCCAACTCCTCGACCCCCACAATGGAAAACTGGAGGGATTATTTTGTCCTTGTTGGTTGAGCTTTATGCAAGCTTCTTATAGGCCTCTCACCTGTGGGACTGGTATCAGAGCTAGGCTGGGTTTAATGGTGTATTTAGGTTAGTTCATTGGTTTGGTTTTGAATATTCAGAGGTTTATTATTTTTACTGATTTTGTGCAATGTTACTGTTTTACATTATCAGCAAATACGTACATGCAGTATTTATTTCTCAGTATTCTACAGTATTTACTTTTCCAATCTTGTAAATCCATATTGTAAATAATAGAAATGTATAAAATCAGATCATCTATTGATAAGTATGCTGGTGTAGAACTACCTCTATTGTCCCATGAAAACACCATCTGACTGAAAGCCAGGGGAGAGAGCCGAGGGACGGAGAGAGCCGAGGGACAGCCAGGGGAGAGAGCCGAGGGACAGCCAGGGGGGAGAGCCGAGGGACAGCCAGGGGGGAGAGCCGAGGGACAGCCAGGGGGGAGAGCCGAGGGACAGCCAGGGGGGAGAGCCGAGGGACAGCCAGGGGGGAGAGCCGAGGGACAGCCAGGGGGGAGAGCCGAGGGACAGCCAGGGGGGAGAGCCGAGGGACAGCCAGGGGGGAGAGCCGAGGGACAGCCAGGGGGGAGAGCCGAGGGACAGCCAGGGGAGAGAGCCGAGGGACAGCCAGGGGAGAGAGCCGAGGGACAGCCAGGGGAAAATGTGCTCCATGAGAGCAGCACCCAAGTTCTGTCCCAAATGGCACACTATTCCCTACGTAGTGCCCTATAGGTCCTGGTCAAAGTAGTGTACTATATAGGGAATAGGGCTCTGTTTAAGACGCAACCCCAGTATGTACAATGTTAGGATGGTGTTTGCCTCAACCAAATGTGAAATAGCTCGCCCTGCTGGTTGGTAATGATACTACAGAAGCTTGTCACCCAGTAAGTCCTATGAAAAGCTTTGGATTGCTCCGTTCTGGGGATACATGCAATTAGGAGCCCATTCTAAAGTTTGTAGAGAATTGCAGAATATGCTGGTGGCAGTTGGTTCTGCTGGTGTATTTAATTCCGATGAAGAAACCACTGCGTTAAACATGTTGTAACCATAGTGATGCTAAATCCAGCAATATTCCAACTAAAACCAAGTTCTTGACTCAATTCTCAAGTTTTATTTTTCTGTTTCTCTTGAATTCCTTAGTGCTTTTGACGATAGAGAATATATTTATATTGTGTTGCATTATATTTTCATGCTTGTCTGTCTAAATGCTCACGTTTGCTAAATATATGTATTCTTATGGAAAGTTTGATGTGATTACATCATCGTCATGCAGGTGTCACTTTATAATGAGAGGGAGAAATTCTAGTTGCTGTTCCAGATATTTTTCTATTAACCCTTGTCTGGTACTTTGCCAAGTTCCAACCCAATATCAGGGTTGCTTGGATAACCATTTATGAGTATGCTCTGAAATACTATCCTTTCTCCCCTTCTCTCTGAAGTAGTATGCGTTTCTCCCTTTCTCTCTAATGCTTCTCTCTGAAATATACTTTTCTCCCTTTCTGGTTCTCTATGAAATGGTATGTGTTTCTCCCTTTCTCTGGTTCTCTCTGAAATAGACTTTTCTCCCTTTCTGGTTCTCTATGAAATGGTATGCGTTTCTCCCAGTCTCTCTGAAATAGTTTGCGTTTCTCCCTTTCTCTCTGAAATGGTATGCCTTTCTCCCTTTCTCTCTGAAATAGTTTGCCTTTCTCCCTTTCTCTCTGAAATAGCATGCGTTTCTCCCTTTCTCTCTGAAATCGTTTGCGTTTCTCCCTTTCTCTCTGCTTCTCTCTGAAATAGTAGACTTTTCTCCACTTCTCTCTAATGCTTCTCTCTGGAAAGTGCAATAGCAGTCAATTAGTCAGCAGCCCAAAGAATCAGCTTTAATGTTGTTATATAATAAACGTCATGCCAAATGTATCAGAGTTGAAGTTGTATACTTCACTATAGAGTATTTGAATAGTTATGTTTGTTTTCCCTGGAATGGAACTGTTGCATTGAAATTAGAATGTAGAACATTTAAGTCTGTGCGTTTTGCTATTGCTCTTGTTTCACTTTATCTGTGGTGCTCGTAACTCTATCTAGAAAGCAGGTCTTCTGTACACAGTATTAGTGTTCTGTACCGCTCCCTCCAACAACATCCCGATATTTCCCGGGACAATCTGTCCGTTAGCTTTAGCTGTTGCCCCCATGTTTCTTTGACAGTGGCGTGAATGTGTTGGTTGTTTTTTGGGTTTCTCATTGTCTTTTAACACGAGCCCTTTTTTGTTTTGTTTTCTTCACTTTGCTGTCATCCTCTCTATCTGTGCTTGCCCCCCCTCCCCTCGCCTCCCCTCGCCTCCTCTTCCCTCCCCTCCCCTCCTCTCCCCTCCCTCTTCCCTCTCTTCTCCCCTCCCTCCCTCTCCTCTCCCCTCCCTCCCCTCCTCCTCCTTTTTCCCAGTGAGGGCTGCAGACGGGAGAATACCATGAAGAACGTGGGATGTCGCAAGTATGCTTTTAACTGTCTGCAGCTCAAGGCCTTCCCCAAACATTACAGGCCCCCCGACGGAACGTTTGGGAAGGTTGACACTTGATTTGGATCACAATCTATTCTATTGTAATAGGGACAGCAACAACAATGGCAGCATAAAAAAAAATGAATCAATGGTTAGATGGTCTTCAACCTACGGTAGTTGCAGAAGTCCTGTGGTAAATGCCTGTGCACTGAATCGATGCATATTTTCCATTTCAAAGAAGAATATCAAAATCTATGGAATGGGGAAAATGCCAAACCACTACTGGTTGAGAAACGATATACCATTTATTCAGACCTCACATGCATACCTTTCTAGATTGTTCTGAAGTTGTAGATAAGTCAGGTGGGACTAGTGACAACACTGTCTGGTTAAATCACATTTTTAGCATAGTCAAGATACAGCAAGGAGGTCGTTTTCCTGAAAAGACGGTCACTGATTCTTTACCACTATACACAGTGATGACTTTTAGTTCTTTTCAGAGCCTCAGGCCATCTATAGGTCACCAAACGTTCATCCTGGGACGATGCTACTTCATGCTGACTATGTTCAAAGTCGTGTCTCTCAACCCATAGTTAACATGTAAACTGGGATTTGTACATTTGGTTGGCATCATTGGCCAGAGCCTATGCATTTCAGAGTTCTTATTTAGGGAGTGTTTTACGTATGGACTACACATTGTGGAAGTCAAGCTAGTCTGATGGACTTGATGAAGGATTCCTTCCCCACGTGGATTTAGCAGTACTCTAATCCTGTAGAGCAGGGGTTCTTTCAACGTTTTCAGCTCCAGAACTGAATAAGAAATTGACCATCCTCCTGTGACCCAAATGGTTCACCAGTGACCCAAATGAAGACGAAATAGTGTGTGATTAGAGATGTATTCTCATAACTCACGACCCACCTCTTGCATGCCCAGGGCCCACTTTGGAACCCAACCCATAGTTTAAGAAACCCTGTAGAGAGACGTCCCACCGACTGCAATGGCAACCCAAGACCAACCAGAGCTTTCAGTGTCTGACGCGTATGTCCTGTTTCCCTTTTCATATCTGTAAAGCCTGCGTTTAACTTCTTTGCCAAATGAAGGGTTGTGATTGTGAATGGATTTAGCTGTGTGGCATTATCTGGCAGCTCACTGTGAAGTCTTAGCACTGTCTTAAAGGGATAGTTTGGAATTTTGGCACGAGTTCACCCGGGAGTCGGGTGAAGTTAGCTGTAGTTTCGCGAGCCAATGCTAACTAGCTTAGCACAAAGAGGGCCTCATTGCCAAAATCCTGAACTATTCCTTTAAGACTTAGAGGAATATGGAAAAAGCTATGAATATTCTAGAAAGATCCACTTCCCTCTTTTTCCAAGTTAATTTCTGGAAAAAGTTGGGTTTGAGGGTAGCAAATGAAACATAACACATGTATAAGATTGACTTGTAAAGGAAATCGAGTAGATTACTTAAAATAAAGGCCAGTAGGAAACCATTTAAATACCCAAGAAGCACTTTTCTTTAAGATCATTTTCTGCATTTGTTGCACTGTTATTTTAGGATTGTCTTGTTGGCAGGCGTTGTTGACCAGGGTAAAATAGTCAGTAGAATGTTATCGGTATGGGAGTTACATTGTACGTTAATCTGGAAACTGTGCTGCTCAACAACAACAGATTTGTCATGTCTATTTTCACCACCGAGCGGCAATGTTGACTTTCTGTTTTGCAACATTTAATGAGATTGCAATTTGATACACAATTGAGCCAGAGGAGACTTGACCCTACAAATGAGTCATATGTGTGTGTGTGTGTGTGTGTGTGTATGTAGCAAAGCTTCACATATGTTTGCTTTTCAACAGGCACTTCTGTACTGCACACGACCCATAAACTCAACTGAGATGCCGTTTGTGTACATTTATTGTATTGTTTACTCTAGTGTCTTTCATGCTCATAAATATTTTTAGTATTATTGGAAACATATTTTACTATCTGCAGACTTTATTTTGCATTTATGTAATATACTATAGGGTATAATTCAATAAGCGTTGGGATTGGATTTGTATTTCTTTCTATCGTAATGAGCATATCTTGAATCCTGCACAAAGAGGATATCTGTATAGGCCTGACTGTTGCTTTAGATGAAAGCTTCATCAATATCTGACGCTAATAAAATAATGTTCAACGTCTTTGTTTTGTCTTTGTAATGGGAGACTTGAAAGTTTACATCAAGATGTTGGAATGTTCCGTTCTTCTCATTGCTGCAATTCATTGTATTCCAGAATCTTCTCTGGGTGACTCCAGCTAGAGTGAAATGTCATCCAGCCAGGTCACAGCCACAGTAAAACAAAAGACCTTGTGTCTGTTTACTAGGATTTTTTTGGGGTTCTCTGCAAGATGCCACTTGTTATACAGTAGCAAAGCTGTAGAGATATGAAGCCAGTTATAATGTCTGTGGTGTGATCCAAAGACGTACTCATAGTCACAACTAGAAAGAAACAAGGTTCAACACATTTTGATTCCTAAAATACAGTGCTACTTGAAGACAATGGCAGCCCCATTGGCATACGGCACACTATGGAGATCAGCGTCTCGTTTCCAGAGGTGGAGGTAATTGGGTTTATTTTTCACTTCTCTTTTTACAAAGGAGTGCAGGGTCGAATTTCTTGGAGAACTGTGTCAGGCCCGTAGTGACGCACAGTGAATGCAAATCTACTCAGCCTTTAGCCCCATTTGTAACCCTGTATTATTTTTATTTAATCATTAATATTGGACGCACTTTATTTTGACTAAAACATCTCTGGAATATATACATATTTACCTCCACTGTTCAGGATATGTCCAAAGATTTGGTGTTTTAATACGTTTGACTGAGTTTGGAAAATGTTTTGGAGAACTACACAGTCTTCTACGAATACAGCCTTGGCATTCATGTGGTCTATTTCTCTCGATCACACTCCAGTCCAGACGGTGGCAGTAATGCACTCAACATCTGGTTTGCACACTGAAGAACGAACAAAAAGGGGGGAATAAGAAGAACTCTTATAGTAGTGGCTGCGGTTACGTGAACGGACGTCTTTATTTCGCGCAGAGCAATGGCTTCTCTTAATGTTGGGTCGACATACTCAAATTATACAGACTTTAATAATGCGCTCACCGCATTCGAAAATGAGAATTTTGTCCAGTTTTACCGCCGCGACGCAAGAACAATTGAAAAAGTCAAACGGCTGGACAATAATTAAGACTAGACAACTAGAGCCTGCAGAAATTGCATTTTGGAGTGGTGTCAAAAAAGCAGAGCATCTTTGTATTGCGGCTAGACCTCTCCCCATCTTTATAACTATTGAATCTATATTTTTGACCATGACAGTGTACAATCTAAGGTAACTCCAAGTAATTTAGTCTCAACTTGTTCAACAGCCACACCATTCATTACCAGATTCAGCTGAGGTCTAGCACTTAATGAATGGTTTGTACCAAATACAGTGCTCTTAGTTTGAGATATTCAGGACCAGTTTATAACGAGGTCTAGTGCTTTGTTGCCAAGGTGTTAAGGGCATTTTTGTCCCTTCATAGTAGATGTCTGGATTGACTCAGTGTTGTTTCTCTGTCTAGGTGTGCCTGGTAGCTATGGCCCGTTGACCAACCTGGCCCTTGCAGTGAAGATTGACCCCACCCTCCCTCAGAAACTCAAAGGTCTCTTCATCATGGGAGGCAACACTGACTGTAAGGGCTTTGTCTATAATGCAATTTACATAGGCCTAGGGACTTGTTATCAACATACTTTGTCATACAGTCAATTGACCTGGTAGGATGTTACGTTATTATTTATATAATTTCATATGTTTCTTGGATATTGTTATTTGTGTGTGCAAAGTTCAACTTTGCTGCCGACCCGGAGGCTGCTTACATCGTCCTGAACCGCTTCTTCTGTCCAACCTACATCGCTACCTGGGAGTTCTGCTGTGAGAACAAGCTACCATGGGTAAGACCACAGGTTCTGGTCATCTACCTTTTCAGACTAAGCATTGGTCCAGCTCTCACATCAGAGCAGATGGGAGGAAATGAGACAAGGAGAGGTGGCCACTTTTAATTATTGAGATGCAGCCACTGGCTTACTTAGACAATTCATTACTATCGAAATATCTCTTGCAGCCTTTTTACAAAGATATTACATTTTGTTTGAGCAAATTGATTAGTCTTTTCTCCAAACCCAATTATCCAATCCGTCTCTAATCTGCACCCTGCAGTCATTCTGTGACAACTGGCTGGCCCGGGACCCAGACAAGGCCCGGGACCCAGACAAGGCCCGCTTCGTGAAGAGCATCTTCAAACACACCGTGGCCACTTGTGCTCGCTACCAACGGGAGATGACTGCTGGCCCGGGTTTTGTGTCGTGCGACTCGTACGCCATGGCGGCAGCCATCAATGACGGTTTCGTGTGGGTGTCTGAGCCGGTGGAGCTTCAGGGGACCTACACCCGGGGCATGATGGTCCTGGACAAGCTGGGAGTCCTGGAGAAGGAGCACCAAGTTGTCATTATGAGGACAGTGGACCTGGAGAGCTTCAAGGAGATGTTGATGGACTCCCTGAAGTAATAAGGGAACTACACCTATACCGCTGTCCCATATTGCTTTCAATTGTTTATTTTTACAAAATTATAGGGGAGGGCTCAAATTCCACTCTTCGTAATGAGTTTTGTACAGATCTTGATAAGAGGGAGACAGTTTGAGGTGGTGGATGTGTCTGTTTTGACTTACCATTATGTTCTGAATCACCATTTTACTTTATCAGGAAATAAATATTCTACAGTTGTCTTATGATATATAGTGAGGTCAACAGCAAATGTCCATGAGTGATATCAGTTGTTTTAGATTGCATTTCTTTCCTGTTAATGAAAAGGGGGATGAAGTAAAGCCTCTTTATTGAAAGTGCCCAGGAATGTACTCAGAGAAACGCCCCTTAGTCCAATTGAAATACAAATTCACCACTTTTCATTATTTCTTTCTCTTCAATAAACAAGCTTTTCAGTATGTCATGTTTAAAATAAAAAATAAAAACAAACCACAATTTGTATCTTACAGCCAAAGTATTATTTACAAAGTATACAAAACTGCATCACCCCATCCAATCACATTCCAGAATGAAAACATTGTCCATGAGTCCTCAGAGCCACCTGACTGTCTGTGGGCTCTGGTCCTGACTAGTGTCTACTGGACGCGGTACTTGTAGAACCAGCAGAGGCCCTTGGTGAAGTTCCATCCCAGGGAGAGAGAGAGGATGTAGAGGAGAACTAGCAGGGCGAAGGGGTAGAGCAGAACCACTGTGTTCTGCAGTTGGGGCAATGCTGAGGAGGGACAGCGAGAGAGGAACTGGGGTAAATATACAGTTGGTAGACGTAACCATTGTTAGAGAGTCTGATGGTTTCACCCCCTTAAAGGTGAATAAAACCACAGAACAAATAAATGTGTAGCATCCGCTTGTCATTTCCACTCACTACCAAATATGGCAGTGAGAGGAAGCGGCAGGTAGCCTAGTGGTTAAGAGCATTGGGACAGTAACCGAAAGGGCCCTGGTTTGAATCCCTGAGCCGATTAGGTGGGGGAAATCTGTCTATGCCCTTGAGCAAGGCACTTAACCCTAATTGCCCCTGTAATAGCATCTGCTAAATGACTGGAATGTAAACTAAAGCCCAGTGGCCAGCAGAGGAAGGATGACTGACATTCTGCAAGTTTTTAAACATTTGATCTCAATACAGTTCTGTTCCCAAAACTAGAATCTTATGAACAGAGTGGACTAAGTCTTGTAGACTTTACCCTTTGCCAAAGGCGAATTGAGTTATAGCACATGGACACTTAAAAGTAGGTTTGCAAGAATGGGCCAATAGGATCTCGCTAGCTCGTGCTTGGCTATGCCCACCTCCTTGCTTGTTCTGCCCACTATGACTCATTTGTTCCCATTGGAAACGACAGGCTGTGGTCTATCTTGGTTAAGTTATAAAAACATCTCTGATAAAACTGTTATAGGGGGCCTCACCGTTGTATCCCAGGAATGTAATGTATAGATAGTAGCCGATTGCTGTCAACCACAGACTGTTCCCTACAAAGTACCCCAGGAACCAGTCTGAGTTTATCACTACGATATCTGAAACAAACAGCAGAGATCAGACACCGTTACAACAAATAACACCGTAACATGTTAGAAATGTGTAATAACAAGTCTGCACTCACGGTTTATAAAGAAGAGCTGTAGGAAGTGCAGGATGACAAGCAGGGGGTAGAAGGCATTGAGATGCACATCGAATGCGTAGCCCCACTCTACATCATAGTCCTTACTGGGCGGCTTCAGCAGGTACTTATTGGTGATGAACCTGGGGATACAGCACGGACAGGAAAGGGCCTTTAGAAGAGCATGGGGAAGGACCAACATTTAAACATTTGCACAGCCCGAAGACAACCTCTACCCTGTATCTGAAGGGACCAGATAGACATACACACAATATGATGCCTCAAGCTTCCAGCCATTCCATCTAGCTCTTTCTGTAAATCTCTACTCACCACATGAGTGTGGAGATGAGCAGGCCCACGCCGATGCAGTCTATGAACACCACCCACAGCAGCAGCTTCAGAGTCTCCACAAAGCCCATGTCCAGCACCAGCCCAAAGCCCACTGTGGACACTACACACAGAGGACGAGAGACCGGTGTCAACCACAGCCACAGGACAAAAGCAGAAAGATGATAATATTGTAATTTGTAATATATGTTATTTATTAGGATCCCAATTAGCTGCTGGAAAAGCATGAGCTCCTCTTCCTGGGGTCCACATAAAACATGGCATAATGCATAGTTAAGGACTGAAATACATGCATTTAAAATGACACAGCATACATATCAGTACATACAATATCTAGGTCTAATACATAGTACATTGCAAGTTGCAATACAAGATATATAAAATGGCTGTCTCTCTTCGCAGTAAGGTGTGCTATTATTATTTTAAACTGGTTTTATTTCTAGCTTGAGTTACATGGGGTGGCAGAGAGTTCCATGTCGTCATGGCTCTATTTAATACTGTGTGTTTCCCAGCCTCTGTTCTGGACCTGGGGACTGTGAAGAGACCTCTGTTTGCATGTCTTGTGTTGTACCGGTTAGTGTCCGAACTGTGTAACAACTGCTTGAACAGACAGTTTGGTACCTTCAACACATCAATATCTCACACAAAGACCAATAGTGATGCAGTCAATCTCTCCTCAACTTTGAGAAAGGAGAGACTGACATGCATGTTACTGACACTTTCCCTCCAAGTGAGATACGGGCTGCTTTGTTCTGGGCCAACTGCAATTTACCCATGTCCTTCTTTGCCACAACTGGGCAGTAGTCCAGGTGCTCCAAAACTAGAGCCTGTAGGACCAGTCTGGATGACAGATGTCAAAAGGCTGAGCAACGCCCTATCACGGACAGACCTCTTCCCATTTAAGCAACCATCTAGTCTATATGTTTTGACCATGACAGCTTGCTATCTAGGGTTACACCCGGCAGTTTCATATCCTCAACTTGCTCGATAGCCACATCATTCAATAATAGATCTAAACGAGGTTTAGCATTGAGCGAGTGATTTGTCCCAAAAATGATGCTCTTCGTTTGAGATATTTAGCATCAGCCTATTGCTAGTTACCCGTTGTAAAACTGTCTGGAGCTCTGTGTTAAGTGTCTGTTATTTATTTTACTGTATAAGTCTAACAAAAACAGCTCCCAATCTTCTTACTATCAATTTCTTTCAGTCATTCATCATTTAAAAAAATTTATTTTACCTTTATTTAACTAGGCAAGTCAGTTTAGAACAAATTCTTATTTTCAATGACGGACTAGGAACAGTGGGTTAACTGCCTTGTTCAGGGGCAGAACGACAGATTTTTACCTCGTCAGCTCGGGGATTCGATCTTGCAACCTTCCGGTTACTAGTCCAACCCTCTAACCACTAGGCTACCTGCCGAGCATTTGGAGTAACTGATCATCAAAACATTTCCTTGAGACTACACAGTCTCATCACAAACTCTTTATGTCTCTGATCTGTTTTAATCACATGTGAGATGAGACCAATGGAAAGA
Source organism: Oncorhynchus clarkii lewisi (assembly GCF_045791955.1). Lineage (NCBI taxonomy): Eukaryota > Metazoa > Chordata > Actinopteri > Salmoniformes > Salmonidae > Oncorhynchus > Oncorhynchus clarkii. The sequence goes on along the minus strand of NC_092164.1, from coordinate 15,651,601 downwards.
GGGTCCCATAACCAGGCATTAATACTCCAAATGATACATTCATTCCTGTCTGATTGGTGGTTACATCCTATACAAGAAAGCCTTATTGCATCCTATTTTGAGTTTGTTAATGATTTCCGTTGCTGCTTCATTTCTAGTCAAAGCTTTAATATGATGCTTTAAAGGTGCTTTGCTTTTTGTTGGGTTGTGCATATTTATACTTTCTCTAAATTGCAAAAAGTTATTTTAGTGGTCAAACTATTGCTACACAGTTCCCACTCCTTGTTTTTATAAAGCACACTTGTTCAGAAAGGGCAGGTGATTGTTAAAGATCGACTGCTGTGAAAAACACCCAAGATACTGACCACAGAGCCAGATGCTGAGTAACACCAGGAAGGCAGGGTCGTCTCTGGCCCACTGGTCCTTGGTCTGCTTCCTGTAGTGGAAGTTACGATAGACTCTCTGTGGGGAGGTGAACAGGTAGAGCATCTGCCACACGGCAAACTCAAAGTCCATGGCTTTGAAGTGCAGCAGCCTCCTCAGGTATTTGTAGCGCTTGGCGCCCGCTGTGTGGCGTGCCGCATCGCGGGCGCTCAGGCTTCCGTTCTGCGGCGAGGTGGTCGGTAACATAGTGCTGGGAAACACAGGAAGCATCACGATGACCAAATCAGAGCCATAGATATACAGAATTTGATTTACAGTGGAGGTGCAGTCTTCCCTTTCTCCCTGCATAGGCCTCACCTGGTGACACAGTACTGTCAGCTTATGTCAACATCCAAGAACCTGTACAATAATGACTTTTACCATGCAATTACATTAAGTCATTGCAACAGTCACATTGATTATTTCCTAAATGACCTTGTCCATCCTGTCAGTCTGTCTGCGGTAGTTTAGTTTGGACATCTTACTAGCTATCTGATATGTCTGTAACACACTCCAGCAGTCACGACAGATAGTGTGATATACTGTGCTCAGATTTTTTGTTGGCATGCCAGGCTAACAGACTAGTAGTAGCTAGCTAGATGGCTCTTGAAAGCTAACGTCAGCTGGCAAACTGTGGTTTTCCCTGCCAACAATATTGTTTAAACTAAAGTCAGTTGTGCCAGCGAGTATCAAAACGTAAGACTAAACAAAGTAGCTAGCTATGGCTAGCTGACGTTAGGTCGGTGGCATAGACCCTTTGATGGACATGGAATTGGCTGGCCTTAGTAGCACCTTAGACAAGACTACAACAGAATGTATGGTTTAGTTGCAAACAGAGATAAGATTGTTGGAATAAACGTACCTACTAAACCTCCTATTTTTAGAAGAAAGTTCCTTTTCCTCAGTAAAAAATAGCTCTTCCGGACAACTGAACACGTAGAAACTTCCGGTAAGTGACCAAGAGGCGCTTAGACATTGCATCTTGGGAATTGTAGTCAAAACGAAATTAAACAAGCTTTGTGGTAGTACAATCTATCATAACATATCACCACTCCCTCTGACATAGCCAAAATAAAATAATAGATATGGATTTTTGCATGTGTTTTTAAATTAAACGGACAGTATAATGAATATGCGTGTGAAAGCAGTATAGCATAGGTGATTCAGAGTGTTTATTAGTCACATGTACAGGGTTGCAGGTGTGAGTGAAAATCTTTGGCTTTGAGCTCCAACATGCAAGAAATGTCGATGGGTGGAGTACTGGGGGGCGGGGCGAATGTCCATAGATGGAGTAGCAGGGGGGAGCGGGGAGCGGGGTGCAGGTAGCTGACTAGTGGTGGCTATTCAGCAGTCTGATGGTCTGAGGGTAGAAACTATTGGCCAGTCTTTCAGTTTTTGCCATGATGCTCCTGTACTGCCCACTTCTGAGTGATTGAAGCAGGGAGAACAGGGCATGGCTTGGGTGGCTGGGCTCCCTGATGATCTTCTTGGCATTCCTGCGACACCTGGTCTTGTAAACTCAGCAAAAAAAGAAACGTCCCTTTTTCAGGACCCTGTCTTTCAAAGATAATTTGTATATAACTAACTTCACAGATCTTCATTGTAAAGGGTTTAAACACTGTTTGTCATGCTTGTTCAATGAACCATAAACAATTAATGAACATGCCCCTGTGGAACGGTCGTTAAGACACTAACAGCTTACAGACGGTAGGCAATTAAGGTCACAGTTATGAAAACTTAGGACGCTAAAGAGGCCTTTCTACTGACTCTGAAAAACACCAAAAGAAAGATGCCCAGGGTCCCTGCTCATCTGCGTGAACGTGCCTTAGGCATGCTGCAAGGAGGCATGAGGACTGCAAATGTGGCCAGGGCAATAAATTGCTATGTCCGTACTGTGAGACACCTAAGACAGCACTACAGGGAGACAGGACGGACAGCAGATCGTCCTCGCAGAGGCAGACCACGTGTAAGAACACCTGCACAGGATCGGTACATCTGAACATCACACCTGCGGGACAGGTACAGGATGGCAAAAACAGCTGCCCGAGGAACACACAGGAACACACAATCCTTCCATCAGTGCTCAGACTGTCCGCAATAGGCTGAGAGAGGCTGGACTGAGGGCTTGTAGGCCTGTTGTAAGGCAGATCCTCACAAGACATCACGGGCAACAACATCGCCTATGGGCAATAACCCACCATCGCCTATGGGCAATAACCCACCATCGCTGGACCAGACAGGACTGGCAAAAAGTGCTCTTCACTGATGAGTCGCAGTTTTGGCTCACCAGGGGTGATGATCGGATTTGCGTTTATCGTTGAAGGAATGAGCGTTACTCCGAGGCCTGTACTCTGGAGCGGGATCAATTTGGAGTTGGAGGGTCCGTCATCCGTTTTGTCACCAAAGCCGCATATACTACTCACCACTGCAACCTGTACGCTCTCGTTGGCTGGCCCTCGCTTCATACTCGTCGCCAAACCCACTGGCTCCAGGTCATCTACAAGACCCTGCTAGGTAAAGTCCCCCCTTATCTCAGCTCGCTGGTCACCATAGCAGCACCCACCTGTAGCACGCGCTCCAGCAGGTATATCTCTCTGGTCACCCCCAAAACCAATTCTTCCTTTGGCCGCCTCTCCTTCCAGTTCTCTGCTGCCAATGACTGGAACGAACTACAAAAATCTCTGAAACTGGAAACACTTATCTCCCTCACTAGCTTTAAGCACCAGCTGTCATCGCAGCTCACAGATTACTGCACCTGTACATAGCCCATCTATAATTTAGCCCAAACAACTACCTCTTTCCCTACTGTATTTATTTATTTATTTTGCTCCTTTGCACCCCATTATTTCTATCTCTACTTTGCACATTCTTCCACTGCAAATCAACCATTCCAGTGTTTTACTTGCTATATTGTATTTACTTTGCCACCATGGCCTTTTTTGCCTTTACCTCCTTTATCTCACCTCACTTGCTCACATTGTATATAGACTTATTTTTCTACTGTATTATTGACTGTATGTTTGTTTTACTCCATGTGTAACTCTGTGTTGTTGAATGTGTCGAACTGCTTTGCTTTATCTTGGCCAGGTCGCAATTGTAAAAGGAGAACTTGCCTACCTGGTTAAATAAAGGTGAAAAAAGTGGTCTGGGGGGAGTGTATCATAGCATCATCAGACTGAGCTTGTTGTCATTGCAGGCAATCTCAACGCTGTGCATTACGGGGAAGACATCCTCCTCCCTCATGTGGTACACTTCCTGCAGGCTCATCCTGACATGACCCTCCAGCATGACAATGCCACCACCAGAGTGTGATTTCCTGCAAGACAGGAATGTCAGTGTTCTGCCATGCCCAGCAAAGAGCGCGGATCTCAATCCCATTGAGCACGTCTGGGACCTGTTGGATCGGAGTGTGAGGGCTAGGGCCATTCCCCCCAGAAATGTCAGTCAACTTGCAGGTGCCTTGGTGGAAGAGTGGGGTAACATCTCACAGCAAGAACTGGCAAATCTGGTGCAGTCCATGAGGAGGAGATGCGCTGCAGCACTTAATGCAGCTGGTGGCCACACCAGGTACTGACTGTTACTTTTGATTTTGACCACCCCTTTGTTCAGGAACACATTATTCAATTTCTGTTAGTCACATGTCTGTGGAACTTGTTCAGTTTATGTCTCAGTTGTTGAATCTTGTTATGTTCATACAAATATTTGCACATGTTAAGTTTGCTGAAAATAAACGCAGTTGGCAGTGAGATGATGTTTATTTTTTGCTGAGTTTAGGTGCTCTGTAGAGCATACAGTGTGCACCCAATGGTGCGTTCGGCTGCACGTATCAACCTATGAAGAGTCTTGCGGTCCGCGGCGGTGGAGTTGCCGTACCAGGCTGTGATGCAGCCTGACAGTATGCTCTCGATGGTGCTCCTGTAGAACACTGTGAGGGCCCTCGAGGACAGGGCGAATTTCTTCAGCATACTGAAGTTGAAGAATCTCTGTCGTGCCTTCTTCACTATGGTGTTCGTGTGGTTAGACCATTTCAGATTCTCTGAGATATGTACGTCAAGGAATTTGCAGTTATTGACCATTTCCACGGTGGCCCCATTGATGAGGCAGCCCCATTGTGGTTGATAATAGCTTATTGATGGTTGATTGAGCCCACACAATTCAAACTAGTCAGAATACAATTTACAGTATATTTATTCCAGACAACAGGGATCAAGCATGGAGTGATATGTCAAAAGCAGTGAAAAAACTGAATCAGAGTTTGAACCAGCAACAAACAAGAGTATGCCCTCTTGCCATAAAATTCCAGACCTCTTGGTTTAGTGTTGTTATACGCAGTAGTTTAGCATCAGTCTGGCCGATGTGAAATATAAGTAATTTAAAAAATGTAATGGTTAGAAGAGTAAGGCATAGTAAAGGGAAAGAGGTTTTAAACTCTGAATCCAGTAGGTTCAAATAATACAGTCAGCAACAAATCATTATTTTATTTCAGTCTTCTTCTTACTCTCTTTAGGAACCTCTTTACCTCCCTCAAACACACACACACACACACACACACACACACACGCACGCGCGCATTTCTCTTAGTCCATAGTCTTGTCACTCCAGGCCAGAGATTTCCTCTTGGCAAGTTCCATCCAGGTTGGCTGACCCCGGTGTGACAATGAGGATGATGATGATGAAGAAGAAGGTATCTCAGGATTTGCGATGTGAATCTCAATTTGACCATTGCTAGATTCCTCCTAAGATAAAATACAGAGATGACATATTACTTACTAAACTGGCCACATTACATCTTAGTTACAAAATGAAGACTTACTCTGGTTGAGTCAGTTGTTTTTCCTCACCACTTGAACTGACCAGGAAAAATGTCTGACCCTAGTGGGGGCACAGTCAAATATTTACCATAGTCCCAGTCGGGAGCACTCTTTCTGTCCATTTCTCCACAGGCATCTTCTCAGCTCTCTTCAGAGACGTGGAGGATCTCTCAGATGCTCCTCGTAGAGTTGGTCTGGTTGGCGTGTGAGGTTGGGAGGACGGTTGTGTCAGCTGTTGAGCTGTTCCTTGTGGTGTCGGTTGTGATGCTGTTTGTGTGTTAGGCTGATCTGAAGGCAATGTTTTGAGTTTAGCTGTCAGATGCATTCCACGTAGGATTGGTCTACCGCTTGGTATTGGTTGAGATGGGGGTTGTACCACTGGGGGTGATGTTTGTTTTTGCGAGGCTGTTTTTGTGCTTGGCTGTGATTGTGATGGAGGTTGTGTTGATGGCTGAGCTGTTGGTTGTAATCTCGGCTGTGGGGCTGGGGTTGGAGCTGGCAGTGGTGATGGGGTGTACTGGGGCGTTGTTGTCCCCCCTGTCCCAGGCACTGTCTCTGGACTGAGATGCTGTTGGAGACTCCTGGTCTTTTCCCGGGCCATGGACATCCAGACAGGCTCCGATCCAGCTGACCCATTAGACCCAGGGGTCTCAGCCCATCTTGGGAGCCCCAGAGCAGGTCTGGAGGATGGGCCTTTGTCTGAGGAACAATGGGTGACATTGTTGAAATCAAGTCAAACTTTATTTAAAGTGTATTTAAAAGATACTGTGGTGTTTGATGACTGGAGTTGTGAATCCAATATTTAATCAGATCATCTTCATTTATTCTGTGGTTCATTTGGTTTGGTCGATATTGGCAATATTATGATTGAGGTGAAATAGAGATCGTATTACAAACAGTGCCCCTGTAATTATTTGGACAGTGAAGCATGTTTTCTTCTTTTGGCTCTATACTCCAAATTTTGGATTTGAAATTAAACAATGACTCTGAGGTTAAAGTACAGACTGTCAGCTTTAATTTGAGGGTATTTTCATTCATATCAGGTGAACCGTTTAGAAATTACAGCAGTTTTTGTTCATAGTCCCCCCATTTTAGGTGAGCGAAAGTATTGGGACAAATTCACTTATGCGTATTAAAGTAGTAAAAAGTTAAGTATTTGGTCCCATATTAATAGCACGCAATGACTACATCAAGCTTGTGACTGCACTTTTGTACATTTTCTGTTTGTTTTGGTTGTGTTTCAGATTATTTTGTGCCCAATAGAAATGAATGATAAAAAATGTATTGAGTCACGTTTATTGAAAATAAGAATAGAATATGTTTCTAAACACTTCTACGTGAATGTGGATGCTACCATGATATATGGATAATGCTGAATGAATCATCAATAGTGATGAGTGAGAAAGTTACAGATGCACAAATATTATACCCCCAAAAAATGTAATGGTGAGAGGTTAGCATGTCTTGGGGGTAGGATATTTGTGCATCTGGAACTTTCTTACTTATTCAAGATTCATTCAGGATTATCAGTAATCATGGAAGCATCCACTTTAATATAGAAGTGTTTAGAAACATATTATATTCTTATATACAATAAAAGTGACTCAAGAATGACACAATACATTATTTACCATTCAATTCTATTGGGCACAAAATTATCTGAAACACAAATGTAAGCATCCAGTAAATTTGTAGAGTCACAAGATGTATGTAGTCATTGAATGCTAGGAATATGGGACCAAATATATAGAGTATAGAGTCAAAGGAAGAAAAAATGCTTCACTGTCCCAATAATTACAGAGGGCACATATAGTATACATTATTGTACTGGATCCAGTTTTGACTGGAGGGGAAATTGCCCACTGATTCAGAAGTGCTCATTATACTGTAACTACTATTGTATGATTATTAGAGAAGTGTTCAGTGGTTCAGTGGATACAGTGCCTTGCGAAAGTATTCGGCCCACTTGAACTTTGCGACCTTTTGCCACATTTCAGGCTTCAAACATAAAGATATAAAACTGTATTTTTTTGTGAAGAATCAACAACAAGTGGGACACAATCATGAAGTGGAACGACATTTACTGGATATTTCAAACTTTTTTAACAAATCAAAAACTGAAAAATTGGGCGTGCAAAATTATTCAGCCCCCTTTAATTTCAGTGCAGCAAACTCTCTCCAGAAGTTCAGTGAGGATCTCTGAATGATCCAATGTTGACCTAAATGACTAATGATGATAAATACAATCCACCTGTGTGTAATCAAGTCTCCGTATAAATGCACCTGCACTGTGATAGTCTCAGAGGTCCGTTAAAAGCGCAGAGAGCATCATGAAGAACAAGGAACACACCAGGCAGGTCCGAGATACTGTTGTGAAGAAGTTTAAAGCCGGATTTGGATACAAAAAGATTTCCCAAGCTTTAAACATCCCAAGGAGCACTGTGCAAGCGATAATATTGAAATGGAAGGAGTATCAGACCACTGCAAATCTACCAAGACCTGGCCGTCCCTCTAAACTTTCAGCTCATACAAGGAGAAGACTGATCAGAGATGCAGCCAAGAGGCCCATGATCACTCTGGATGAACTGCAGAGATCTACAGCTGAGGTGGGAGACTCTGTCCATAGGACAACAATCAGTTGTATATTGCACAAATCTGGCCTTTATGGAAGAGTGGCAAGAAGAAAGCCATTTCTTAAAGATATCCATAAAAAGTGTCTTAAAGTTTGCCACAAGCCACCTGGGAGACACACCAAACATGTGGAAGAAGGTGCTCTGGTCAGATGAAACCAAAATTGAACTTTTTGGCAACAATGCAAAACGTTATGTTTGGCGTAAAAGCAACACAGCTGAACACACCATCCCCACTGTCAAACATGGTGGTGGCAGCATCATGGTTTGGGCCTGCTTTTCTTCAGCAGGGACAGGGAAGATGGTTAAAATTGATGGGAAGATGGATGGAGCCAAATACAGGACCATTCTGGAAGAAACCCTGATGGAGTCTGCAAAAGACCTGAGACTGGGACAGAGATTTGTCTTCCAACAAGACAATGATCCAAAACATAAAGCAAAATCTACAATGGAATGGTTCAAAAATAAACATATCCAGGTGTTAGAATGGCCAAGTCAAAGTCCAGACCTGAATCCAATCGAGAATCTGTGGAAAGAACTGAAAACTGCTGTTCACAAATGCTCTCCATCCAACCTCACTGAGCTCGAGCTGTTTTGCAAGGAGGAATGGGAAAAAATGTCAGTCTCTCGATGTGCAAAACTGATAGAGACATACCCCAACCGACTTACAGCTGTAATCGCAGCAAAAGGTGGCGCTACAAAGTATTAACTTAAGGGGGCTGAATAATTTTGCACGCCCAATTTTTCAGTTTTTGATTTGTTAAAAAAGTTTGAAATATCCAATAAATGTCGTTCCACTTCATGATTGTGTCCCACTTGTTGTTGATTCTTCACAAAATAATCCAGTTTTATATCTTTATGTTTGAAGCCTGAAATGTGGCAAAAGGTCGCAAAGTTCAAGGGGGCCGAATACTTTCGCAAGGCACTGTATATGTTACCTGGGTCTGAAAAGGCATCTACTACCAGGTCAGTATCATCATCATCTAAGGATAGAACCAAGACAGTGCCTAGAGGTGAGTACATGCTATTGAAACAGGGCCCTGAGTAGACTGACATAGCTGCAACCGTGTGAGCTAGAACACCTTGTTAGCGCAAAGTCAGCTAGTGCATAGTCCAAGTTAATAGTTATTCAATATAGATTCAGCGATATGACGCAGATTCAGAAAGTAAACAGCGTAGTGGGTCAATTTCCGCAACAACTCAGAGCGTTGAACGCGAGGCTCAATTTCTCTGCTGAACTATCGACGACGTTCTAGAGGACATACGTACCTTGGTTCTCGTTGAGTCTGTTTCTGTCAGGGGTGTATGGGGGGAGGCAGTCAGACACTTGTGACGGGCCCTTCCTCGAAGCCTTATTTGCCAAGTCATCCCTGGCCTTTGAACTTGTGCCAATTTCGCCTTTGACTGGTTCTGCAGTTGTTGAGACAATAGGACACTTAACCCTGAATTCTTGGTCCCTTTGCAAGCGATACTTCAGAGACTGAGAAGTGGTGCGCAGCTTCACTCCGAAGGCACTCCTCCTCTCCTGCTCCTGCTCCTTCTCCTCGTTTCCCTCACTCTGCCCATCCCTTTTCTCTCCTCCCTTCAGTCCTGTCTCCTCCACTACTTCTACCTCTGTTTGTACGTTTCTCTCCTGAGGTGAGGGTTGTGGTTGGTTTTCCTTCAGACCTTTAAATGTGACTTGCTCTGGTTTTACCTCTTGCCTTCTGACAGACTCCTGATGAGGGTTCTTGGCCACCAAACCCTCCCCTCCTTTTCCTTCTGCATTCATCTCCTCATTTCTTGTCCCTGTTTGGACTCTGCCAGTGGCGCTCTTGGAACGTTGTCTCAAGGAGGAGGTGGAGAAACTGTTTGCTCTAGGCAGTGTGTCTTCATGGCCAGTAGGTGGCGCTGTTGTCCTCTGCACCAGGTCCAATTTGGAGGTTTCTTCATTAACGCCCGACAGTGGGACTGCTGTAGTCTCTCTGACAGACTCTCTCTCAAAAGCAGGTCTCTGTGTTTGTCTTATAACGCGAGAGGCAGGGGTAGGTAGAGCAGAGTGGTGTGTAGAGCTGCTGGTGTCTGCTAGGCTCACACCCTGTGTGTTTCTGCTCAACCTGTCTCCCTTGTTAGAGGTGGCTGGGGTCATATTCTCCTCTGGCTTCTCTTTTGAGGGCAGTTGATTTGTGATGGAAGTGACATTATCTGATCCATAGACAGGACTGAGAGGCCTGGAGAGGGTCTTTTCCGATGTAGACCCAGGCCGACTTCCCCGGTCTGAATTATCCTGGATGAGAGTTCTTGGGCGTTTGACCCGGATAGGTTCCGGGGGCTTCTGTGGCTCCTCCACTGCTGCTGAAGGGGGAGTGGGCAGGCTCGGGGTCTCCAGGATGGAGGTCTTGGTCATGGGTTCTGGTAGAGGAGAGGTCATAGCCTGGAGGTAGAGAGGGTTGGTGGTGACGCGTCCCTCTGTCTCGGAGGACTCTTGTCTCTTTAATACCTCTTTCTGACCACCAGGGGGTACCGACTGCCAGGGCTTCTCCTCAGAGTCTTTTGGAGATGAAGAGAACAGTCGCTCCCTCTCCTCCTCTTCCTCTCTGTCCTCGTCCTCTGTTCCATCCTGCTCTTCCTCCCTCTCAGACAGGGGCTGGTCTGGGTCCAGGTCACTCAGGCTCTCTGAGCCAAGTCTGCTTGCTCTCTAGTAATGACACAGACAAGAAAAACAGCCCGTTAAACCATGGTCTTATATTTTCACTGTAATGAAGGTATTCGAGATTGAAATGCTGCCCAGTACCCACTATGTGGTGTTTTGATGTTACACTACACAGTGAGATCTTACCAGGGGACCTTTCCTTCCCTTGGCGCTGGCCCTCTGGTTCCTGGGTTTAACAGACATGCGGTGACGGGCGGCAGAGCTGTCCAGGCTAGGAGTGTACTGGGCTGGGCTGGTAAAGTCCACTGCAGGGGAGGGCTCTGGATCACAGGGGGAAGCAGGATTCGGGGAGAGAGGACGGGAGGAGGGCTGGGAGAGGCACTGAGAAAGTAGAAAAGCACATTAACAACTGAAATGGACCCAACAAACATGTTTTCGGTGAATGTTGTTAGGATGATCAGTATGTGAATGTGGGATGTGGTGTAACGCAGACAGGAAGTTGCATCACCTGCTCCTCCTCCTCACTTCCTGTCCCTGCTAAACTCAGAGAGCTATGGTGCCTGTGAGTGTCAGGGAACTGGGGATGGAATGGAGGAAGAGGTGTCAATCAGTCAGTCCCACAAGGTGGTGGAAGAGTAATGAGGAATGATGATGATAATGGTGATGATTACATTGTGTTTTGTTTGCAAGTTTACCAACAAACTCTACTGACTACAGCAAGGTTTGTTCTCTAAAAATAGATGTTATCTCAATGAGACTATCCTGGATAAATATAAGTTAGATCAATTGTATCTATGTGTGTGCAGTAAATGTGATCAGCCCCATTCACCTTGTAGGAAGGCCCCTGTGCTGTTCGGTCATGGAACAAGATCTCTGGAGGGCTCTGGGGTAAACCATCATCCTCAGAGGTAGCTCCGGAATCTTCCATTCTCTTTCCAGGGATCAGCAAGGGGGGAGGGCCCAGACACATGTTCTGCCGCTGCAGTTTCAGCTGCCCAATCAGAAACAGTGCATGTGTGATGAGCACACTCTGAGACCAATCACAACAGTAGATTAGACTATAAGGACCCTCCCACCTACGGATTCACCTGCAGTTCTCGTATCCTGCTGTGTACATTCTCCTGAGACAGAACCCTCGTCGGCTCAGAGGAGCTCTGTGATTGGTCAGCCAGGAAGATGCTGTCATGTGACAGAGCTCTGGACCCCAGTTTATTTGGACCGCCCCTGTAAGTGACACAGTTCAAAAATATGTTTACTACATACATACAGTATGTCCCAGTCGACGTGCTACTTAAACTTGATAACTTGATCAACTTGACATGCTACTATTTCCAGTGAGTGAAAGAGGTCAGATGCTTACAAACAGTCATCCTCTGAGTCGTCGTCCCTCTGAGCTATGACATCAGCAGTGACATCACTGGCGGACTGGCTCTGCTTCATCAGTCCTTCAGTCTCCTTCCTCTTCAGACGGCCAAACAGACGACTCTTCAGCAGCTTGAACCGAGACTTCTTCCTCCCTGAAACCACCACGAAGTTACTGTCCTACATTTGGTTTTGTTTGCAGAGTCAGACATGAGACTTTGCTGTGAAGTTCATTCCTGTTTGTATTGCATAATGCACTGTATATGAATGGTGCATTGGGAGTGAATGATTTGCCAGCTACGTATGTCTGTTTACATAGGTTTAGGCATGTCAATCATTTAAAGAGAAAGTAGACATGTGTTCTACCTGTAAGCTCTTCTCCTGAGTCCTCCACTTCCCCAGCGTTGGTATCCATGACAGGAGACTGGAGTTAGCTGCTCTTACCTAGGAAGAGAGACAGGGCAAGACAAAAACCAGTATTTAGCAACGCCTGAGGGTTCTGTTTGAACAATGGCTCTTCCTGTGAGCCATTCAGGAGCCAGTAGACTGCAGGTTACAGCTCACCTCTATCACACCACTCCCTCCCTGGACAAAGTGTGCTTTCAGGACTGTCCTCAGACTTACTGCCTGAGTATTGGTACTGTGCACACACTGCCAAATATACCTCTCTATACCCCCTTGGCGATGTGGGTTGGAGCCCTGTCTCAGCCACCCTCTGTCTATGCTCTTACTAGCTGTCTCCCTTTACATTTCCTGCACTACTGTCAAAAATACTAAAAACCATTAAAAAATATATCTACATATATTTTAATACATTGTCTCAACAGATTTTGGAGTTGTCGTATTTTAATAACATGTATTTATTTATTTAATAATTAATAATAGCACATTTGATTATCCAGCCGACATACCAGTACATCACTTCATTGATAATAAGTAGTTTCACACACTCTTTTCCTTGAACGAGCTGATAACACCTCAGAACTCAGCCAACGTTTATGAAACCTAACAAACCTGATAAATGGTCTACTTTTTGTCAGGCGTTAGATATTAGCTTTGCTATTGTCATTGTTCTAGCTATTTATAGTTAATAAATAAGCGCTTTTCATTTGATGTAACATTTTCTCAAGTCAAGTTTGTCAGTTCAGTGATTATTGTGTCAGCAGTTCCAATTAGTTTCAACAGTATTTCTCTTTCAGCAGATATCATGGAGCGTTTGATTAGAGCAAGCGGACCAGACAAGAGGCTTTCAGCTCCTGTGTTGACTTTGTGCCTGGTCCTGAATAGGAGTTGCCTAGCAGTCCACTGGTGACGTGATGTGACATTAAATAACAAGGAGACAAATTAAACACGACCTGAGTTCAACCTTTCCCAGACTCATAATGCTTACACACACGCACACGCACACACATGCACAGACACACACACGGACAGCTCTTTCACACAATGTCTGAAAGAAGACAACAAAAACCAGAGGTTCATCAGAGTTCTAAGCACCCCCAAACTCCCCCAATCCATCTTTCTCCAAGACGTATCCAAGCAGGGAGAACTCAGGGAGAAGACTGGGTTAGTGCACTGAACCCAGCCAGCAAACCACATGCAGCAACCCAGTCTAATACAGCAACCCTGTTTAATACAGCAACCCTGTCTAATACAGCAACCCAGTCTAATACAGCAACCCTGTTTAATACAGCAACCCTGTCTAATACAACAACCCTGTCTAATACAGCAACCCAATCTAATACAACAACTCAGTCTAATACAACAACCCAGTCTAATACAGCAACCCAATCTAATACAACAACTCAGTCTAATACAACAACCCTATCTAATACAGCAACCCAGTCTAATACAACAACCCTGTTTAATATAGCAACCCTGCTCTGCAACTAGCTGTCAACTGGAACATAATCTCCCAGCAGAGTAGAATACTTAAGGTCGGTGCAGCTCACTGAGCAACCCAACTACTGAACCACACACAGCAACCAGGCCTTGAACCCTGGTACCCAGCAGAATGGATATCTGCAGAGAACAAGCCCAACAATAGGGAACAGCAGGGGTACTGTCTCTGGTGAAATCCTATCCTGCAGCTACAGGATATTACTGAAGTTGGCTGGCCAGTCCTGATCCAGCTGGCTACAAACAGCACAGTACAGATGCCATATCTTAATTTGATCATCCTGTTGTTGAAGGAATTGTAATTTCCACTTTAAAATGTCAGACTCGATTTGCCCTAATGATAAATGTATCAACCCCTACAAAACATGTTCATTAATTATAATCCACATAACAATTCACATTTCCTGTTGCTGCAGGATTATATTCATGCTGTTTTAACTGGCTCAAATTAAGATACGGCATCTGTATACTACGTATGCACTCTGTGGTAGAAGAGCCTTTAAGCTAACTATCCTCCTTGTTGGCACCAAACGTTCCATGATTAAAACATTCTAATTTGCATTGTAACTAGAAGTGTCAATGTCTCAGGTGTAACTTTTAGTGTCAACATGGTGTCTATTGAGATTCTAAATCAAGCCAAGAGACTGTATATGATGGCTGGCTATCCATGGCTCTGTCTATCTGTGGATCTGGCGAGGATAAGCCTGTATATTACTGTTTAATGAGATGATGAACTTGTGTAACCTTTTAGACCTCACACACACACACCTGCGGCTGCGACACCTCAGGTCCTCGAGTGCCTGTAGTGACGTCCGCATAGCCGGTTGTTCCCCCAAGGCTATAATGGAACCCCACAGCTGAGCTACTGTATAGATAAGAGGAAACCATCTACTTTTTACAGCGCCATGCATACAATAAAATAATCAGATGAAATGTTTCCGGAGTGTAAATTAATCCATTTGAATAGAAATAGATTTATTAGACTGGAAATGGCTGTGAACAATAAACAAAGAATAAACAAAGAAATACATTGCTCAAAGTATAGAAGGTCTATTTTATTTATTTTTTTACACCCCTTTTTCGTGGTATCCAATTGTTAGTAGCTACTATCTTGTCTCATCTCTACAACTCCCGTACGGGCCCGGGAGAGACAAAGGTTGAAAGTCATGCGTCCTCCGATACACAACCCAACCAAGCAAACTGCTTCTTAACACAGTGCGCATCCAACCCGGAAGCCAGCCGCACCAATGTGTCGGAGGAAACACAGTGTACCTGGCCACCTTGGTTAGCGCGCACTGCACCCGGCCCGCCACAGGAGTCGCTGGTGCGCGATGAGTCAAGGATATATTGTGCGTCGCCCCACGGACCTCCCGGTCGCACCCGGTTGCGACAGAGCCTGGGCGCGAACACAATGAGTCTCTGGTGGTACAGCTGGCGCTGCAGTACAGCACCCTTAACCACTGCGCCACCCGGGAGGCCCAAAAGTATAGAAGATCTTAACATCGTTTGACCTGCTTACCACAGGAGGTTGGTGGCACCTTACCTGGGGAGGACAAGATTGTGGTAATGGCTGGAGTGGAATCGGTGGAATGGTATCAAATACACCAAACACATGGTTTCTATGTGTTTGATACCATTCCATTCGCTCTGTTCCAGCCATTATTATGAGCCATCCTCCCCTCAGCAGCCCCCACTGCTGCTTACTTACCATGGAAGTAAATAGAAACCAGGTCCCTCCCTGGAAAAAGCCTCTAAAAAGGAAGTGTGACTGATAAGTCCTACGTAACAGCACTGCACAATGAGAGCCAAGGGACTCCTCAGCGAGCCAAACAACACAAGCCCAGGGGACCTGACACTTTCAGTAAGTCTCCACACATCACAGCAGTGCAGTGAACATATGGGATAATACCTGTTGATAATGGAGGGACCAAGGTAGAGAGCTACCCCCTATGATCTATCCCTGGGTACTAGACTAAAGAAATATGAACCGGAACTCAATGGTTTTGTGCTCTCCCTTTAATTAAGGTATTTTAACCAAACAGCCATTATGAAATCTGATTGTCCAGTGAATGATCAGCGATTACTCTGGTCCTGTTCACAACCAGCATTATGCTTTATATACAGAGCAGTGTTGTTTACCAAAGGCAGTTTTATTAGATGACAATGAAGGATAACTTAGGAAAGACAAACACTGTAATGGCAGTCATCCTTCTTGCTGGATGAGTGCATAGTGTTGTTTTTACAGAAACAGGTTGAAGCCTATCTGTAGGCTTTTGTTTTGGCAGTGGAATAATCACACAGAATCTGGAGTTTTCAAAACCCTAGCACGTCCTCTTTTACCTGGAAAAAAACTCCAGAGATCATAACAGTTGTTATTGTTTAGGTCATCAGACACGATTTGATTCTTATCAGTTAATCCCATTTAGGAATGCAGAACTCGTGCTCAACACACTGTAGTTAGAAGTTCAAAGGTTATGGAACAAGAAACAGTTGAAATACTGTACAACACCCTGGAAGATCATATGTTGCAAATGATCTTATCAATTATCATTTTTATCAACAGATACAACTGTTTGTGGGTGGTTTCTAGTTCATTTACAGTAAGAGTCAAGTTCAGTCGGGTGGAATTGTCTTACCCTGTTACTGGAGAGCAGCTGCTTCTTCTTCCTCTCACTCTTTCTCTGTTTCTCTTTCTCTCCAAGGGGAGGATGTGTCCTTCCACGCACTCACACACATACTGGTCCTCAGCCACCTCACCACACTGCCATCTGCAAATGAAGGGAACGAGAGAAGGAGAAGTGATAGGAGAGAGGTGATAGGACAGAAAGGGAGAGAGGGAGTGGAGAGAGGGAGAGAGGGAGAGAGAGAGAGAGAGAGAGAGAGAGAGAGAGGCGCTGCAAGGGTAGTGTTCATCAGTGACAGGAGTGGAAAGCTGTCTTAAATGAACTGTGTACAGAGAACAAATGTGTTGTGTTGTCCTGCATCATTTATCCCCTCCATACCTTTTAGGGTCTTCGGCAAATGTCTACATTTAAAGACATTTCCTAAGTTCTCCCATTCAAAAGTATTTAAATGTCTGAATGCAGTTATGCATCTCAGTATGTGTTCATAAATAGTTAATAATTAGAGTGAATAAGTCACTTTTCTCACAAGTTGTAATTAGTGACCCGTTGTAGACATTGGGTTCTACCTGACAGCCTCCTGGGCCTACCTGACAGCCTCCTGGGCTTACCAGGTTTCTACAGGCTTGAAAGACAAGACCCTACAAACATGGATGTTTTCCCCTCTCTGTGTACTTCACTGTTTAATCCTGTGTCCTGTGTGTTATCTAACATTATTCTGACTACTCCAATTCAAGTACACTGTTACCTGAGTGAAACATTAGCCCCGGTCCTTACAAAAGCAGCCCAGGCAGTCCCACCCACCCAATCAACGGTTAGGCGTCAGACAGCTCACCTTTCTGACACCACTCCCTCCCAGGACAAAGTGTGCTTTCAGGACTGGCCTTCTGAAAATCATTGTGAAATACAAACATGTAATAATACTACCTCTATGAGAGTGGCCTTATGTTGCCTGTACAGGCAAAGGAGGAACCTGCACACCTCAGCCCAGAAAACATTGACTACCAGAGTTAGAAATGTCCAATGTCTTGTGTGTTGCTCCCCAACAAAGAAGGCTTGTGTAAACATTAACCTCGCTGTCATGGTTTCCAGAGGAATGGTGTGGCAAGGGAGAGGCGAGCATCTGTTCGATTATTAACTATCCTTTCTGAGACCCACTTCTTTCTTTCATATTTATGAAGAACATGGGGTGAATTCCAAATGAAGGTATTGCAAGGTACAATATCTTCCCATTTCAAAGCTTTTCACATTCATCTCTGAGTTCAGTGCATTTCTCAGTGTTCTTCACATACAGTGCCTTGCGAAAGTATTCGGCCCCCTTGAACTTTGCGACCTTTTGCCACATTTCAGGCTTCAAACATAAAGATATAAAACTGTATTTTTTTGTGAAGAATCAACAACAAGTGGGACACAATCATGAAGTGGAATGACATTTATTGGATATTTCAAACTTTTTTAACAAATCAAAAACTGAAAAATTGGGCGTGCAAAATTATTCAGTCCCTTTACTTTCAGTGCAGCAAACTCTCTGCAGAAGTTCAGTGAGGATCTCTGAATGATCCAATGTTGACCTAAATGACTAATGATGATAAATACAATCCACCTGTGTGTAATCAGGTCTCCGTATAAATGCACCTGCACTGTGATAGTCTCAGAGGTTCGTTAAAAGCGCAGAGAGCATCATGAAGAACAAGGAACACACCAGGCAGGTCCGAGATACTGTTGTGAAGAAGTTTAAAGCCGGATTTGGATACAAAAAGATTTCCCAAGCTTTAAACATTCCAAGGAGCACTGTGCAAGCGATAATATTGAAATGGAAGGAGTATCAGACCACTGCAAATCTACCAAGACCTGGCCGTCCCTCTAAACTTTCAGCTCATACAAGGAGAAGACTGATCAGAGATGCAGCCAAGAGGCCCATGATCACTCTGGATGAACTGCAGAGATCTACAGCTGAGGTGGGAGACTCTGTCCATAGGACAACAATCAGTCGTATATTGCACAAATCTGGCCTTTATGGAAGAGTGGCAAGAAGAAAGCCATTTCTTAAAGATATCCATAAAAAGTGTTGTTTAAAGTTTGCCACAAGCCACCTGGGAGACACACCAAACATGTGGAAGAAGGTGCTCTGTTCAGATGAAACCAAAATTGAACTTTTTGGCAAAAATTGAAAACGTTATGTTTGGCGTAAAGCAACACAGCTGAACACACCATCCCCACTGTCAAACATGGTGGTGGCAGCATCATGGTTTGGGCCTGCTTTTCTTCAGCAGGGACAGGGAAGATGGTTAAAATTGATGGGAAGATGGATGGAGCCAAATACAGGACCATTCTGGAAGAAAACCTGATGGAGTCTGCAAAAGACCTGAGACTGGGATGGAGATTTGTCTTCCAACAAGACAATGATCCAAAACATAAAGCAAAATCTACAATGGAATGGTTCAAAAATAAACATATCCAGGTGTTAGAATGGCCAAGTCAAAGTCCAGACCTGAATCCAATCGAGAATCTGTGGAAAGAACTGAAAACTGCTGTTCACAAATGCTCTCCATCCAACCTCACTGAGCTCGAGCTGTTTTGCAAGGAGGAATGGGAAAAAATGTTGGTCTCTCGATGTGCAAAACTGATAGAGACATACCCCAAGCGACTTACAGCTGTAATCGCAGCAAAAGGTGGCGCTACAAAGTATTAACTTAAGGGGGCTGAATAATTTTGCACGCCCAATTTTTCAGTTTTTGATTTGTTAAAAAAGTTTGAAATATCCAATAAATGTCGTTCCACTTCATGATTGTGTCCCACTTGTTGTTGATTCTTCACAAAAAAATACAGTTTTATATCTTTATGTTTGAAGCCTGAAATGTGGCAAAAGGTCGCAAAGTTCAAGGGGGCCGAATACTTTCGCAAGGCACTGTACATTGAACAAGACCCTACAAACATTGATGTTTTCACCCCTCTGTGTACTTGACTGTTTAAAGTAAATGGCAACTTCTGTTGATCCACTATAATGGGAACACCACTGTCATTTTTACATGTTACACTTGAATCATTTAGCAGACTCTCTTATCCAGAGCGACTTACAGTTAGTGCATTCATCTTAAGATAGCTAGGTGGGACAACCACACATCACAGTCATAGTATGTACATTTTCCCTCAATAAAGTAGCTATCAGCAAAGTCAGAGCTAGTAAGGGGGAAAAAGTAAAGTGTGAGTGTTAGTTCACGATGGGGTGTGATTATTTAAGATACTCCTTGAAGAGGTGTTTCGGCAGGGACTCTGCTGCCTTGGCTTCAGGGGGAAGCTGGTTCCACCATTGCTGTGCCAGGACAGAGAAGAGCATGGACTGGGCTGAGCGGGAGCTGCCCTCCTGTAGGTCTGGCAGAACGGAGTGCTTAGGTTGTGGTGTAGGGTGTTGAGCATAGCCTGACGGTAGAGAGGGGCATTTCCTCTTACTGCTCGGTAGGCCAGTACCATGGTCTTGTAGTGGAAAAAAAAATCCCATTGATATCCATTCTACTCTTTCTATTTCTATGTAGATGATTTCTGCCATTCTAGAGAACCGCTAGAACAGACATCATCAACCAGATTCGGCCTCGGGACGATTGTTTCTTGAGCGGATGGTCAGGGGGCCAGAACATAATTACAAATCATTTGTAGACTGTAGATTGACCGCAAGAAGCCCAAACATATCTAATATTTGACTAAAACATAATAATTTCAACCCTTGTTTACATTTCTAAAGGATCACATACAATGTGTATCTCTATCATGCATAGGATTTTTTTGTAACAGATTTCCAAATTAACAATAAAATGAAATACAGAAAACTTGGGGGGACTAGAAATTCTGCTCTCCTGCATCCTGTAGTCAGGCAGCAGCCTGGCAGCAACCTGGCAGCAACCTTTGGATAGTCATTACCTTGGGCAGGACGCAGACATTCAGCCTACCCAATCTACTTCTGAGACAGAACAGGAGTGTTATGACACACCTGGCACACTGCTAGTCACACCATGAAACTACACCCCTCCTCCCCCCCAATACTAATTTCTACAGAACGCCCTCCACGGGTAGGTGGTACCCCCCACTGTGTCTTCACTACTCTCTCTCTCTTTCCGTTCTCCTTCCCTCTTCAGGGCTTTCCTATTTTAGTGCTGAAGGTGACCTTGTTCTCACGTCTTTCCTGGTTATTAGTCTTATTATTGGTCTTATTTCATCTCTCCGAAGCACATCTTTCCACGCCCAATGAACCATATTATTACACAATGTCATAAAATAATGCTGGATAGAAACAGTGCAAGCTTCTTTTTTTATTGTTGATTGATGTGTGATGTGAGAGTATCGGTTTATGCCATAGAAACGGTATATTCAAATAGATTGCCGCTTGTGTTTCACAAACCCCTGTGACATTATCTTTCCTAATGATTGTAAATGCTGTTTCTCATGTTGGGTGTACTGTGCCTGTCCAATCTGTTTAGTTTATTGCAGGATTATCATGTGTCTGTCTAGTCATACAGTAAACATGGTGATTGGTCATAGCACGTATAACCTACTGTACCTGCCTTCTGTTGAGTTAGAGTAGGGAAGGGCGACTTTGATTGGGGTGGGTGCCGGGAAAAAACTGAACTCATCATGTAGCTAGCAGGTCTGCATACCGAACACATGCAGTCAGAGTCGGCCATAGCACTTTGGGGGCCCTTGTGAGCAAAACATTCTAGTGGCAGCAGAGAGAAAACATGTATGTTTCAGTTCATTTCCTGCAGTTTTCCACATTTTGCCTTTGGGCGTAGAGAAAATGTTGCAGTTTTAAAGCAAGATTGAGGCAATTATAAACATTTTTCCATTGGGCTGAGAGAATACTTAGAAATTGTATATTTTATGTACAAAAAATTTATTTAACCTTTATTTAACTAGGCAAGTCAGTTAAGAACAAATTCTTATTTACAATGAAGGCCTACTGGGAAACAGTGGGTTAACTGCCGTGTTTACCTCGTCAGCTCGGGGATTCGATCCAGCAACCTTTCGGTTACTGGCCCAACGCTCTAACCACTAGGCTAATTTCATGCAATTCTGCTCATTATGCAATGGCGCAGAGAAAAATGAGCAGTGTTACAGCTGATTTCCTGCAATTCTATTAATTTTGCCATAGGTTGGAGAGAAATAATTGCAGTTTTTAATATGATATCTGAGAGTGAATAACATTATCAATGGGGGCCCCCAGTCGGTAATTTCACCAAGATTACTATAAGTTAAGATGGCTCAACTAACTTACCAATCATAACTCAAATTTGCTGACGGGCTAATTGAGTGACCGGCAGTGACTGACATTACAAGAGAATAACTACTGATGCACAATTGCACCGTCTACTATTCTAACTCTCAACAGTAAGTTGAGACCCCAGCAACAATAAATCAAAATAACACATTTTGTAAATTGATCCGCGGGCCTACAAGAGGGGGGCTGTGCAGACCACCAGTTTCCCATCTATGACTTAGAGAACAAAGCATCCCAGGGGGAGAGACAGAGACTGAGTGGCCAGTTGAACATGTAGCCTACAGTACCATTCTGCAAGGTTCAACTGACTTATGAGTGAAAAGTAAACCAGAACAAAAAATATTATTTTTATTAAAGCCCTTCTCTCAGAAGTTTTACAACAAATAGAATACATTAATGAAAGACCCTCATTTCCCTCTTTTAGCTGTAGTTCATTTGAATCAAATCTTCATCAAAAATATACTGAATGGTCACTCATTTTACAGATCAATACACAACCAAACACAGTGATGTCAGTTTGTACAATGTAATAAAACATACATTTGAGATAATACTTGTTGAAACTATTTCCGGTCTAGGAGGGTTGTTCTGAACCTGAGGTCCTGATCATGACATCACAGGTTTGAGTTGAAGAATGACATCATAGCACAGTGAGGACTAGAGAGAAGGTTGGGGTATCTTTCCTCCAGAGAGAGATCTGTTCAGTCGTAGAGGTCCTTGAACCCCAGGCTCCTGTCACCACACACACACACACACACACACACACACACACACACACACAGTGAGATGTAGAAATATATGTGTGCTGTATTCAGTGTGAGGTGTTCAGGGAGGGGGCCCACCTCTCTGGGGATCTCTCTCTGGCCAGGTGGTCTGGGGTGGACCACAGGGGCCTGCTGGGGCTGAGGGAGCGACGCAGGTGAGGGGAGGAGGGATGCAGGCCAGAGGACGATGACGACAGACCCTGACGACGCAGCTCCTGTACTGCCCTCTCCCTACGAGAGAGAGAGAGAGAGAGAGAGAGTAAATCACAAGCCAAGCCTTTACAACAAGCAAGGAGAGACAGACAGACTGACAGACGGACCTCTCAAACCGCTCAGTAGATAGCTGTCTTTTGGTCATGTCCAGGTCAGCCTCTAGCTGTGCCGAACGAGTACTCAATGTAGCCACCTCTCTACGCTGAGAGCTCCTGAGAGAGAGAGTAGGAGAGAGAGAGAGAGGGAGAGAGAGAGAGAGAGAGAGATAGACCGAAATGTAGAGAGAGAGACAGAGAGAGAATTGAGTTGGAGGTGGATAGATGAAAAAAAGAGAGAGAAAGAGGGAGAGAAACAAAGAGGGAAGCTGTCAAAACAGGCAACCGAACAAATCAGAAACCCTTCCAACAGCGACCAAGTGTCTGCTCACGCCTTGCTGTCGGCCGCGGTGAGTTTGTCCCTGAGCAGCTGGATCTCGGTGTGTCTCTCCTGGGAGCTGAGCTGTCGGTGTAGCTCCTTCTCCCTGGTGGACACCAGCATGGATTCCAGGCTCTTCATGCTCAGACGCTCACTGGACAGCTGCTTCCTGAGCAGCTCCAGCTCACACTGCACCTACAAGCACACACACCGTGTACTGTTAACACACACACACACACACACACACGAACATGTTGACATACACTACCGATTAAAAGTTTTAGAACACCTACTCATTCAAAGGTTTTTCTTTATTTGTACTATTTTCTACATTGTAGAGTAATAGTGAAGACATCAAAACTATGAAATAACACATATGGAATAATGTAGTGACAAAAACAGTGTTAAACAAATCCAAATATATTTTAGATTCTTCAAATAGCCACCCATTGCCTTGATGACAGCTTTGCACACTCTTGGCATTCTATCAACCAGCTTCACCTGAAATGCTTTTCCAACAGTCTTGAAGGAGTTCCCTACATATGCTGAGCACTTGTTGGCTGCTTTTCCTTCAATCTGCGGTTCGACTCAGTCCAAACCATCTCAATTTGGTTGAGGTCGGTGGATTGTGGAGGTCAGCTCTCCTTCTTGGAAAAATAGCCCGTACACAGCCTGGAGGTGTGTTGGGTCATTGTCCTGTTGAAAAACAAATGATAGTCCCACTAAGCTCAAACCAGATGGGATGGCGTATCGCTGTAGAATGCTGTGGTAGCCATGCTGGTTAAGTGTGCCTTGAATTCTAAATAAATCACAGACAGTGTTACCAGAAAAGCACCCCCACACCATAACACCTCCTCCTCCATGCTTTATGGTGGGAAATACACATCCGGAGATCATCCGTTCACCCACACTGTGTCTCACAAAGACACTGCGGTTGGAACCAAAAATCTCCAATTTGGAATCATCATACCAAAGGACAGATTTCCACCGGTCTAATGTCCATTGCTCATGTTTCTGGGTCCAACCAAGTCTCTTCTTCTTAATGGTGTCCTTTAGTCATGGTTTCTTGGCAGAAATTTGACCATGAAGGTCTGATACTGTGTCTGGGAAGCATTTACTTGGGCTGCAATTTCTAAGGCTGGTATCTCTAATGAACTTATCCTCTGCAGCAGAGGTAACTCAGGGTCTTCCTTTCCTGTGGCGGTCCTCATGAGAGCCAGTTTCATCATAGGGCTTGATGGTTGATGGTTTTTGCGACTGCACTTGAAGTAACTTTCAACGTTCTTGACATTTTCCGGATTGACTGACCTTCATGTCTTAAAGTAATGATGGACTGTCGTTTCTCTTTGCTTATTTGAGCTGTTCTTGCCATAATATGGACTTGGTCTTTTACCAAATAGGGCTATTTTCTGTATACCACCCCTACCTTGTCACAACATAACTGATTGTCTCATATGCATTAAGGAGGTAATAAATTCCACAAATGAACTTTTAAGAAGGCACACCTGTTAAGTGAAATGCATTCCAGGTACCTCATGAAGCTGGTTGAGAGAATGCCAAGAGTGTGCAAAGCTGTCATCAAGGCAAAGGGTGGCTATTTGAAGAATCTCAAATATATGTCACGTTCTGACCTCAGTTCCTTTATTATGTCTTTGTGTTCATTTGGTCAGGGCGTGAGTTGGGGTGGGTAGTCTATGTTCCTTTTTCTATGTTGTTATATTTCTATGTGTTTGGCCTAGTATGGTTCTCAATCAGAGGCAGGTGTCGTTCGTTGTCTCTGATTGAGAATCATACTTAGGTAGCCTGTTTTCCCCATTTTGTTGTGGGTGGTTGTTTTCTGTCTAGTGTATGTCACCTTACAGAACTGTTTCATTCTCCCATTTCACTTTGTTCTTTTGTTTTGTGCGTTCAGTCAAATGAATGATG
The DNA here is from genome assembly GCF_045791955.1 of Oncorhynchus clarkii lewisi. Taxonomy (NCBI): domain Eukaryota; kingdom Metazoa; phylum Chordata; class Actinopteri; order Salmoniformes; family Salmonidae; genus Oncorhynchus; species Oncorhynchus clarkii. The sequence goes on along the minus strand of NC_092164.1, from coordinate 15,626,658 downwards.
ATGAACACTTACCACGCTGCATATTGGTCCGATCCTTCTTACTCCTCCTCAGACGAGGAGGAGATTCGTTACAATATAAAATATATTTAGATTTGTTTAACACTGTTTTGGTTACAACATGATTCCATATTATTCTACAATGTAGAAAATAGTGAAAATAAAGAAACCCTTGAATGAGTAGGTGTTCTAAAAATTTGACCGGTACTGTATGTGCGCGCACACACACACACACACGCACACACGCACACACACACACCATCCCCTCCATGACTCACAGCCTCCTTGCTGGAGTCCAGTTTGACACAGAGCTCCCTGGTCTTCTCCAGGTCAGTCTGAGTGGCGGTGTGTTCCCCCTGGGTCTGTCTCAACTGCTCCTCAGTGTGCAGCAGACTCCTGTTGAGCTGAGACACCTGGCTGCTGCAGCTCCGCTCTGCAGACAACGCCTAGGATACACACAACTATAGGAGTCCAGGGTCATCTTCATTATGCACAACATGGTAAAACGTCGCAAAACCTTTTATAATAGAAAACTAAAATGAGCTTTTGTTATTGGACAACTTCAGGTAGTCCCACCCTGTTTCAGTCCGTTTGGTGTCTAATGAATACGACCCAGTGTGTAACCAGTGATAATCCCTCATGATAGAGACAGTGAGGTTAGACAGACCTCCTGCAGACTGGCCTCCAGAGCCTCCACCTTCTCCTTGAGTCTGCGTCTCTCCATGTCTGAGGACATCAGCTCCAGCCTCAGCTCGCTGATGCTCCCCTCCACCTGCCGCGCCTGCCCCTCCCAGCTCTCGGCCTGGGCCGACGCACGCCGCCGAGCATCCTGGTGCTCCCTGCACTCCCGCTCCTGGTGAACACACACACACACACACACACACACACACACACACACACACACACACACACACACACACACACACACACACACACACACACACACACACATTTGGATTATTTGTTAAGTTCCCCAATGAATCAGTGCAAGTGAAAAGGTCTTGGCTATCAATCCCTACCCAACTCCAGTCTGAAAACGTTGATTGCCGCTTATAGTAAGCACAAGGAGGAAAGGAAAAAAACACATTTTCAAAAAGGAATTGATCTGGAACTCAAAGGCTGCGTTTACACAGAACCCCAATTCTGATCATTGTTCCACTAATAGGTATTTTGACCAATCAGATCAGCTCTTTTGACAATGTTTGGGCTAAATATCAGAACTGGGCTGCCTGTGTAATCGCAGCCATAGCTACTCTGGATGAGTGATAATTTGTTCGACAAGACATAACTAACAGATCACAGATTGAAATATCATCCATTCAGTTACAGCAGAGGGTACCTTGGTGGACAGCAGGTTCTCGATGCGGGAGATGTCAGCCACATAGTCCTGTACCTTCCTCTGCAGCTCATTCACCTCCTGGGCAGAGTCCTCCGAATTCAGCACCAGGGCCTGGACAGCAAAACAAACTAGACCTTACAAAGTGTTCGTGAGATTCTAAAGAGATGATGGCCATGAGGTTTGGTATATCATGAATAATATGGCATCCTAGTGTTTTCTACTACTGTTTGCCCTAACCAATCACCTGGGATGAAAAACTATTCTGGACCATGAGCCCATTGCATCTAGTCAAGTTCCAGTCTTTTTAGCTAACATTCCAATCCTTGCCACTCCTGTCACTTGGCAAATGACACATAGTACAATAGCTGAACAGATACAATAGCTGAGTACAATAGCTGAACAGAGACAAATACCAGGCTACATACCATCCTCCCTAAATAATATAAACCCTAAAAGGTTGATCATTTCAAAGTTAAAAAATAATAATTGTGCTCTGGTTTGGTCAGAACGTGCTGTATCTGACCTGGTTGTTGAGGCGGCTCATGTCCAGTTCCTCTTGGAGTTGAGCATTCTCCCTCAGGGTGGAATCCTTCACCTTGGCCAAAGCCCCCAGCTCCTCCTCCGCATCCCCCAGCCTCCTCCTCAAAGCCTCCAGCTCCCTCTCCCGCCCTGCCAGCTCCTCACGAACACTCCTGGGGAACAGAAAGGTCACAGCCAGGGGTCAGAGTTTCGAGGTTAACTTACACAGGTGGTGCAATCCGTATGCGTTTCTGAGTGAGCCTTAGTATGGTGACCTGGCATCTGATGCTGCTGTGTGAAGCTTTGTGGTACTGGACAACTCAGACTCACTCTGATGATGTCTCCAGATCCTCAATGGACAACCTGAGATTCCTGATGGTCTTCTCCTGAAGAAAAACACATAGAAACCAAAGAGACCATCACTCAATCACTGATACTAGACCAATGTGTCACATCTCATGAGGTGATATCCAAGTGGGCATTTCAACTTCCTAAAGTGGCTGGCAGGTAGGCTGGCAGGTAGGTAGGCTGGCAGGTACAATTGGCTGTGTGTGTAGTTAGTGTTCAGTTGATTACTTTGTCATCCAGCTGGTTGTGGGCTGAGTTAAGGAGGTCAGTCTTGTTCTCCAGCTGCTCCTGCAGGGAGTCTCTCCTCTGGTCCAGGTCAGTGATGGTGGACTGTAGACTGCTCACCTCCTCTCTTAGACCAGACATCTGCCTCAGTAGAGAGTCTGACACAACAGATAAGGCTCAGTTTGGTAAGGTTATCTGAAATAGTGTTATTACACACACACACACACACACACAGACACACAGAGGCAGACCTCGTCTCCTCACCGTTCTTCTCGTCCAGCAGTTTGTTCCTCTCCTGGGAGTTCTGTAGTTCTCCGATGCGGGAGGTCAGTCTGCGCTGGCTGTCACTCAGGGCGTTCTGTATCTCACTGTTGGACAGTCTGAACACACACGTGCGAGCACACACTTAAAAGGTTGATATTAAAGGGATTAAATGGACGCTATAGAAGTAACAGCTCCCACACATGTCCAGTATGTGGCTGATGCAGGAAGGGAATCCCCAACCACATGACTTCATACATCAGTGCTGGTTCCTTACTTACCTCAGCATGACACACTCGTTCCTGGTCCTGCTGTGTTCGTCCTCAGCAGCGGTCAGCTTCCTGCCCAGGGTGTGGACCTCCTCCTCCAGCCCCATCATGGACTCCCTCATCAGGGCAAGACGGCTCTTCTGGTCCCCCCGCTCATGCTCCAGCTACAGCAAAGAGAATCACCATGAAATACAATTAGCAGAACGAACATTCCATTCCAAACTTAGGACATTTAAAGAGTGTGTCTGTTCTAATCATTGTGTTTCTATGGAGGTTTTCACCTCCTCACTCACAGTGAGAATGGCTGTCTGCAGGTCCTCCACCCTCTGCTCCAGATGAGCCCTCTCACTGATGGCTGTCTCCTGAGAGATCTGACAACACGCAACACACACATAGACACTTTCTCTCAGCAGGATACACACACACACACATTCATTGGTAGTCAATAGATGGCCATGCTGGAACACTCAGAAGTAGATTGTCCAATCTGGTTAATATATTGACCTTGAGTCTCTCCCTCAGACTGTCCCTCTCTGTGCTCATACGGTGGAGGTCGACCTTGGCCTCGTCTCTCTCCGCCTCCACGCGCTTCAGGATGCTCTGAGCCGACACAGTGACACTGCTCTTAGCTGCGCGCGACGACTTGGATTTCAGTACCTCGCGACGCAGCGACGCTATCTCCTGCTGGGCCTGATGAAGAAAGGGATTGTTACCAGCAAAATGATTTCCCATTCATTTGGTCCTGAGCGAAGAAAAAGTCGGACAAAACGTGTTGTTGGAGTAAACTATTCCTTTAAGAATGGTACTGGCCTGCTGGTAGTGCATGCTGGTCTTGTCTCTGTCGGCAGTCAGAACTTTCACGTTGGCCTGGATCTCTGACAGGTGGCGCTCATACTTATCCAGCATGTTCTGCATCTCGTCCCGCTCTCTCAAGACCCTGATCAGCTCAGAATCATAGCTGCCCCCCTGCCAAAAACAGGGGAACAAGACATGATGTCAGATTTCAAAAGAGTACATCAGCTGTTACATTAGTATTATGACAAAGTGCTCACAGTCCAGGAGACATTGGTCAGAAATTAGATGTTTTTCTGATTCATATGGAAAAAGTCATATTTGAAGAGTTTATTTACAAAATGCTATGTCCACCAATTTTTCACATTTGTATTTTTTCATCAGAAATGATTGCTTATGGGTACCTTCATGTGTGTGTAAAATATTACTGTTCTCAGATGTTTAATTAATAGATGAAATGAAAATGTGTTTCTTTTGCTAAACGCTATATTGTTTCGCTGGAATGTGTCACGCCCTGGCCTTAGTTACCTTTGTTTTCTTTATTATTTTGGTTAGGTCAGGGTGTGACATGGGGGATTTATGTGTTTTGTCTAGTCTAGGGGTTTTGTATGTTTATGGGGTGTTCTCTAGTCTAGGTGATTATGTAAGTCTATGGTTGCCTAGATTGGTTCTCAATCAGAGGCAGGTGTTTATCGTTGTCTCTGATTGGGAACCATATTTAGGCAGCCATGTTCTTTGGGTATTTTGTGGGTGGTTGTCTTCTGTCTATGCACCAGATAGGACTGGTGTGTTGTTTAGTTTTTTTTCTCCCCCCACCCCACACATTTGTTGTTTTGTATTTTGTAGTGTTCACGTTTATTGTCCTTATTAAACATGTTGAACACTAACCACGCTGCATTTTGGTCCTCCTCTCCTTCAACGGAAGAAAACCGTTACAGAATGCAATGTTGGTATCCTGTATATTTGACTGTGAAATGTGGTTGTCGCACCTAGCTACCTTAAGATGAATGCACTTACTCTAAGTCGCTCTGGATGAGAGCATCTGCTAAATGACTAGAATGTCAAATGTAAATGTTTCACAGGTCTTATATTACTCAATTAATTTTTATTTAATTGTTTTATTTAATTGATGTCAAAAATGTATAATTTCTGACGCCTCCCGGGTGGCACAGTGGTCTAAGGCAGTGCTAGCTAATTTACCAACATTTCTGAAAATTGATATATAGCCTCATTTATACATTTATAACACTGAAGATGGTGTAACAAATCCATATTTACATTTCTAGTTAATATTAGACAGACATTCCTTTACCTTGACAGGGGACTGGCGGGTGGGGCTGTGGCTCTGGAGGTGCCCCCGACAGGGGCTACAGGAGCACCTGCCCCTCAGCATCCTCCTCAGGCTGTCTGCTTCCTGTCTGTAGTAGTCCCTCTCCTCCTCCACGCTCCGCAAGAAGCTGTCCAGACGAGAGCCACGTTTCCCCCTGCTGCCTGGCTCTGTGAACAGGACCTGCTCTCTCTCTGTAGGATAGCCAACAATGTTACATCACATTCTGGCATCTCGTTCTCCACTACCCCCTCTCCTCTCAGTCCAGCCCCAGAGTAACTCACCTGTGAGGCTGAGCTTCTGCACCAGTCTATTCAGACTGTCTCTCTCCTGGTGCAACTGGTCCAGTAAGGCCTGCAGGTCCTGCTCCTGATTCTGCTCTACTGTGGGGTTCAGCTGGGTCTCAAGTTCTATTGGTTCAGTGTCTGCCGACTCGCTATCCTGAGACATAGCCCAGAAGCCAGGGTGGATGGTAAATGTAGGCTATTGATTATACTATTTTATTTATGCCTGTTGAATTAGAATGCAATATAGTGGTATCAGTCGTGGTCTTACAGGTGTCACTTTGGTGATAGCGCCCTCTAGTGACGTGATCTTCCTCTGCAGGTTTTTGATGATGCTCTACAAAACCAGACCCCAAGAAATCTTGCATTGATTCAATCAGACATTCACTCATCCATTGTGTTCAGTATTCACATCGCATTCCCTCTTTGGCACACAGTAAGTCTACCTCTGCATGCTGTGTGTGGTCCTCTGTTGTCTCCAGTGTGGGGCCCTGCTGGTCCTGCTCTTCCTGCAGCTGAGCTGGTGTACTGATATGGCCTGGCTCCTGGTGGTTCTCCAAAGATAGCTCCTCCACCTCCTCCTCCCCCTCCCCTCACCCCCTGCTGAAGCTGCACCTCCTCAGCCTGCACACGAGCCACACTAACCTCTGCAGCCTGACACAGGAAGGGCAATGGGGATTAGGTGAAAATAATTCACATAAGAAAATGTCTGTATCAAGCTGATAGATAAAAACTAACAAGAAGTGCCTGATTTATGACACAGTTCTAAACAATTTACGTTGTCATGGTAACCAAGCATATTCAAATTTGACCTTGCAAACCAAAACATTGCATTAAAGTTCCTTATTTGGCGAACAGGTTATTTTAATCGAGCTATTGATTATGAATGTATTATAAACCGCACAGTATTGGTGTTCAAAAGGTTGCTAGTTTGCAAAGTAGTGTCTTCCAAATCACAGCAATCTTGCTAACGACGCTAGCCTTGAAATGTCGAAAGCGCTACTGATTTGATTATGGCAAGATTGCTCGCTAAACACTTAAATATAATTAGGCTAAATCTACTCTGCTTGTCTAAGTAAAACAGATGTAAACAAAAACGAATCATGGTTGAGAGAGAGATCTTCAACTTACTTTATGGAAGAAATAGTTATAGCTGTAGCTAGCAAATAGTTACGTGAGGTTATCTGGATAAATCACTGGGGTTTGCTGTTGTAAACCCTGAATGGCTCCTAAACCGCTTTTCATACGGATAAACGATCTGACCAATCAGATGTCAGGATTCGATCGGAATTCGCGATTTCGCAAGCTTGCAAGCCAATCAGCAAAGGCCCTTTCTTCACAGTGTGCGTCCATTACCTTGACAACGCAGTGACCCGGTACTCCACCACACACTGACAGCACGTGCTGATAATGTTAGCAGAAGATAATGTTAGCCTAGTGAAATTCCAAGTCTAAATGCAAAGTATTATTCATCAGAATGACTGATTTGACTGCATTGCAGTGTTCTATGCAATTTATGCTACCATTTTAAAATGAAAGGAATGCACCCCAGGCTTCAAATAAATCAAAGTTATTTTGCCTTCGTCAGGATTAAAAAGTAGGCTACTATAATAAATTGCACTGTCAATCTGTTTTGTGCGAGCCTAGCTGTTGTCCCTCTGTAGTACATGATACTTCCATATAGTGAGCCTTTTGTGGCTGCTTTTGCAGAGGGGCAAGTGTTACCCTGTTACTTTGTTGATTTTGAAAAATAAGCCAAAAATAATATTTTAAATCCAACCCAGCCAGCCCCTCAGGAACGAGTCATCCTTTTTGACTCAATATACGATTTATGCCACTGGGTGGCGTGGAAAAAGCAGCATCGAAAATCATTTGAGCAACATGGAGTCGATATCGCTCCAGCACAGCAGATGGCAGTGTTACAACAAGGGTAAATAAAGTGCCTTTAAGAAAATAAGAGGAAGAACAGCGGAAGTATCTGTGTAAAAACTAATTGGATCTGAAAACATATTCACTCTGAATGTTTCCATTCATGTATTTTGAAAAGTTTCTTTCCACAAAAGTGATAAACTATTTTCAGATGCACAGAAGAAACGACAGATAGAGGCGCGATGATTTTAAGAGCATTCTCGAATTTGTGCGCACAATCCCAAGCCTGTTTTCGATCGGCTCGAGCCAAGAGCACATTGTCAGCTGTCATTGACGAGACTGGTAAGTCAGGACTTATCCTCAAATCTTTGTCAACAGACATATTTGAAAACTTAGCATTGGAGGACTGGATACACAATCATGTTGACCTCCAAAACCGTAATATGCTCTTCTTATGGAGTAATGCTCCAGCGGTGGTGATAGGGAGACATCAGAACCCGTGGCAAGAGTGCAACCTTCAGGTCATGAGACAGAAAGGGATACCGCTCGCCAGGCGACGCAGTGGGGGCGGGACTGTATTCCACGATTTAGGAAATGTCAATTTGACTTTCTTCACCTCCAAGAAAAACTATGACCGTCACAGGAATCTCCAAGTTGTGACATGTGCTCTGAAAGGACTCAGGCCAGACATGGATGTACGTGCAACAGAGAGGTTTGACATCTTGCTGAATGGCCAACACAAGATTTCAGGAACCGCTGCTAAATTGGGAAGGACAGCAGCTTACCATCACTGCACTCTGCTGTGTTCGGCTGACAGGGCACTGCTGTCCACGGTGCTGAAACCCACCTGCCAGGGTATTAAGAGCAATGCAACTCAAAGCGTGCCATCCCCTGTGAAAAACCTGCTGGATGAGGACCCGACGTTGGACTGTGACACTATCATGGATTCAGTGGCATCCCAGTACAACACAGAGTTTGGTTTCAGCAGCCCTGTAACACTTGTGGACCCAAGTGATGAGCTGTCCTTGCCTGGTATCCAAAGAATGGCCCGTGAACTGTTGGCATGGGAGTGGACATTTGGAAGGACTCCTAAGTTCAGTATCTGTACGACTTTTGAGTTGAAAAATGACACATCTATCTGCAATGCAACTCTAAACATGGACATCAAAAATGGCATTATAGAAACTTGTGACATTGAGGTTCCCTCGGACTGGTTACCTGTGGAGTTGTCTCGAGAGTTCTCCTTACACCTGATAGGTGGGAAATTATGTCCCTATGAGACATCAGTAATCGCAGCAGAATTTCTGAGGGCAATCCCACAAAATAAAGAACTTAAAAGAAAGATGTATAATCTGTGCCGAAGAGTTGTCTTCATGATGTGAATAAAGCACTGCTGCATGACATACTGAGTTGTCCAGGGTTTTGTTATTGGGATGGTTTAATCACCGCTTCTCTGGACCAAGGGAAGGGGTACTCTCTGTATAGCCGTTCTAGAAAGTTATCTGTAGACCCTGGCTTTATATGCACACAAAGTATTTCCATAGCATTCTGCATAAACATCTAATTACGCTGGTAACCAGTTTAGAATAGCAATAAGGCACCTCGGGGGTTTGTGATATATGGCCAATATACCATGACTAAGGACTGTATCTAGGCACTCAGCATTGCCTTGTGCATAAGAACAGCCCTTAGCCGTGGTATATTGGCCATATGCCATACCCCCTCTGGCCTTATTTCTTAAATATACCCTTTAGAAAATAGGTTACATCCTTTTCCAGAGTGCAATAAATGCTGACTCTGTAATGGGGGTCAGTGTGCTGCTAACAACTTAGCTTCCCCCACATCCTTCAACTATCCTCTGCTTTGAAAAACAAGTGATGAGAAGAAGCCCAGTGGCGGGCAGTGGGGGAAGATGGAGCGATATGGATTTTGGCTGACATTCTGCAAATTTTTGTCATCGATGAAACATTAGATCCCAATACAGTTTTCTGTTCCCAAAACTAAAATCTGTTACGAACAGAGTGGACTAAGTTTAATAGATTTTACCCTTTGTCAAAGTTGTAAAAAATAGCTTTGTTTAGAAGGAGTGTAAGGGCGAAATGCCAATTGACTTATTTCACACGCACACTTCACAGAGTGGCGTTCCCTAACTGAAATATGCAAATACATGCTAGAAGGTGCCAATAGGATCTCGCTAGCTCGAACACAGTGCCCACTATGATTAATTTGCTCTCATTGAAAATGACATGCTGCTGTTTATCTTGAGTTGATTATAAAACTATTTGGCCTAGCGGTTAGTGTTGGACCAGTAACTGAAAGGTTATTAGTTTGAATACCTGAGCCGATAAGGTGAAAAATCTGTCGATGTACCCTTGAGCAAGGTACTTGTCCCTAATTTGCCCCTGGGATGCCGTACTACTGGCTGACCCTGTAAAACAACACATTTCTTTGCACCTGTCACAATAACAATACTATTAATAATGTGTTACTCCATTATACCTGCGCAATTTGCGCAGTGAAGATGCCCTTCACTTCAGTACAGGCAATAGAAAACGCTCTGCAACTGCGCAGGATGTGTGACCAACCCCCATTGGACCAACCATATGTGCTGTATCGGCGAACAACGAGGCTGAACATTGTGGATAAAATTAAAAACAAGGAGAATGGGGAAGAAACAGAAAAAGTCAGGCGATGACAGGTACACGATAGTGTGGCCCGTGTGTCATACGATTTGAAAAAGTTGTGATGTATGCAACAGACTTCTATGACTATAACGGTTAGCTAGCTAACGCTAGTCGTACAGGCTGAGCTGGCTAGCATTAGCATGATACTGAAGCCATGAGTTTCATGTGGCGGCAGATTGCCTTGGCTAGGCCTCCGTCTCGGGCTTATTCATAAGCTAACGTTATCCTCGCGCACTTGTTTTCTACCTTTCATATTGACAATGAATTAACCAATTTATATCTCGTATAAACATACTTGATGCTGAACAACAGAGACACGAAACCTATTATTCTCGCTATTAGCTAGCATATGTTATGCAGCTACATTGGCATCCTACTACCAGCTAGCTAGCCAGGCTCCATGCAGTCACATAATGAAGTTAATTTCCATTAGCTCGTGAGCTATCTAACTTAGCTACCTTGCTCGCCCACTAATAGGGAAACGCAGATAACTAGCTATATATGTTGCAATTCTAGGAGGACATTGTCAGCGAACTATTGCTGAATCTTTGAGTCACTGACAACACAAGTGAGGACCTCCAGCCTGGCTATGCCCCATGCCTGCAACATCATCCCTTTTCATTGTGCTGTCAGAAAGGGCCCTAATTCATTGTCCCAACTGTCGCCTCTATGGCTTGAGTATCCATTCAATGGCTGTGACCCCGTGTGAGTAAACATGGTCATTTGCGATTGATACCCCAGAGATTTGTTGTTGTCCTCAGTTTGGTGGGGCTTCAGAATAAAGCAGTATACTGATCTCTGGTTAAAATATATATACTATTTCCATTGCCAAGTATGATGCTTTACGACCAAAAGTCTTAACCAATGTTGTTGTTCATAAATTGATACATTCCTGAATAGAGATGTCAATTGACACTGACTCACGTCTCATTACGACATAGCCCTACAATGGCTGCTTGTCTGCCAAGTGCACAAATCTACACTAGCTCCTTGTAGTAGGCACTCTTATCCACCCTTTGTAAGTCATGACCAGGTGTCTGCTTTTGACTGTGGGAATGAGCCTTGACAGATAATAGACAGAGCGACAGTAGGCTAAGTGTCGTGCTGGCTTGGTGGCGGCGGCTGCCATTTAAGTTGAAAATGGAGGGATATATATTGACTGACCTGCCGTGATGGTGAGCTCTCACCCCTTGTACTGTATACTGCTGATCTGTAGCCTGTTCCAGTCAACTCTGTTGTGAGGTCAAGATGATACCAGGCCAGGGCTACAGATGGCGCTGAACAGCAATGGGGGAAGGATATTAAAGCTTGATTAACTATGGTCCTCTCTGTTCCCCATAACCAACAACTATTATAGGTCTGGTCCAGAAACAACCACTAGCCCCTAACCCTAAAGGCACTTGTATTTAAGCAATATTCATAGTAGTTATTACAGGTAAATAAGTGAAAGGAATAACATTGATAGACAGGATGTTGATGGAATTATCCTGTTCTATCAGCTGCTTCTTCATGATTTTATTACCCAGAGGCAAGAGTGTCTGCACTGTGCACCCTGTGTGTTTCACCCGGGGTTGGGCCCTTTTCATTCTAACTAAGAGGTATTTTCCACTGCTGATGCAACAGGCATGCAAGGAGGCTAGCCTCACCCTCTGTATAAAGTCTGAGGCTGAGCAGACGTAGGGCTTTTAGTCTCAAAGATCCATGTGCTGCTTCAGGTAAGGTTATTGTGGTTGGATTGTGGATGGTTAGTAGTTGAGATGATCATAATGGTCATTACAGGTTAGGGACTGAAGTTGTTTGTCTTTCATGTTTGGTTTTCATCTTCACCCGTCTGACATAAGACTGAAGGTCTAGAATTAGTTATTGCATTTTTTGGACTGAAAGCGTAACAGTGTCAAGTGTGCAGCTGCCATTCAGGTGGTGGTGTTGTTCTTGTTGGATGCACACTTCCCACTGTCAGGGTTGATTTGTGGCCACCAGCAAGTAATTTTAGGACCGCAGTAAAGCCTTCAAATCTGTCAACATTTTCTGTTGACAAGACTTTTTAGTGTCCTGTGACTGACTGGGTCTGACTGACTGACTGGGTCTGTCTTTGTCTGACTGACTGACTGGGTCTGTCTTTGTCTGACTGACTGACTGGGTCTGTCTTTGTCTGACTGACTGACTGGGTCTGTCTTTGTCTGACTGACTGACTGGGTCTGTCTTTGTCTGACTGACTGACTGGGTCTGTCTTTTGTCGGAATGACTGACTGGGTCTGTCTTTTGTCGGAATGACTGACTGGGTCTGTCTTTGTTGGACAGACTGACTGGGTCTGACTGACTGGGTCTGTCTTTTGTCGGACTGACTGACTGGGTCTGTCTTGTCGGACTGATTGACTGACTGGGTCTGTCTTTGTCGGACTGACTGACTGGGTCTGTCTTTGTCTGACTGACTGACTGGGTCTGTCTTTGTTGGACTGACTGACTGGGTCTGTCTTTTGTCGGAATGACTGACTGGGTCTGTCTTTGTTGGACAGACTGACTGGGTCTGACTGACTGGGTCTGTCTTTTGTCGGACTGACTGACTGGGTCTGTCTTGTCGGACTGATTGACTGACTGGGTCTGTCTTTTGTCGGACTGATTGACTGACTGGGTCTGTCTTTTGTCGGACTGATTGACTGACTGGGTCTGTCTTTTGTCGGACTGATTGACTGACTGGGTCTGTCTTTTGTCGGACTGACTGACTGACTGGGTCTGTCTTTTTGTCGGACTGACTGACTGGGTCTGTATTTTTGTTGGACTGGATATGAAAATCATATTTGCGTGAAATGTGCTAATTTGATCAAGGCTGCAAATATTTGAAATCCCACACATTCGTTGCTAGTTTGTATCATTTTGCTGCTAACACGGATCCCAAACCGACTACGCGCGTGCATAAATTTATTTTGTCCCCCCACACCAAATGCGATCACGACACAAAGGTTAAAATATCAAAACAAACTCTCAACCAATTATATTAATTTGGGGACAGGTCGAAAGCGTAAACATTTATGGCAATTTAGCTAGCTAGCTTGCACTTGCTATCTAATTTGTTCTTTTTAGCTAGCTTGCTGTTGCTAGCTAATTTTTCCTGGGATGAAAACATTGAGTTGTTATTTTACCTGAAATGCACAAGGTTCTCTACTCCGCCAAATAATCCACACATAAAACGGTCAACCAAATCGTTTCTAGTAATCTCTCCTCCTTCCAGGACTTTTCTTCTCTTGACTTTATATTGCGATTGGCAACTTTCATAAATTAGGTGCATTACCGCCACTGACCTCGTTCGTCTTTCAGTCACCCACGTGGGTATAACCAATGAGGAGATGGGAGAGGCAGGAGTTGCAGAGCGATCTGCGTCACAAATAGAACTTACTTATATTTTATCCCTTGACATCGCAGATGCTTGTTGGGGCCGTGTGAGCAGTGTTGGTGCAATAATTGAATAACATAGATTTCTACATTTATTTTGCATGCTCGCTCACGCGACGCAAGCGGTGTAGTCAGCCTGTAAGCCTGCATTTTTTGTAACATAGCATATGGCAGAAATCTGCATGGAGAAGATATGCTTGGTAATGCTGTCTTTTACCATGTGTAATGTTCATCATATGTGATTTGCATAACTTTGTTTCAGTGCCAAAGACGGTGGCATCGACCTTGACGCCCTAGCAGCAGAAATCGAAGGAGCGGGAGCCTCCAAGGAGCAAGGTAAAGGAAAGGCCAAGAAGAAGAAAGACAAAAAGAAAGACGATTTTGAGTAAGTCTTTATTTCTCTCTCTTCGACAGTAATGAACGCTCCATTTTAAAATAACTAAGGAAATAAGAACCAACTGCTGGACATAAATATTTCTACACTTGCCTTGGACTTTGCAGCCTACTGTGTATTGATCATAATGATTTGATCTTTAACAGTGAAGACGACATCCTGAAGGAGCTGGAGGAACTGTCTCTTGAAACCACAGGAGCTAAAGGCAGCAAGGTGAAGTGTAGCCATATGCTAATCTTCAAATGTAATGACCCTATACCAGGCTATAGCCCAATGCTAATCTGCATATGTAATGATCCTATACCAGGTTATTGCCCAGTGCTAATCTGCATATATAATGACCCTATAGTAGGCTATAACAGGGTTTCCGTTAGCCAGTAATAGCCGGCTTAAAAAAATTAATTAGAAAAGCTGATAATGCGTTTTAGCCTATTGACGGAAATACCAATTGATGTAGATATATTTGACCGTTCATGCTTATTCTTTCTATGAGTTAATTAGCATAATTTAGTGTAATTAAATTGCCGCTTGTGTATATTTGTTATGCATCTTTTTAATCACATGTGCACAGCATACAGATACTGAGCCATAAACCAGGAAAATCTGTCAGACAGAGCTTTTATAAGCCCAATCATTGCACAACAATTGTAAATGCAATCGTGGGTTGAAAACATTTTTGTGGCCACGATTAAAAATACCTGATATTTTTTTTATTTCTCTACTGGTAATTGAAGAATGCTTCCCATTCGTCATTCAAATACACAGGCAACGGAAGGCAGGCTTCATCAGGCTTCACACACCACTTTGCAATGAGCTGGAGGCAGTAAGCCTCTTGAAAACGTATAGCTACTCAGTTGTTTGAAACCTCAACGTTTTACTACATATTATGGGGCGTGTTTTACTACATATTATGAGGCGTGTTTTACTACATATTATGAGGCGTGTTTTACTACATATTATGAGGCGTGTTTTACTACATATTATGAGGCGTGTTTTACTACATATTATGAGGCGTGTTTTACTACATATTATGAGGCGTGTTTTACTACATATTATGAGGCGTGTTTTACTACATATTATGGGGCGTGTTTTACTACATAATATGAGGCGTGTTTTACTACATATTATGGGGCGTGTTTTACTACATATTATGGGGCGTGTTTTACTACATATTATGGGGCGTGTTTTACTACATATTATGGGGCGTGTTTTACTACATATTATGGGCCGTGTTTTACTACATATTATGGGGCGTGTTTTACTACATATTATGAGGCGTGTTTTACTACATATTATGGGGCGTGTTTTACTACATATTATGGGGCGTGTTTTACTACATATTATGGGGCGTGTTTTACTACATATTATGAGGCGTGTTTTACTACATATTATGGGGAGTGTTTTACTACATATTATGAGGCGTGTTTTACTACATATTATGAGGCGTGTTTTACTACATATTATGGGGCGTGTTTTACTACATATTATGGGGCGTGTTTTACTACATATTATGGGGCGTGTTTTACTACATATTATGGGGCGTGTTTTACTACATATTATGGGGAGTGTTTTACTACATATTATGAGGTGTGTTTTACTACATATTATGAGGCGTGTTTTACTACATATTATGGGGCGTGTTTTACTACATATTATGGGGCGTGTTTTACTACATATTATGAGGCGTGTTTTACTACATATTATGGGGCGTGTTTTACTACATATTATGAGGCGTGTTTTACTACATATTATGAGGCGTGTTTTACTACATATTATGGGGCGTGTTTTACTACATATTATGGGGCGTGTTTTACTACATATTATGGGGCGTGTTTTACTACATATTATGGGGCGTGTTTTACTACATATTATGAGGCGTGTTTTACTACATATTATGGGGCGTGTTTTACTACATATTATGGGGCGTGTTTTACTACATATTATGGGCCGTGTTTTACTACATATTATGGGGCGTGTTTTACTACATATTATGGGGCGTGTTTTACTACATATTATGGGGCGTGTTTTACTACATATTATGGGGCGTGTTTTACTACATATTATGGGGCGTGTTTTACTACATATTATGGGGCGTGTTTTACTACATATTATGGGGCGTGTTTTACTACATATTATGGGGCGTGTTTTACTACATATTATGGGGCGTGTTTTACTACATATTATGGGGCGTGTTTTACTACATATTATGGGGCGTGTTTTACTACATATTATGGGGCGTGTTTTACTACATATTATGGGGCGTGTTTTACTACATATTATGGGGCGTGTTTTACTACATATTATGAGGCGTGTTTTACTACATATTATGGGGCGTGTTTTACCTGGCTTCAAAGTAGACTAGGCAGAATCCCACCATATCCGTGGAGGAAAATATTTTATACGGACTATTTCTCTTCTTTTCTATTGGTTATCAACTTTCTTTCATTGTCCGGTAGCCAAATGCACATTCCCACCTAGCCTACTGCCTTGTGCACATTGCTGACTTAATAATCTTAAAAAATAATATTTTTTAAACATTTAAGCGAAATGTTCTGATCTGTTGCGCCCGACTCGTTGCTTTTTAAAATATGTTTTCTGTATCCGAGGCCTACTGGTTGTATGAATTTGGGATCTATCGTCCTACAACTGTCTCAGAGTCTGTTTGGGCTCTTTCCATCTCAACAAACGGACCTATAGAATAGGTCAACTTTTCTACTATGGGGGATAGTAGATTGACAGGCTCATGCACAGTGATAAGGCTAGGGAATGCCAAGGTTTCCCTAAGTAAATGTTATTAAATTGCCAAAATGATATAGCCTGATTAGCCTACTCCTGTCTATACAGAAAGAAAGAAAATCATTTAAAATAGGCTGTTAAGCATGATTTGGCCACAGAGGATCGTTAGCCTCCTCTAGCCTTAAAAATGTTTAATAAGTTGTGGATTGTTTTAAATCCCGTTGCCTACAGTTGGAAGGAAAGGCAGCATGCAGAATTTGGGCAGCACACGTGGAAAATGCCAAATAGATTATTGTTGAGTTATGACTGTCAATGAAAAGAGGCCCAGCCAGGCATATTGGAATATTTCAAAATTCAAGATGGGAAAACATAGTTTGGAAAGAAGCATGGCTATTGCTGTAAAGAGAAGACAATGAAAACACTCTAATCTGTAAATTCTCAACTCAATTGAGCGAACAACAGTAGGCCTATAGCCTATCTTATTGGCACCAGCAGAGACATCGGCCATATCCCCGTTGAGTGAGCTTTGCTCAAATTCACTCTTTATCATTGTCGTGTCAGTGTCACTTAAAAGTTTGTTTTTGGACTATAATCTTCCTCCTCCAGTTTAGATGGACGTCATATTCTGTCACCCTTTCCGGGAGACCTATTATATTGTGAGTGTCAGCACAGTAGGCTACCCTGTAATTTGTCATTTAAAAAAATATTCTGCTAATGTCTGCAGTCATATAAAGTGTAGTAGAATTGCATGAAATGTGTTTTTATAAAAGGCCATATTTGTTTTATGTGCACAGAAAGAAAAAGCGTATCTGATATAGCCGAGGCCTCTACTCTATACGAGCTCCGCATTGAACAGTCTTTTTTGCGAACAGTGATTGAGTTATATTATTAATCAAAATGTTGACTGTCCGATTTACTCCTTAAGAATAGTAGGTTATCTTACATAAGTCTGCTAATGCGATGATTCATGGAATGCTTTATTATAAAGGGGCATTTTTCCTGGGAAAAATAGCTTCCCCAAACTTGAAACTCGCTGCCTATTTTTGCTGTTCGTCACTCGTCTTGTTGGCTGAGGAAAAGTTCATGTTGACAGATATTCTAACATCTTCAATGTGCGCGGTAAGAAGGACACAGGTCACTGCATCCTTGACTTGCATGTTCTGTTAAAATGAATTACCATAATCTAAATGTGATGACTGTTATTCTGGGCACGTGGATGGACGCCTAGTCAGGGTATGCACCCAATGCATAGTATGGGTCCAGTCATGTCTGGCGCCACATTTTCTAACCGGAAACCCTGGGCTAATAGCCCAATGCTAATCTGCTTATGTAATGACCCTGTCTGGCAAAGCACATGCTTCTATGGAGCACTCATCACTTCCGCAATCCACAGAAACCAGACGCCACAGACGAGCCGGAGAGTGCCGCCGAGCCCCCGCCGCCCACCAAAGCAGAGAAGAAGAAGACACGGAAGGGCAAGCGAGCCAGCCTGGAGGATGACGACGGGGACGACGAAGAGGTTTCGGGTACGGGTGACGTGGAAGACGAAGACAAGCAGAAGGACAAGAAGACGTCTGCTGCCCCCGCTGCTGCTGCTGCTGCTGGCTCAGACTCGGAGGACGACGCCTCACGGACCCGGAGGAAACCCAAGGCAGGGAAGAAAGGAGGCCGCAAGGAGGCCTCGGACGAGGAAGAGGAGGACGACGATGGAGGTGCGAGGAAAGGAGAGGGGGGAGGGGAGGATGATTCAGATGATGACGACTCGGTGGACGCGTCACAGGCCGGAAAGAAAGGCAAGAAGAAGAAGGGCAAAGCCAAGGCAGACAGTGAAGAAGAGGAAGAGGAGGAGGGAACCTTCAAGATGAAGACGGCAGCTCAGAAGAAGGCAGAGAAGAAGGAGAGAGACCGCAAGAAGAAAGAGGAGGACAGGGCTAAGCTGAAGAAGCAGAAGGAGAAGGAGGAGGAGAAAGAGGGGAGTATTGATGTTGCAGCAGTGCCTAAGAAAGAGAAAGAGGTAGGGAAGAAGAGTGAGCCAGCGGTGGCCCCAGCAGCAGCCCCAACCCCAGCAGCAGCCCCAGCAGCAGAGACGGAGGCAGCAGCAGAGATTGAAGATCAGGAAGGGGCTGATCCTCAAGGAGAGGGTGAGATTTACAATTGGTTTATATTGTATCCATTCCACAGCCTAAGCGGCAACACTTTACAATGAGTTGCCCATATGCCATGTAGGAACTACTTTCGTTTTAATGTGTAAATGCTTATCTGTACCCATTAGCTGCCGATGAGGTGCTTGAAGCAATTAATGGTAAGAGAATGGAAACAAACAGATTTCTGCTTCAAGGTAGCTTGTTAGATGCCTTAATTTTGCTGGACCCCAGGATGAGCAGCATAATACATACAAATACACGTGTTAATGTGTAGTTGCATACAGTTACAATAGTAGAAGTCTACTGATCTTAATTCTGTACCCATTAGCTGCCGATGCGGTGGTGGAAACAATGAATGAACCCAATGGTGATGTTTTCAAAGTAGTTAAAAGTGGCGTTACTGTGTAGTTACATGCAATTAGTCCAACATGTAGAAATGGCTTGCATAGTTACTGTGCTGTGACTGATTTCTGTCCGGGGTTTTGTGCTACTTCAGAAGAGGAAGGGGGAGACAAGAAGGGCAAGAAAGACAAGAAGAAGAAGAAGGGGGACAAGGAGAAGGAGAAAGAGGAGAAGAAGAAGGGACCCAGCAAGGCCACAGTGAAGGCCATGCAGGAGGCTCTGGCTCACATGAAGGAGGAAGAGGAACGTGCCAAGAAGGAGGAAGAGGAGAACCTGCGTCGCCTGGAAGAGCAGGAGGCTCAGAGACTGGAGCAGGTTAAGCACACACATACACACACACACACACACACACACACACACACACACACACACACTGACCTCTTACCAACTGACCTCTTCAATGTAACACCTACAGGAGCGTCTGGAACAGGAGCGCAAGGAGAAGAAGAAACAGAAGGAGAAAGAGAGGAAGGAGAGGCTGAAGAAGGAGGGCAAACTGCTGACCAAAGCCCAGAAAGAGGCCCGGGCCAGGGCAGAGGCCACACTTGAACTCCTGAAGGCCCAGGGTATTGAAGTGCCATCCAAAGACGGCTCAGTGCCAAAGAAGAAGCCAGTGTACGGAGACAAGAGGAAAAAGAAGCCCCAACAAGCACAGACCCCTGAAGGTAACAGCCTCTTCCAATCCACATCAAATACATGCCCAACTGCAAAGTCATCTATCTATTTGTTTGTGCCTTGTCCCTCATTCCTCCTCTTCCCCGGTCAGAGATCTCAGAGGTCATGTCACCCACGTCGGAGACGGCAGAGCCAATCATCTCACAGATGGCAGTGGAAACTCCCGAAGTAGCAGCAGGTAAAATGGACCATAGATCTTGGAGACGGAGCCTGCCTTAATGTCCTCCGCTTGTTGTCCAGATCTGGGTGTAACGCCAGACAACTTTCATTGCCTCAGTCACATTTTGTGTCATGTCTTCCTGTCCCTCCCCCCAGAGGTAGAGCAGAAAGCTGAGTCTGCAGTTGATGACTGGGAGGCTATCGCTGAGACCATCGATCAGGACAAAGGTAAGACAGGACAGACTTTAGGTTTTTAGCAATATGGCAATATCTCCCAAAGGCTTGGTGGCTTACACCTCACATAACGTCTCTTCTCCCTCTACAGAGCTGAAGACGGTCCACATTGAGGTGAAGCCAGAGACGCCAAAGCAGCCCCAACAGAAACCCTCGTCACAGCCGGAGGAAGAGGACGACGACGACGAGGAAGAGGACGAGGAGGAAGAGGATGACGAAGAGGAGGAGAGTGAGGAGGAAGAGAAGGAGAGTCAGCCTCACACAACGCAGCAGGCCCCAGCCACTAAGAGGAAGGGAGGGAAGGAGAGCTCAGAGTCCAGTAGTGACAGCGACTCAGATGACGATCGCACTAAAGAAGAGCGGATCTACGACAAGGCCAAGAAGCGTATTGAGGTAGTCTTTCACAAACACACATCCTATCAACATTGTTAAACGGTAGGGAAGTGTAATGTTGTTGTCTCTGTGCTCCTCCTCTGTAGAAACGGCGAGCAGAGAACATAAAGAACATAAACCTGGACAAGCTCCGCTCCCCCGTCGTCTGTGTACTGGGCCACGTAGACACAGGCAAGACCAAGATCCTGGACAAGCTGAGGCATACACACGTACAGGACGGAGAGGCAGGAGGGATCACCCAACAGATCGGAGCCACTAACGTACCGCTGGAGGCCATCGTAGAGCAGACCAAGATGGTGAAGAACGTGAGTACTGCTGCTCCTCTCCCTTCAGCTCAGACCCAGTCATACACGGAACAGTGACCGTACACTGAGTGTACAAAACATTAGGAACACCTTCTGTTTTGCCCTCAGAACTGTCTCAATTCGTCGTGGCATGGACTCTACAAGGTGTCAAAAGCGTTCCACAGGGATGCTGGCCCATGTTGACTCCTATGCTTTACAGTTGTCAAGTTGGCTGTATGGCCTTTTAGTGGTGGACCCTTCTTGATACACATGGGAAACTGTTGAATGTGAAAAACACAGCAGCGTTGCAGTTCTTGACACACTCAAACCGATATGCCTGACACCTACTACCTTACCCCGTTCAAAGGCACTTCAGTGTTTTGTCTCGCCCATCCACCCTCTCTGTATGGCACACATACACAATCCATGTTCCAATGCTTAAAAATCCTTCTTTAACCTGTCTCCTCCCCTTCATCTACACGGATTGAAGTGGATTTAACAAGTGATCAATAAGGGATCATAGCTGTCACCTGGATTCATCTGGTCTGTCTGTCATGGAAAGAGCTGGTGTTTCTAATGTTTTGTACACCCAGTGTGTGTATGGCATTGGATTTGAATAGATAGTTGGTGTTTAATGGCTCTTTAATCATTTAATTGTTTCCTCTTCAGTTCAACAACGAGGCCATTAAAATCCCAGGAATGCTGATCATCGACACCCCAGGCCACGAGTCTTTCAGGTAAACCCTCATTCAGAAAAATGTGTGTCCAGTGCCCTAAATGTGTTTGTCCTGACTGCGTCTCGCTCCGTCTGTCTGTGTGTCCAGTAACCTGAGGAACCGGGGCAGCTCTCTGTGTGACATAGCCATCCTGGTGGTGGACATCATGCACGGCCTGGAGCCTCAGACCCTGGAGTCCATCAACCTGCTCAAGGAGAAGAAGTGTCCCTTCATTGTAGCACTTAACAAGGTCAGTCTGTCTGGTCAGACATGCTCATAGCTTACCTCTGGGATGGATAGTTAGATGGCTAGTAGAGGACTTGCATGTATTAAAGGCACTCAGTAGCCCACAATTCACTGGGAATAAAGCTACCAGGATACAATAGCTTGCGGAATGTTTTTGTTTGTTGCACAAATAGTTAATTGGTTGCCCATCCATGTGACATGTGTATTTTTGTCCCTTCTATTTGTTCCATTTCTATGTCTACTCCAGATTGACCGTCTGTACGACTGGAAGAAGAGTCCGGACACAGACGTGGTGGCCACACTGAAGAAGCAGAAGAAGAACACCAAGGATGAGTTTGACGAGAGGGCCAAAGCTGTCATCGTTGAGTTCGCCCAGCAGGTCACTAACTATATGAACAACGGAGGGGGAAAGAGTTTTGGCGTTGACAGCACTTTTCACTATTGCAATGCACCTATTGTGTGAACCCTGAGTGACCCTGCACCTGAGAGAGTGTTGCCTTATGTACATAGACATGGAACACTAGTCACTTTAATGATGTTTACCTACTGTTTTACACACTTCATATGTATATACTGTATTCTAGTCGAGATTCATCCATTTAAAAGGTGTGTACAGCAGTAGTTTTAGTGGGGCAAAAAAGTATTTAGTCAGCCACCAATTGTGCATGTTCTCCCACTTAAAAAGATGAGAGAGGGTTCGCGCCCAGGCTCTGTCGTAACCGGCCGCGACCGGGAGGTCCGTGGGGCGACGCACAATTGGCCTAGCGTCGCCCGGGTTAGGGAGGGCATGGTCGGTAGGGGTGTCCTTGTCTCATCGCGCACCAGCGACTCCTGTGGCGGGCTGGGCGCAGTGTGCGCTAGCCAAGGTGGCCAGGTGCACGATGTTTCCTCCGGCGCATTGGTGCGGCTGGCTTCCGGGTTGGATGCGTGCTGTGTTAAGAAGCAGTGCGGCTTGGTTGGGTTGTGTATCGGAGGACGCATGACTTTCAACCTTCGTCTCTCCCGAGCCCGTACGGGAGTTGTAGCGATGAGACAAGATAGTAGCTACTAAAACAATTGGATACCACGAAATTGGGGAGAAAAAGGGGTAAAAAAAAATTTTTTTTTAAATGAGAGAGGGCTGTAATATTCATCATAGGTACACTTCAACTATGACAGACAAAATTAGAAAAAAAATCCAGAAAATCACATTGTAGTATTTTTAATGAATTTATTTTCAAATTATGGTGGAAAATAAGTATTTGGTCAATAACAAAAGTTTATCTCAATACTTTGTTATATACCCTTTGTTGGCAATGACAGAGGTCAAACGTTTTCTGTAAGTCTTCACAAGGTTTTCACACACTGTTCCAGGTATTTTGGCCCATTCCTCCATGCAGATCTCCTCTAGAGCAGTGATGTTTTGGGGCTGTTGCTGGGCAACACGGACTTTCAACTCCCTCCAAAGATTTTCTATGGGGTTGAGATCTGGAGACTGGCTAGGTCACTCCAGGACCTTGAAATGCTTATTACGAAGCCACTCCTTCGTTGCCCGGGCGGTGTGTTTAGGATCATTGTCATGCTGAAAGACCCAGCCACGTTTCATCTTCAATGCCCTTGCTGATGGAAGGAGGTTTTCACTCAAAATCTCACGATACATGGCCCCATTCAATCTTTCCTTTACACGGATCAGTCACCCCGGTCCCTTTGCAGAAAAACAGCCCCAAAGCATGATGTTTCCACCCCCGTGCTTCACAGTAGGTATGGTATTCTTTGGATGCAACTCAGCATTCTTTGTCCTCCAAATAAGACGAGTTGAGTTTTTACCAAAAAGTTATATTTTGGTTTCATCTGACCATATGACATTCTCCCATCTTCTTCTGGATCATCCAAATGCTCTCTAGCAAACTTCAGACGGGCCTGGACATGTACTGGCTTAAGCAGGGGGACACGTCTGGCACTGCAGGATTTGAGTCCCTGGCGGCGTAGTGTGTTACTGATGGTAGGCTTTGTTACTTTGGGCCCAGCTTTCTGCAGGTCATTCACTAGGTCCCCCCGTGTGGTTCTGGGATTTCTGCTCACCGTTCTTGTGATCATTTTGACCCCAAGGGGTGAGATCTTGCGTGGAGATCCCAGATCGAGGGAGATTATCAGTGGTCTTGTTTGTCTTCCATTTCCTAATAATTGTTCCCACAGTTGAATTCTTCAAACCAAGCTGCATATCTTTTGCTGTTTCAGTTTTCCCAGCCTGGTGCAGGTCTACAATTTTGTTTCTGGTGTCCTTTGACAGCTCTTTGTTCTTGGCCATAGTGGAGTTTGGAGTGTGACTGTTTGAGGTTGTGGACAGGTGTCTTTTATACTGATAACAAGTTCAAACAGGTGCCATTAATACAGGTAACGAGTGGAGGACAGAGGAGCCTCTTAAAGAAGAAGTTACAGTTCTGTGAGAGCCAGCCATCTTGCTTGTTTGTAGGTGACCAAATACATATTTTCCACTATAATTTGCAAATAAATTCATTAAAAATCCTACAATGTGATTTTCTGGATTTTTTTTCTCATTTTGTCTGTCATAGTTGAAGTGTACCTATGATGAAAATTACAGGCCTCTCTCACCTTTTTAAGTTGGAGAACTTGCACAATTGGTGGCTGACTAAATACTTTTTTGCCCCACTGTATCTACCAGCAGAGCAATCAGGTTGTAGTTATCTACTGCTGTACACAACTTCTCTATTGATATACTGTCTGTCCATACTGTCTATACACACTATTATATGTGTATATATATATTTATATTCTGGTCTCTGACATTGCTCGTTCTGATATTTCTGCATTTCATTCGTATGTTGTTATTGTGTTAGACAGGACTTCACTGGTAGAGCTAGAAACATAAGCATTTCACTGCATCTTAACATCTACAGATCTGCGTATGCGACCAATGAACTTTGATTTGATTGTGTATTCGTACAGGGTCTGAACGCAGCCCTCTTCCATGAGAACAAGGACCCGAGGACCTTTGTGTCTCTGGTGCCCACCTCGGCCCACTCCGGGGACGGCATGGGCAACCTGATCGCTCTGCTGGTGGAGCTCACCCAGACCATGCTGGCACGACGCCTGGCACACTGCGACGAGCTCAGGGCTCAGGTCATGGAGGTGAGGGACAATTACTACATTACTGTTACAGTTTATGGGGACGAGGAAGAATGATCTGTTGTTGTCACGGTTAGATTGCTGTTATTTTAGGATCGTTTCCGTTACACCAGTCGCACTACCGTTACGCCAGTGTCATTACACTTAATGTTGTATTAAACTCAACATGTGTCCCTGTCCATCGTCAGGTGAAAGCCCTGCCTGGTATGGGCACCACTATAGACGTGATCCTGATCAACGGCGTTCTCCGGGAGGGCATGACCGTCATCGTCCCGGGGGTGGAGGGACCCATCGTCACCCAGATCAGGGGGCTGCTGCTGCCTCCACCCATGAAGGAGCTCAGGGTCAAGGTATGGAGGAAATGTTTATGTTTATTTTAAAGAGCACTTGTAGGAGCAGCAGACAGTTCTGACCTGATTTCAACAGGAATGTCATGCTGTCCATGACTTGGCTAGGGGTTAATCCTAACTTCCACGTCTCATTTTCACTAAATAATTCACTGATGTCAATGGCAGACTAAGCGATAATTTGACGGTGGAAGATAGAATTAGCAGCAGGTAGCCTAGCGGTTAGAGCATTGGGCCAGTAACCAAAAAGTTGCTGGTTCAAATACCCGAACCGACAACGTGTAAAATCTGTCTGTGCCTTTGAGCAAGGGGCACCGTACTACTATGGCTGACTCTGTAAAACAACACATTTCACTGCACCTATCTGGTGTATGTGACAATAAAACCTTTAAAAAAAACTATTGGCCCCATAATGATGATCTGTGTGTAGTATTAATGAATGATCTGACCCCCTGTCCTCTTCAGAACCAGTAGGTATAATGAATGATCTGACCCCTGTCCTCTTTAGAACCAGTAGGTAGTATTAATGAATGATCTGACCCCTGTCCTCTTTAGAACCAGTAGGTATAATGAATGATCTGACCCCCTGTCCTCTTTAGAACCAGTAGGTAGTATTAATGAATGATCTGACCCCCTGTCCTCTTTAGAACCAGTAGGTAGTATTAATGAATGATCTGACCCCTGTCCTCTTTAGAACCAGTAGGTAGTATTAATGAATGATCTGACCCCCTGTCCTCTTTAGAACCAGTAGGTAGTATTAATGAATGATCTGACCCCTGTCCTCTTTAGAACCAGTAGGTAGTATTAATGAATGATCTGACCCCCTGTCCTCTTTAGAACCAGTAGGTAGTATTAATGAATGATCTGACCCCCTGTCCTCTTTATAACCAGTAGGTAGTATTAATGAATGATCTGACCCCCTGTCCTATTTAGAACCAGTAGGTAGCATTAATGAATGATCTGACCCCCTGTCCTCTTTAGAACCAGTAGGTAGTATTAATGAATGATCTGACCCCCTGTCCTCTTTAGAACCAGTAGGTAGTATTAATGAATGATCTGACCCCATGTCCTCTTTAGAACCAGTAGGTAGTATTAATAAATGATCTGACCCCCTGTCCTCTTTAGAACCAGTAGGTAGTATTAATGAATGATCTGACCCCTGTCCTCTTTAGAACCAGTAGGTAGTATTAATGAATGATCTGACCCCCTGTCCTCTTTAGAACCAGTAGGTAGTATTAATGAATGATCTGACCCCTGTCCTCTTTAGAACCAGTAGGTAGTATTAATGAATGATCTGACCCCTGTCCTCTTTAGAACCAGTAGGTAGTATTAATGAATGATCTGACCCCCTGTCCTCTTTAGAACCAGTAGGCAGTATTAATGAATGATCTGACCCCTGTCCTCTTTAGAACCAGTAGGTAGTATTAATGAATGATCTGACCCCCTGTCCTCTTTAGAACCAGTATGAGAAGCATAAGGAGGTGTGTACGGCCCAGGGAGTGAAGATTCTGGGGAAAGATCTGGAGAAGACGCTGGCAGGGCTCCCCCTGCTGGTGGCCCACAAGGAGGACGAGGTGGCCGTGCTCAGGGTGAGACTGGCACATTTAAGCGATATGGCCCGGGGGGGGGTGTGGTATATGGCCAATATACCACGGCTAAGGGCTGTTCTTATGCACGACGCAACGCAGAGTGCCTGGATATAGCCCTTAGCTGTGGTATATTGGCAATATACTAAAAACCCTTCAGGTGCCTTATTGCTATTATAAACTGGTTACCAACGTAATTAGAACAGTAAAAATAAATGTTTTGTCATACCCTGGGTATATGGTCTGATATATCACAGTTTTCGGCCAATCAGCGTTCAGGGCTCGAACCACCCAGTTTATGTACTGTGTATCAGAGGTTCTTAAAAATGTTCAGCTCGAGACCCAAATGAGAAATTGACCCTGTGACCCAAATCATCCTCCAACCACCCAAATTAAGAAGAAATAGTGTGGGATTATAGATGTATTCTCATTATTTGCAACCCACTTGGAACCCGACCCATAGTTGAAGAAACCCTTCTGTGTATGAAAACAGGGCTGTGTCTCAATAGTGCTAGACTGGATCCCTCTGCCACCTATGGCTACATGTCAATAGTTATGAATGGCTCCCTGCTTCCTCTTCTTGTCTTATTTTTCCATCTCTTGAGTTAGTTACTAGTACACACACACACAGTGTATTGAGATCTTCTGCATTATGATCCCCCAACAGGATGAGCTGGTGCGGGAGCTGAAACAGACTCTGAACTCCATCAAGCTGGAGGAGAAGGGTGTGTACGTCCAGGCCTCCACTCTCGGATCCCTGGAAGCCTTGCTGGAGTTCCTACGAGTGTCCAAAGTGCCTGTGAGTATCACCCACATACACACACACACCGTATCAAACTACAATATAGTATTGAGAAACTGTGCTGTAATGTTCATGTTTTTCCGTCTCCTCCAACAGTACGCTGGCATCAACATCGGTCCAGTCCACAAGAAAGACGTGATGAAAGCTTCCACTATGCTGGAGCATGACCCACAGTGTGTGACCTCTTCTGTCTTCTCTCCTTTCTATACCCTGTCATACATTTGTTTGATAGGTTAATTACGCTGAGACAATAACCAATCGGTGAAAACTGGACAATAAAAATCCACGCTGTCCTGTTCTAGGTATGCAACGATCCTGGCGTTTGATGTGAAGGTGGAGAGGGACTCTCAGGAGATGGCTGATAGTCTGGGGGTCAGGGTGTTCAGCGCTGAGATCATCTACCACCTGTTTGATGCCTTCACCAAGTACAGAGAGGACTACAAGAAGGCCAAGCAGGACGAGTTCAAGTATGTGAACACACACACACACTACATGATACCAACCATAACTTTGTTTTGCTGTCATAGGCCTTAGCACAAGTGATCCACACTCAGCCCATTGGAAGGCTAAACCTGTCCTGCCTAGGCTAGGTTTCCAGACAGGACAGTAGGTGTGGGGTATGCCTGGGCTAGGTTTCCAGACAGGACAGTAGGTGTGGGGTATGCCTGGGCTAGGTTTCCAGACAGGACAGTAGGTGTGGGGTATGCCTGGGCTAGGTTTCCAGACAGGACAGTAGGTGTGGGGTATGCCTGGGCTAGGTTTCCAGACAGGACAGTAGGTGTGGGGTATGCCTGGGCTAGGTTTTCAGACAGGACAGTAGGCGTGGGGTATGCCTGGCCTAGGTTTCCAGACAGGACAGTAGGTGTGGGGTATGCCTGGGCTAGGTTTCCAGACAGGACAGTAGGTGTGGGGTATGCCTGGGCTAGGTTTCCAGACAGGACAGTAGGTGTGGGGTATGCCTGGTCTAGGTTTCCAGACAGGACAGTAGGTGTGGGGTATGCCTGGGCTAGGTTTCCAGACAGGACAGTAGGTGTGGGGTATGCCTGGGCTAGGTTTCCATACAGGACAGTAGGTGTGGGGTATGCCTGGTCTAGGTTTCCAGACAGGACAGTAGGTGTGGGGTATGCCTGGGCTAGGTTTCCAGACAGGACAGTAGGTGTGGGGTATGCCTGGGCTAGGTTTCCAGACAGGACAGTAGGCGTGGGGTATGCCTGGGCTAGGTTTCCAGACAGGACAGTAGGCGTGGGGTATGCCTGGGCTAGGTTTCCAGACAGGACAGTAGGCGTGGGGTATGCCTGGGCTAGGTTTCCAGACAGGACAGTAGGCGTGGGGTATGCCTGGGCTAGGTTTCCAGACAGGACGGTAGGCGTAGGGTATGCCTGGGCTAGGTTTCCAGACAGGACGGTAGGCGTGGGGTATGCCTGGGCTAGGTTTCCAGACAGGACGGTAGGTGTGGGGGTATGCCTGGGCTAGGTTTCCAGACAGGACGGTAGATGTGGGGGTATGCCTGGGCTAGGTTTCCAGACAGGACGGTAGGTGTGGGGGTATGCCTGGGCTAGGTTTCCAGACAGGACGGTAGGTGTGGGGGTATGCCTGGGCTAGGTTTCCAGACAGGACGGTAGGTGTGGGGGTATGCCTTGGCTAGGTTTCCAGACAGGACGGTAGGTTTGGGGGTATGCCTGGGCTAGGTTTCCAGACAGGACGATAGGTGTGGGGGTATGCCTGGGCTAGGTTTCCAGACAGGACAGTGGGCGTGGGGTATGCCTGGGCTAGGTTTCCAGACAGGACAGTAGGTGTGGGGTATGCCTGGGCTAGGTTTCCAGACAGGACGGTAGGTGTGGGGTATGCCTGGGCTAGGTTTCCAGACAGGACGGTAGGCGTGGGGTATGCCTGGGCTAGGTTTCCAGACAGGACGGTAGGTGTGGGGTATGCCTGGGCTAGGTTTCCAGACAGGACGGTAGGTGTGGGGTATGCCTAGGCTAGGTTTCCAGACAGGACAGTAGGTGTGGGGTATGCCTGGGCTAGGTTTCCAGACAGGACAGTAGGCATGCCTGGGCTAGGTTTCCAGACAGGACAGTAGGCATGGGGTATGCCTGGGCTAGGTTTTCCAGACAGGACAGTAGGCATGCCTGTGCTGGGTTTCCAGACAAGACAGTAGGCATGGGGTATGCCTGGGCTAGGTTTCTAGACAGGATAGTAGGTTTGTGGTGTACTAACAGTCGTTTTCTCTGTCATTCTCCACAGACACATTGCTGTGTTCCCCACTAAGCTGAAGATCCTGCCTCAGTTCATCTTCAACTCTAGAGACCCCATAGTCATGGGAGTCAACGTGGAGGCTGGGGTCCTCAGACAGGGAACCCCACTCTGTGTGCCCAGCAAGGGGGTGAGTGTGTGTGTATATGTAGAGTGCAGCGTGTGTTTGTGGGACCTGTTTCTATCTTTGTAGGACATAGGAACAGGTGTAATAATATTATCTGACTGACTTCCTCCCTGTCAGTTTGTGGACATTGGCATCGTGACCAGCATTGAGATCAACCACAAGATGGTGGACAGTGCCAAGAAGGGCCAGGAGATCTGTATAAAGATCGAACCGATCCCCGGGGAGGCACCCAAGATGTTCGGCCGACACTTTGAGGCCACCGACATCCTCGTCAGCAAGGTACAGTCACAGAGAGGAGAAAGGCAACACTGTTCTTTTCAATGTTCAAATTACCGTGTGGTGGGTTTTCAGGTCAAATCAGTGTATCAGATGTTGTAAGTACTCACTGTTACATTGTACTGACAGCAGGTACCCAAACTCTAACAACACTGGGTTCTGTACTAGAAGTAGTGGACCATAATGAGAATGGGGAGACTTCGGAGTTCTGAATGTGGTCTTTTGTTTGTTCTCCAGATCACCAGAGCGTCCATCGATGCCCTGAAGAACTGGTTCAGAGACGAGATGGGCAAATCTGACTGGCAGCTCATCATGGAGCTCAAGAAGACTTTTGAAATCATCTGAACGGAAGAACGGGCACACACCTTCATGTCTTCAGGCGGCCGCAGCACACCTACACACAAACACACACACCACTGATCATGTGACACCTGATCAAAAACACACACACACACATTGTTCATCACAGCCACGTATGCATACATCCATAAATGGTGGGAGCAGTGCAGTGTCCCCCTCTCCCCCATCCCCTCCCCTCTGGTGGGTGGGGGAGTGTATTTTTAGAAGGGAAACAGTGTTTTTCTGTGAGAAACCAAACTATTTCCTGCTGTTGTTAACAGTGACAGTTTAGACAGCATCGACACACACACTATTCCAACGTGCCTGTTGTTTGGAATCATCTTGAGTTTTGTTTTTCATTTTGCCGCTCTCTCTCTCACTCACCCTCCACATCCGTCTGCTGCTAGAGTCCTGCCCTCTGTAATCACTCTGGTGTTCAGGCTGGGGTGAGACTGGAGAGGGGGCGAGTGGGAGTGAAGAAAGCTGGGTCAGGCGTCACTGGAACCACAGATCTACAGAATTCAGCAAACTGGGTTTGACAAGTTTCCGTGGGTGCCATGTTGGCACCGGAAGTCGCAAGGAGAATGACGTTCCACTGAGAATGCAAATGAGAACCTTATTGTTATGACACGTTGGTTGCCAACATGGAGGCTAGTTTGCTGAACTCTTTATATCTATCACGGATCAAGGGGAGCTGTGCGCCAAAGGCCTGAATTAGAAGAGGGGAGAGGGGAGGCATTCTTACCAGAAGTTTTAGACGTCTGAATAATACGACCTTGTCAGTGTTTTCTCTTTTCTTGAATGCAGTTATTTTATGGTCCTTTTAAAAAGCCCCTCCCTCTCTGACATCACCACCACCCATCACCAGCCCCCCTGTCAGCGCAGTTCGACTGGTGCCTACGGACCTTTTTCTACCATGAATGAACTAGGTGACAAAATAGGTGGTCCCTCTCCTCTCTACTTGAGTTCAAAATGTAAGAGATAATAAAAAAATCTACATCAATAAAGACATATTTATAGAAGTTGCATACTCTGCCCCCTCTGCCTTGTTGTATATTTTGGATAATGGTATGAATGGAATATGCATTGAATTCAATTCTATAAAAAATAAATATGAAGTGCTACTTTCCCTGGTTTCATATGCTGTTATTAGTGAGGTCGAGTTCCCCTGGTTTCATATGCTGTTATTAGTGAGGTCGAGTTCCCCTGGTTTCATATGCTGTTATTAGTGAGGTCGAGTTTCCCTGGTTTCATATGCTGTTATTAGTGAGGTCGAGTTCCCCTGCTTTCATATGCTGTTATTAGTGAGGTCGAGTTCCCCTGGTTTCATATGCTGTTATTAGTGAGGTCGAGTTTCCCTGGTTTCATATGCTGTTATTAGTGAGGTCGAGTTCCCCTGGTTTCATATGCTGTTATTAGTGAGGTGGAGTTCCCCTGGTTTCATATGCTGTTATTAGTGAGGTGGAGTTCCCCTGGTTTCATATGCTGTTATTAGTGAGGTCGAGTTTCCCTGGTTTCATATGCTGTTATTAGTGAGGTGGAGTTCCCCTGGTTTCATATGCTGTTATTAGTGAGGTGGAGTTCCCTTGGTTTCATATGCTGTTATTAGTGAGGTGGAGTTCCCCTGGTTTCATATGCTGTTATTAGTGAGGTGGAGTTCCCCTGGTTTCATATGCTGTTATTAGTGAGGTCGAGTTTCCCTGGTTTCATATGCTGTTATTAGTGAGGTGGAGTTCCCCTGGTTTCATATGCTGTTATTAGTGAGGTGGAGTTCCCCTGGTTTCATATGCTGTTATTAGTGAGGTGGAGTTCCCCTGGTTTCATATGCTGTTATTAGTGAGGTGGAGTTCCCCTGGTTTCATATGCTGTTATTAGTGAGGTCGAGTTCCCCTGGTTTCATATGCTGTTATTAGTGAGGTGGAGTTCCCCTGGTTTCATATGCTGTTATTAGTGAGGTGGAGTTCCCCTGGTTTCATATGCTGTTATTAGTGAGGTGGAGTTCCCCTGGTTTCATATGCTGTTATTAGTGAGGTCGAGTTCCCCTGGTTTCATAAGCTGTTATTAGTGAGGTCGAGTTCCCCTGGTTTCATATGCTGTTATTAGTGAGGTCGAGTTCCCCTGGTTTCATATGCAGTTATTAGTGAGGTCGAGTTCCCCTGGTTTCATATGCTGTTATTAGTGAGGTCGAGTTCCCCTGGTTTCATATGCTGTTATTAGTGAGGTCGAGTTCCCCTGGTTTCATATGCTGTTATTAGTGAGGTCGAGTTCCCCTGGTTTCATATGCTGTTATTAGTGAGGTCGAGTTCCCCTGGTTTCATATGCTGTTATTAGTGAGGTCGAGTTCCCCTGGTTTCAAATGCTGTTATTAGTGAGGTCGAGTTCCCCTGGTTTCATATGCTGTTATTAGTGAGGTGGAGTTCCCCTGGTTTCATATGCTGTTATTAGTGAGGTCGAGTTCCCCTGGTTTCATATGCTGTTATTAGTGAGGTCGAGTTCCCCTGGTTTCATATGCTGTTATTAGTGAGGTGGAGTTCCCCTGGTTTCATATGCTGTTATTAGTGAGGTCGAGTTCCCCTGGTTCCATATGCTGTTATTAGTGAGGTCGAGTTCCCCTGGTTTCACATGCTGTTATTAGTGAGGTCGAGTTCCCCTGGTTTCATATGCTGTTATTAGTGAGGTCGAGTTCCCCTGGTTTCATATGCTGTTATTAGTGAGGTCGAGTTTCCCTGGTTTCATATGCTGTTATTAGTGAGGTCGAGTTCCCCTGGTTTCATATGCTGTTATTAGTGAGGTGGAGTTCCCCTGGTTTCATATGCTGTTATTAGTGAGGTCGAGTTCCCCTGGTTTCATATGCTGTTATTAGTGAGGTCGAGTTCCCCTGGTTTCATATGCTGTTATTAGTGAGGTCGAGTTCCCCTGTTCCCAGATTTATTTTTTCAATATTTGTTAAATCGTGAAATTTCATAAATTTCTGAAGAATGGGTGGATGGCTGTTTTTTGTTACCCTGTTAAGTAGTTTTTCTTTCATGCAAATCTATACAGTTATCGTGCACAGAAAATGTAGGTTGTGTTGTACAAATGGCAATAATAGCTATTTGAATAGAAAAAATAATTGAATCACCCTCAAGGTAGTGGAGATGTTACATTTCTGCAGGCAGGGGGCGCTACAGTTCATTCTAACGTGGGATTCGGGAGTCCTATAAATTAAATATTGTAGTCCTTGTAATAAACGGTGTATTATGCAAAGCTTTATATTTATACACATTAACACACAGTTTAATACCGATTGAATAAGTAAATACAATAATTTGAGGGTTAAAATGCAGGAGCCCAATCTGAAATCTAATATCATGGATTGTATTATAAGGAGCTATTATTACAGCAACCTTTAATAGTTGATGTAGACCCAGCTACCTCATGCAAACTTATGCAAATAATTACGAGTAAAATATTAAACCGTCAACAGGGGGACAGTCTCTAAAAGCAGTTATAGTTTTACATCTTTGTGATGTCATTCTCTGTTGGAGCATTTCG
Organism: Oncorhynchus clarkii lewisi; assembly: GCF_045791955.1. NCBI lineage: Eukaryota > Metazoa > Chordata > Actinopteri > Salmoniformes > Salmonidae > Oncorhynchus > Oncorhynchus clarkii. Next base: position 15,592,581 of record NC_092164.1, on the reverse strand, counting down.
CGGCAGCAGCAGGCGACACAGGTTGGGGGAATAACGAGAGAGGGGGGCAGTTGACAGTTTACCAGGCGTAAAAGACAGGGAAACGAAGCCGATAGACTAACTACAATTTATAGGAAGAAAGGAGCTGTCCGTCAACCTCTCCAAAACGCAGTCATGTTATCTTTATCCATTAGGATATGTTTTTATTCTGAATAGGCTATTATTCTCCAATCACACCGTTCTCTTCTCCCAAAACATCCCAGGATAGGATAGAGTGGATGTTATTATAATAATAGCAATGAATTCGGCGGAACAGACGGTAACGTGGCTGATAACGTTGGGGGTCTTGGAGTCACCGAAAAAGACAATTTCTGACCCTGAAGGATTCCTGCAGTCTTCTCTCAAAGATGGGGTTGTCCTGTGCAAGCTGGTGGAGCGATTGCGCCCTGGTTCTGTTGAGAAAGTAAGGTCATATCTTATTGGCTGGATGTCCCACCTCTGCCTTAGACAACTATTATGTGGAACTTGAAGAATTAAACATTGTATTAGTATGTCTTTGTTGTTGTAGATCTCGAACTGATCCTAGTTTAGATCATTAACAGAGGGGTTATTGTACGGAGTAGAGTGGAATTTCCGGACAGATGTCCGTGTGTCTCACTTCAGCACTAGTTTGCATTGACAATGAGATAGATACATATTCCCAATATAACCTATTCTTAAGTGAGTAATAACGTAATTGTATTCACATTGACTACAGATGGCATTGAAGTCACATTATTTTTTTCTAGATTGAAAACAGACGCTTTTTAAAAAAAAGAACATGTTTGATTTTCGGATTAAGTATGCACATTTTTATTTTTGTTCCACCCAAAAATGTTGCTATAATAAACGGGTGTTTTTGGTTCGGATCAACTGCTATAATGGGGTACACTACAAATAGATTAACATGAGTGGGCCGCCATTGACTGCAATTTCAATTTCACTCAGAGGAAGACCCCTCCCCCCTCACCCTCTCTTTTAAAGGAACAGTGCGTTTAAACATATTTATCCATCAGAGTAGACCACTCACATAGGCTTACATTGTAACATTGGGAAACGCATTAGCCTAGTGATGGAACTCTCCCAATTATTCAGTGAAACTCTCTCATTTAAGGGTTATGGAAACACCATTGTATTAGGGATACTTTTTATTTTTTTTATTTAATTAGGCAAGTCAGTTAAATAAATTCTTATGTACAATGACTGCCTACCCCGGCCAAACCGTAACCCGGACGACGGCTGGGCCAATTGTACGACGCTAGGCCAATTGTACGACGCTAGGCCAACTGTACGACGCTAGGCCAATTGTGCGCCGCCTTATGGGACTCCTAATCACGGCCGGATGTGATACAGCCAGGGTCTGGAGTGACGCCTCTAGCACTGAGATGCAGTGCTTTAGACCGCTGCGCCACTCGGGAGACCTTATGGGCTTGACTTTTTTGTATTTTTGTTGTAAAGCAATTCAAAATATACAATATAGAAAAACAGAGTATATAACGGAGTATACAAACATTACAAACAATTCAGGGGGATACAGACAATACATTAAAAAAGACTGGTGGGAAATGTACCCAATTTTCATACTTGAGTAAAAGTAAAGTTACATTAATAGAAAATTACTCAAAAGTGAAAGTCACCCAGTAAAATACAACTTGAGTAAAAGTTTTTAAAAAGTATTTGATTTTAAATATACTTAATTATCAAAAGTATTTGATTTTAAATATACTTAATTATCAAAAGTCAATGTAAGATTATAAATGATTTAAAATTCCTTACATTAAGCAAACGACAGCACGATTTTTATTTTTATTTCATTTTTACAGATAGCCAGGGGCACACTCCAACACTCATACATAATTTACAAACGAAGCATTTGTGTTCCGATGCAGTAGGGATGACCAGGGATTTTCTCTTGATGAGTGTGTGAATTGAACGAGTTTCCTGTCCTGCTAAGCATTCCAAATGTAACGAGTACTTTTGGGTGTTAGGGAACATGTATGGAGTAAAAAGTACATTATTTTCTTTAGGAATATAGAGTGGTAAAAGTTGTCCAAAATATAAATAGTAAAGTACAGATACCCCTCAAAATTACTAAGTAGTACATTAAAGTTTTTTACTTAAGTACTTTACACCACTGTATAAAGACTAATTAATTACAAACAAACGTTTTGATAGCTTTTTTTTGTCATGAGAAGAAGAAATCGTGTTTATTTGTTGCCTTGACATTTTAACTGAGGGGGAAAAACGTAATTTCTGTCACACACCGACAGAGCAAGAATGTACCTGCCCTTGTGCACTTGCAATTTATGCACAATTGGGAAAAGTTAACAGCATAACTACAACAACAACAGGTCGGGGATTTCTAAATAACAGCCAATGACGATAGGCCTAATAAGGAGAGCAATGGTTAGGTTATGAAGCATGTGATTGCCACTACTGATATAGTCGCGGAGGGTTCTGTTTGCACAGGTAGGCACCAAAAGGTGTAGCCGCAGGGTTCTGGTTTTCACCGTGGAATATACATACCACGTCATTTCCTCTCCTACTAATCCAATTTCACGATGGGAGACTGAGGGGTCTTTCAGAAACACCGATTGGAGATTTTAGTTTCACACTGAAATCGTGGATCTGTACCGTCTTTTGCAAAACCGAGAACGAAACAGGTTACCTACGGACGGCCGTATGCGTGCACGTATGGCTCGGGGATTTACTTCAAAAAACGTCTAACTCCCTTTCACACAGATCTTCCAAGAACCAAGGAATGATAGTGAGTTCCAGAGCAATATAAAGGAGTTTCTGAAAGGCTGCGGGTCCTTCCGAGTGGAGGTGAGTAATTTAACCTGCCTGCTGCTCTGTAACTTTGTTGTAAATATCGACAATACAACGCGCTCTAAACATGACTGAAAACACTGTATCAACATTTAATTTGATCAACACGTGAGCCTGCCCCATGGGGCGTTAGCACAGCCCAGTTGTACAAGCATACAAGCAGAAATACTACAGTTGCAGCCCGTCTCCCTTTGGATACTAAGTCTGGGTTTTCATTTGTATTTCTAACGTAGTGTAACAACATTCCAAACGAATACTACCCTACTCAATGTGTAGGGTTAGGGTAGAATGATTTGGTCACCATGATTTGGCCGTTTAACTGAGAAGTTCACCATTTTACAACTTTTATGTTAGATGGTTCCTCATCCTGAAAATAATCTATGGGCCCGGAGAAACTGCAATCCATGCTTCAGTTCTTTACACATTCATTACAAACTTCAACTGACATTAGCCACCGTTAGCTAAAAAGCAATGGAAGCGATGGGGGCAAACCAACTCCATATTTGGTTTAATGTTACTTAAAGGCGATTTGGCCATAACAATCTAATAAAAACATGCTCACAAATTAGCTGAAGTTTGTAATGAGCGTGTAAAGAACTGAACCATGGATTCTAGTTTCTCCTGGCCTGTAGACTATTTTCAGGGTGAGGAACCATCTAACATCAAGTTGTAAATTATTGATCTTGTCCTTTAATTTAACAACAAATTGTTATTCTGCATATTGAGCTGTTCTGGTCAATATGCAGAACAAGGGAATTTAACTGTGGGCACATCTACTGTCATGAGTAGCCAAGGCCAAGAGTCATATTTCAGTCAGTCAATACCATGAACCCTATTTCAACATTACAAAACACTTTCAAATTCTACTGTGTGAAACCTGAGTTGTTGGAGTTCTGTTTTAAAGCACAAATAGCTGCACAGTATTCCAAGAGATGCCATCACACTTTTCTATTTGTCATGGAAACAAGATTTGCCTCAAACTTCTGAGAGATTGTGTGATATGGCAGGTGCCAGGTAAACATGTAAACAAAGGTGTGATCTGAACAGCCTCTTGATTTTAAAATCCGTCTGGGAACGTAGACAGTCCACTTCTCCCGAAAAATATACATTTGTACACCTTGTAGTAAACTACTTGCCTTACCGTGGCCTAGTTCTTGTGAATGCCTTGTCTCATCTCGACCCTGTTACTGACTGCTTCAAGACCAGGGCTTATGGAAAGACTGTGACCGCTCTGTTCCAGTGTTCACACGACACCACTGAGAATGAAGCAGTGTATTGGCATGCATCCAAGTGCTATGCTAGTGTGGATATTGGCCTGTGACTCATACCTACCAGGAGTGAGAGCTGCTGGACAGTTATATCTCATGGCTGCTCACTGCAATGTTGAGGCTGGGCTGCAGCAATAGTAACTAGCATGGCCTTTAGCACCCGACTCAGGTCTGTCTGTCTCTGTCTGGTCCTGTTGTCAGTCATGCCTAACTGAATCAATACAGTTTATGCAAGAGGTGGTGCTGGGCGGGTTCATGATAATGTCAACCCAACCAATGGATTTTCCAACGAGGTCGATTAGGTCGCAAGGCTAAGTTCCAAAATGACCAGACATGGACATACACTGTAGTGTGAATGAGCAATAAGCTGTCATGATGGCCATGGTAGATTATTGTCCCAAAACAACCCCTTCCTTATAGACATTCATTCCGAATAGATCTCTTCACTCTAGAGACCACATTGAGTCCATCCACCATATTGATTAATACATCCATGTAGTTCTCTGTCAGATCAAGAAGAGGTCATACAGAAGTGTGTGTTTAGGATTAGGTAGTAAGGGGTGGTTAGGAAGGGGTGTGTGTGTGTGTGTTGGTTAGAGAACATGATGAGGCAGAGATTAGAGAGACGGCTCAGACTGCTGCTAATCCCCCAGACTGGCCCTGGATGGTTAAAAGGTAGGAGTGAGGGTGTGTGTGTGTCCAGACTAAGGGGGCAGGGGTGGGTAGAGGGTGGGACTGTGTGGGTGCTTAGCCATAAGTGTGCCACAGTGAGTGCTGGACCAGACTGGGTGAAAACTGCCCTCAGAGCAGAAGCAGCATGTAGGGCTGAGGAAACCAATGACACTGCTGAATTACCACTCGGCTATGAAAATGACCTAATACTCTGACCGGGAAGTAGACCTCGTAGAGCTACTACACTTACTGCCATGCCAAATGGTGCTGAACACAATAGAATAGCAGTAAGTAAGTAAACTGGGGTGTTGGTCTGGTTGTGCAACAGAGTTAGTACATCTCCTGCTGTGGCCCAGTCACCTGGTACACTTAGTCACCTTAGGAAGCCTGATGAAATCCTGTATTTGTACTACAGAATTAGGTAGTAATCTGATAAATACAGTCACACTATATCCTGCCAGGCCAGGGCACTCATAGCATTTCATGTTGGCTGTGTATCTAACAGTCATTTTAATGAACTCTGACAACATATAGTTGAAAGAGACACCCATGCCAAATGAGACTCCTGTCCTAAAGGTCAAAGTTCAAATATTAAACGCCCAACATTGCAGGTAGCAATTATTTTGAGAATAATACAGCATGAAGTGTCCTGAGTGTATTAGTGGTTGATCCCCAGTTAGACAGAGGGTGGATCTCAACATGACACTCACATTCCTGACCTGTCTGGACTGAGAACAAAGAGAAGGAGAGCAGGATGTCCTTAGCCCTGGGGCTTCCTTCCTGTGGTTGTCTGTGTGTCTGTGGTACATTATCCCAGCGTCTGTACACAGTCTCGGTAATGCTTGGGTAGATTATGGCTGAGTTCTGCTGCCCGTGTCAATCAGTAGTTGTTTTAACTCTGATATTCTCCAGGCCTCAAACCTAGGCCTTACTGTGAGAAATATCTTTACCGACATTACACAAATTACTGTACTATGGGAATGTCTGGAAGTTCCGGTGTCAGGTTTTCATCACCAGAACCAGAGGAAATATGACAAGACCTTTAAGCCGTTGCAATGTTATGAAACAGTTTTGTTTGTTTTCAGTCAGTTATATAGATATTTTATTTTAAACAAGTATTGAAAAGCTAAAGGATATCTCTCCTCTCCCTCCTCTTCTCAGCCATTTGAGGTCAATGACCTTCTCCAGGGACTGAACTTCACCAAGGTGCTCAACTCTCTGGTGGCACTGGCCAAAGCCACCGAGGGTAAGTGGACTAAGACAGAAGTGTGTCTGGGGTGATTCATGAAAGGTTTCCTGTTTTCTATGCAAATCCATACCTGTGAAGTCCCAGATGTAACCTCTAGTCTCTATCAGAGTGGGCGTTGTGTGTTATTAGGCCTGTGTCTGTGTAGAATGATGGGTGCACGTTGCAGCATGTTGTGTTCTTCACTCACATTAATGTGTGTTGAACCTAAAGTAGCAGGCCTAAAATAAACTCCTGAAACTAGACCCCCCCACATTCTGTCAGGGGCGGGGGGTTCTCTTCTGCTCTCTTCAACCAATCCAGTAAATGTGGGGGAGGAGTTAAGATGGAGTGACGCCTTGTTAACGTCCGAAAGCGGAAGTCGCGTCACAGGCTCTCTTCCATTTCCCCTGATAACCGGATCATCTGGTTGTTGACGGCCCCGCCGAGGCTAATGTGTGTGTCCTCATCCCTCTCTCTCTCCTCCACAGACATAGGAGTGGGCAGTGACTCTGTGTGTGTCCTCATCCCTCTCTCTCTCCTCCACAGACATAGGAGTGGGCAGTGACTCTGTGTGTGCGCGTCACTCGTCCTCGTTACGGATCAAGTCGTTTGACTCTCTGAACACTCAGTCTCCCCGCGTGCGCTCCTCCAAGCTCCTCCACAACCAGTACCGCAGCCTGGTGAGTCACACAACCACATAGAACCCAACAGAACCACAGCAACCAACAGAACTAGACGGAACCATTTGAGGTGGTTCTCACCTGCAGCTTGGGGTTGTTTTCGGTCTCCATTTGTTTTTGCTCCATCCTTACTTTCTCAATCTCTTCTTTTTTTCTCTCCCTCTTAATTTCTCCCCTTCTCTCCTGCTCCTCTGTTCTTTCCCCTCCTCCGTCACTCCCTCTTTCCTCCCCACTAGGACATGTCGGAGAGCGGTGGGCAGCGGGTACTGGTGAGGGCCAAGTTCACCTTCCAGCAGACCAATGAAGACGAGCTGTCCTTCAACAAGGGTGACATGATCAGTGTGTCGCGCCAGGAAGACGGCGGCTGGTGGGAGGGCTCGTTCAACGGCAACAAGGGCTGGTTTCCTAGCAACTATGTCAAGGAGGTCAAAGGCAGCGGTGGGTGTCAGTGATTGGGCGGCTTGGATTGAATATTAAGTAGGAATCATAGTTTGTATTGGCGAGTTTAAACGTTAGGCTTATGCATCTCTATAACAACTTTATAATCATCTATAGCAGCTCTATTACAACTGTATAACTCTCAGAGAAATATCTCCTGTGTTGATGATATCTGATAGTGGTCCCCCCTATAGCTGACTGTACCTCTGAATCACGCAGCTAAACCAGGCTGTTGATAGCTGGTGTGATTTACGCACCGTATTTAATGTGGGTCTCTAGGGAATATCCTCTGCTGTTTTTAATGGCAAAACATCAAATACCCATTTCATGCAGTCAGCATTTCCCCCGGCTGCTAGAGCTGTAATAACATGATTTATTTATTTTACCAGGTAAGCTGACTGAGAACACCTACGCATTCACAGCAATATAGGGTGGTATGCTGCTGGCCAAAGAGAATGATCATGAAGAGAATCATTTAAAATGGCAATATCTAACTTTTTGGGTGTCCGTAGATCAGTTATTTGCACTGAAGTGGTAGATATGTTCTATGTGCGCTATTTCTATGCTTCTTGTTCTTAAGTTTAGTTTTTGCGTCTTCTACTTTCGTTTTTGTACACCAGCTTCAAAGAGCCGAAAATACAATATTGATTCTCTACACTATACGTGCTTGTTTTGTCGCATAAACTGAAATGAGGAGAACTACTAGAATTTGAGAAACCAGGAAATAGCGGAGCAATTTCTGCATAGTGCGTCTTTTAAAAGAGGAATTACAGAGTGAAGGAACGTGTTGCCAATACTAAGCTCACCAAGACATGGCTCTACTCCAGCTTATTCAATGGACTGCAATGTGCAAAGCATTACAGATAGAAATGTAATGCAGAGTAGAGCTCTGAGTTTGTTCTATACACTATATTTCTATCTGCAACACCAAGTGTTCTATCAGATCATACACAGAAATGTATAGTAGATGTATAAACTGTCTTTGTGCACAGCTGTTGTGCACTATTAATGTAGCTATTGTGCATTATAACGGAGAGGAAGGAAACTGCGTGGTTAAACAAAGACAGGACATTCCTTATCTGAGCCTGTGGGTGGGACTTCCCCAAACACACCAAACAGCTCCCAGTGCTTCCCTCTGTTGGCCTACTACCTACCTACACATGATGAACTATGTATCAAACTAATTGCCATTTCTCTATAAGCTCACAGTGGTAACCCACTCCCTTTCTGTATCCAATCAGTCACACATGAACATGCCCTCTGTCTCTGGCTGCAGAGAGCGAGCCACAATTTTTGTTCCTTTGCTGTGTGTCATGCTGTTCTCTCTCCATTCTTTATGCTATCTCTGCCCCAAGGGTTAGCTACTAAAACACAGCAACATGAATGTGTCCCCATTTCTCTGTAGTGCATAGAAAGCCTCTGGTCTTGTCTTTAGCTAAATGAAGCCAGCATCTTTCCCTGCCGGATAACATTGCTTTAAACTCTATTATAAAATGAACAACTTCATGTTTCTGTCCTACTTCTACTCTACACTTTCTTCTCCTCTCTCTCTCTTCTTCTCTCTCTCTACCACACAGACAAACCAGTGTCTCCTAAGTCTGGCACCCTCAAAAACCCTGTGAAAGGCTTTGACACACCAGCTGTCAGCAAGACCTACTATAACCTGGTGAGAACCTACACGACCTACTGCACTGAGATCTGAAATACCACAAGGGTTTTAGAATTGAGGCTTTTGCCTGCCGTGTGTTCGTGTGCAGTAATGTAGGTTGTTTCTTCCGTCTGACTGGCTGCTGGGCCAGCTGTGCCTCAAGGCCTTGTGACTGGCTGCTCCGTTTCTATCTAGTGGTAGCACACTGTCACTATGGTGTGTGTTTTGGTGTCTGGGTCAGAGATAGTTCACAGGGACTGTGTGTCCTGCTGCCGTGATGGTGATGGGAGCACATCGCAAAGCATCCTGGGAGGCCCTCTGTTTTATTCTGGTGCTGAGAGAAGAGAAGCTGAAGCCGGGAGATATCAACTATTCAGGACAAGAAACTTTCAGGAGAGGAGAGGATATCTGAGGAGAGGATATCTGAGGAGAGGATATCTGAGGAGAGGAGAGGATATCTGAGGAGAGGAGAGGATATCTGAGGAGAGGAGAGGATATCTGAGGAGAGGAGAGGATATCTGAGGAGAGGAGAGGATATCTGAGGAGAGGAGAGGATCTGTTGTCCCAGTGGTCAAGAATGCGTGAAGATCCACATGGAGCAATCTGATAGAAATCAATACATTATGATATGGGGAAAGAAGTGAATAGTTCAGTACTAGTCTTTATGAAGACTTGAAAGTAACCTCATCACAGTGTTAAGTTATCCTGTGTTACAAGATCCAAATGAGTTTGAGAGTTGAAATATGAGCCCCACAACATCGGGAGTTAAAAGCTACCTGGCTGTCCGCCATTAGTGGATGTTAGATGGGTTAAAGCCAACTTAAACCCTCCCCCTTTATCCATCCATCTCTGCATCCTTCATAAAGCCTGCTCTGAACCTAGCCAGTAATGACATGGACTGAAGAGGTCAGTATTTGATGAGAAAAGGATAGCAGTTTATTTCTGTCCTCTGGTTTCTCTGTCTAATGGGTTCCTCATATGAAACATAAAAAAATAAGAAAATAATTCAAAAAATGAAGTGAAGAGGACAGGCTTCAGGAAGCAGAATGGATGGTCTCCCTGGCCCCATTCTGTCAACGAGGGGGAGGTTAGGAGCAGAGAGGGTGGGTCTCCTCCGTGGGGGTGTCTGAGTTCAGTGTCTGTCTGTCCGCCTGCCTGTCTGTCTATCCGTCATCATCCTCTCCTAACCCCCCTGTTCTGTCTCTCCATCCAGGTGCTCCAGAACATTCTAGAGACCGAGACCGAGTATTCCAAGGAGCTCCAAAGCCTACTGACCTCATACTTGCACTCACTGCAACCCACAGACAAGTGAGTGTGTTTGTGTTCACATGGATGTGTGTGTATTTGTCAGGGGTGTTTGTGTGTGTGTGAGGGTCTGATTTGAGCGTACTATGAACCTTACTGTACCCCAACCATATCGCTCCAGCTTTCCCCACACCGTCTCCCTCTGTCTCCAGGTTGAGCAGTGCAGACGTCAGTCACATCCTGGGGAATCTGGAGGACATCTCTACCTTCCAGCTGATGTTGGTTCAGTCCTACGAGGAATGTACCAGGTGTGTCCCCGAACACACACACACACACATACACACACACACACACACACAATATGATCAGTCCAGCATTGACCAAATGTATCTCATCAATACATGGATGTACCAAATGGGTGCCCGCAATCTTCATGCAAACTTAAAATATGAATCAGCCCTGAAATAGACCACATCCTGTCTGCCAATAGGATCTAAAGCCACACCTTAAAACCCGCTGTGTGGGAGGGAGCACTATTCCTCATATATAATAGTACATCAACATGCTGTTTATACAGGTCACACTGACACCTACTGGTAGACTCTGGTAGTGCTGTGGTGATGAGCACATTGTGTGTGTGTGTGTGTAGGCTTCCAGAGAGCCAGCAGAGAGTAGGGGGCTTCTTCCTCAACCTGCTGCCCGAGATGAAGGCTCTCTACATGGCCTACTGCTCCAACCACCCCTCGGCTGTCAACGTCCTCACAGAACACAGGTAAGTGTGCGTGCACGTCAGGTAAAAGTGTGTGTGCACGTGTGTGTGTGTGTGTGTGTAACCAAATCCATCGTGTGATTTTATGTCACCGGGTTGACTGTCAAAATGATAGCGGACTATTTTCAGTTACAATATCTGCAAAGTATTTTGAGTGTTTCAGTGAGGGACTGGGGGAGTTTAGTATGTCGCTGTGTGTTTCAGTGAGGGACTGGGGGAGTTTAGTATGTCGCTGTGTGTTTCAGTGAGGGACTGGGGGAGTTTAGTATGTCGCTGTGTGTTTCAGTGAGGCACTGGGGGAGTTTAGTATGTCGCTGTGTGTTTCAGTGAGGAACTGGGGGAGTTTAGTATGTCGCTGTGTGTTTCAGTGAGGAACTGGGGGAGTTTAGTATGTCGCTGTGTGTTTCAGTGAGGCACTGGGGGAGTTTAGTATGTCGCTGTGTGTTTCAGTGAGGCACTGGGGGAGTTTAGTATGTCGCTGTGTGTTTCAGTGAGGAACTGGGGGAGTTTAGTATGTCGCTGTGTGTTTCAGTGAGGAACTGGGGGAGTTTAGTATGTCGCTGTCTGTTTCAGTGAGGAACTGGGAGAGTTTAGTATGTCGCTGTGTGTTTCAGTGAGGAACTGGGGGAGTTTAGTATGTCGCTGTGTGTTTCAGTGAGGAGCTGTGTGTTTCAGTGAGGGACTGGGGGAGTTTAGTATGTCGCTGTGTGTTTCAGTGAGGAGCTGGGGGAGTTTAGTATGTCGCTGTGTGTTTCAGTGAGGAACTGGGGGAGTTTAGTATGTCGCTGTGTGTTTCAGCGAGGAACTGGGGGAGTTTAGTATGTCGCTGTGTGTTTCAGTGAGGCACTGGGGGAGTTTAGTATGTCGCTGTGTGTTACAGTGAGGAGCTGGGGGAGTTTATGGAGGGGAAGGGAGCCAGTAGTCCAGGTATCCTGACCCTCACCACTGGTCTCAGTAAACCCTTCATGAGGCTGGACAAATACCCTACACTGTTGAAGGAACTGGAGAGACACATGGAGGTGAGAGGGAGACCGTCTGGTTATTTTGTATTTATTTTTTAAGGGGTAGAGCAGCTTTAATATTACAGACAGATTGTAGCTTCCGTCAATGGAATTGTCTGCATCATTTCCAATCTCCCATATATATTGTTTTGTAAATATACAGTACAAGTCAAACGTTTGGAAACACTCATTCCAGGGTTTTTATTTTTTACTATTTTCTACAATGTAGAATAATAGTGAGGACATCAAAAACTATAAATAACCCGTATGGAATCCTGTAGTAACAAAAAAAAAAATTGTTAAACAAATGTAAATATATTTGAGATTCTTCAAAGTAGCCACCCTTTGCCATAATGACCGCTTTGCACACTGTTGGCATTCTCTCAACCAGCTTCATGAAAGTCACCTGGAATGCTTTTCCCACAGACTTGAAAAAGTTGCCACATATGCTAAGCGTTTGTTGGCTGCTTTTCCTTCACTCAGCGGTCCAACTCATCCCAAACAGTCCCAATTGTGTTGAGGTTAGGTGATTGTGGAGGCCAGGTAATCTGATGCAGCACTACATCACTCTCCTTCTTGGTCAAATAGCCCTTACACAGAGTGGAGGTGTTTCGGGTTATTGTTGAAACACAATTGAGAGTCCCACTAAGCGAAAGACCAGATGGGATGGCGTATCGCTGCAGAATCCTGTGGTAGCCATGCTGGTTAAGTGTGCCTTGAATTCTAAATAAATCACAGACAGTGTCACCAGCAAAGCACCATCACACCACCACCTCCATGCTTCACGGTGGGAACCACACGTGCAGAGATCAACCGCTCAACCTACTCTGCATCTCACAAAGACACGGCAGTTGCAACCAGAATTTGGACTCATCAGACCAAAGCACAGATTTCCACCGGTCTAATGTCCATTGCTCGTGTTTCTTGTCCCAAGCAAGTCTCCTTTTTATTGGTGTCCTTTAGTAGTGGTTTCTTTGCAGCAATTTGACCATGAAGGCCTGATTTAACGCAGTGTCCTCGTAACTGTTGATGTGTCTGTTACTTGAACTCTGAAGCATTTATTTAGGCTGCAATTTCTGAGGCTGGTAACTAATGAACTTATCCTCTGCAGCAGACGTAACTCAGGGTCTTCCATTCCTGTGGCAGTCCTCATGAGATCCAGTTTCATCATAGCGCTTGATGATTTTTGTGACTGCACTTGAAGAAACTTTCAAAGTTCTTGAAATGTTCCGGATTGACTGACCTTCATGTCTGCAAGTAATGATGGATTGTCGTTTCTCTTTTCTTATTTAAGCTGTTCTTGCCATAATATGGACTTGGTCTTTTACCAAATAGGGCTATCTTCTGTATACCACCCTTACCTTGTCACAACACAACTGATTGGCTCAAACGCATTAAGAAGGAAGGAAATTCCACAAATTAACCTTTAACAAGGCACACCTGTTAATTGAAATGCATTCCAGGTGACTACCTCATGAAGCTGGTTGAGAGAATACCAATAGCGCAAAGCTGTCATCAAGGCACTAGGTGGCTACTTTGAAGAATCTCAAATATAAAATATATTTAAATGTAACACTTTTTTTGTTGTTGTTACTACAGGATTCCATATGTGTTATTTCATACTTTTGAGGTCTTCACTATTATTCTACATTGTCGAAAATAGTCAAAATAAAGAATTCCTGGAATAAGTTGGTGTCCAAACTTTTGACTGGTACTGTGTATATATACTGCTCAAAAAAAATTAAGGGAACACTAAAATAACACATCCTAGATCTGAATGAATTAAATATTATTATTAATACTTTTTTCTTTTCATAGTTGAATGTGCTGACAACAAAATCACACAAATTATCAATGGAAATCAAATTTATCAACCCATGGAGGTCTGGATTTGGAGTCACACTCAAAATTTAAAGTGGAAAACCACACTACAGGCTGATCCAACTTTGATGTAATGTCCTTAAAACAAGTCAAAATGAGGCTCAGTAGTGTGTGTGGCCTCTACGTGCCTGTATGACCTCCCTACAACGCCTGGGCATGCTCCTGATGAGGTGGCGGATGGTCTCCTGAGGGATCTCCTACCAGACCTGGACTAAAGCATCCGCCGACTCCTGGACAGTCTGTGGTGCAACGTGGCGTTGGTGGATGGAGCGAGACATGATGTCCCAGATGTGCTCAATTGGATTCAGGTCTGGGGAACGGGCGGGCCAGTCCATAGCATCAATGCCTTCCTCTTGCAGGAACTGCTGACACACTCCAGCCACATAAGGTCTAGCATTGTCTTGCATTAGGAGGAACCCAGGGCTAACTGCACCAGCATATGGTCTCACAAGGGGTCTGAGGATCTCATCTCGGTACCTAATGGCAGTCAGGCTACCTCTGGCGAGCACATGGAGGGCTGTGCAGCCCCCCAAAGAAATGCCACCCCACACCATGACTGACCCACCGCCAAACCGGTCATGCTGGAGGATTTTGCAGGCAGCAGAACGTTCTCCACGGCGTCTCCAGACTCTGTCACGTCTGTCACGTGCTCAGTGTGATCCTGATTTCATCTGTGAAGAGCACAGGGCGCCAGTGGCGAATTTGCCAATCTTGGTCTTCTCTGGCAAATGGAAAAACGTCCTGCACGGTGTTGGGCTGTAAGCACAACCCCCATACAACCCTCATGGAGTCTATTTCTGACCGTTTGAGCAGACGCATGCATATTTGTGGCCTGCTGGAGGTCATTTTACAGGGCTCTGGCAGTGCTCCTCCTGCTCCTCCTTGCACAAAGGCGGAGGTAGCGGTCCTGCTGCTGGGTTGTTGCCCTCCTACGGCCTCCTCCACGTCTCCTAATGTACTAGCCTGTCTCCTGGTAGCGCCTCCATGCTCTGGACACTACGCTGACAGACACAGCAAACCTTCTTACCACAGCTCGCATTGATGTGCCATCCTGGATGAGCTGCACTACCTGAGCCACTTGTGTGGGTTGTAGACTCCGTCTCATGCTACCACTAGAGTGAAAGCACCGCCAGCATTCAAAAGTGACCAAAACATCAACCAGGAAGCATAGGAACTGAGAAGTGGTCTGGTCCCCACCTGCAGAACCACTCCTTTATTGGGGGTGTCTTGCTAATTGCCTATAATTTCCACCTGTTGTCTATTCCATTTCCACAACAGCATGTGAAATTTATTGTCAATCAGTGTTGCTTCCTAAGTGGACAGTTTGATTTCACAGAAGTGTGATTGACTTGGAGTTACATTGTGTTGTTTAAGTGTTTCCTTTATTTTTTTGAGCAGTGTATATATTTTTACATATTCCTATATTATTTTAAACTAACCCTACCACCCCTCCCCCAATTGGAGTAAACTAATGAACAACAACACTTAGGCGTCTACTTCCAACTTATACATACTACAAACATTTCACGAACAGTGTATTTTACGTTAGTTATCTTTTTGTTTGTTTTTAGTCCCATCGATCTGTGTTTTTTGTCTATGTACTATAGATAAAGGTAATTTGCCCGTGAATGGCTGTTTTTTGTTGTGTAGGTGTAGACTATATTGACTGTTAGACCTGTGATCTTCTGATGAATCAAACATCCCCATCTTCTTCATCAGGAGCATCATGCCGATCGACCAGACATCCAGAAGTGTTTGACCTCCTTCAAAGGCCTCTCTGTAAGTCGGACCTTTACCGTCCCTGTCTCGGTTTAATGACTTATGCGGTGTTGAAGGGTTACATTTACATGTCTCTTGTTGATGATGTACACTACCGTTCAAAAGTTTGGGGTCACTTATTTTTTCCATTTTAAAATGACATCAAATTGATCAGAAATGCAGTGTAGACATTGTTAATGTTGTAAATGACTATTGTAGCTGGAATCTTTTTAAAAAAAATGTATCGATACATACATTTTGCCCATCTTAATCTTTTGTTTTTATTAGCTAGTCTGAGATATGGATTTTTCTTTGGAACTCTGCCTAGAAGACCAACATCCCGGAGTCGCTTCTTCACCGTTGACGCAGAGACTAGTGTTTTGTGGGTAGTATTTAATGAAGCTGCCAGAATAGACTGACAAGTTTCAGAAGAAAGTAATTTGTTTCTGGCCATTTTGAGCCTGTAATCGAACCCACAAATGCTGATGCTTCAGATACTCGACTAGTCTAAAGAAGGCCAGTTTTATTGCTTCTTTAATCAAAACAGTTCTCAGCTGTGCTATCATAATTGCAAAAGGGTTTTCTAATGATCAATTAGCCTTTTTAAAATGATAAACTTGGATTAGCTAACACAACGTGCCATTGGAACACAGGAGTGATGGTTGCTGATAATGGGCCTCTGTACTCTTAAAATCAGCTGTTTCCAGCTACAATAGTCATTTACAACATTAACAATGTCTACACTTAATGATCAATTTTGTTTTTTTCGTGGACAATTTTTTTTGCTTTTCTTTCAAAAACAAGGACATTTCTAAGTGACACCAAACTTTTGAGCACTAGTGTATATGGAATCCAGTAGTATTCAGGGTTAAATTGACATATATTAAATACTCTCTGTCTTGTTGTGTTTACTGTTGCTAATCCTGGGCTGGGGGAAAAGCTTTAGCCTGCCTCTGGGCTCAACGGTTTGGCTCGGCTGTTCTGTGGCTTGGTGCCCTGACTTGGGCTTCTATGCAGCCTGGATCTTTCGTGTGTGTGTGTGCACATGCATACATTTGTCTGTCTCGCTGTCTCTCACATTGACTGGGATTCCATACTTTAAAACAGCTTCCTTTTCTATTTGTGTGTGTTTGTGTCTCCATGGCTTCAGGCTCAGTGTCAGGAGGTGAGGAAACGTAAGGAGCTGGAGCTGCAGATTCTAACTGAGACGATCAGACGCTGGGAGGGAGATGACATCAGAACCCTGGGCCCTGTCCTGTACATGTCACACACACTCTGCCACACACACGGATCAGAGGTAAGACGCACATCTAAAATCTACACCCAGGAACGTCTTAACAGTGTGTGTTTGTCTTCTTTAGGAGAAGAGTGAACGCTACCTCCTGCTGTTCCCAAATGTTCTCCTACTGCTGTCTGCCAGCTCCAGAATGAGTGGATTCATCTACCAGGTCAGGATCTCGCTCTCGCTCTGTCCTTTGTTAGTATTTAGGGCCCTATAGAATCCGCTTTGTGGAGAACATGACGGAATCCTGGAATCTCGACATTAAAACGTAATTCAACAATATTCAAAAATGTATTGAACTTAGTAGAAATTTACTAAATGGTTTGAACTTATTAGAAAAGTCATTAATTCGCCCAAAATTATCATGACATAAATAAAATGCATCAGTGACTCATATTTTAGGCAACGGCACAGGAATGCCTGTGTGTTTGTCTACCACTTCTTGTAGTCGTTAGCGATTATTCTAATGTGTTGCCAACTGTCTTCTGGTATAGATGGTAAAGCTTTCCCAAAAACCTTCTCAATTAAATGTTAAAGCTGCAATATGTGACTTTTTGCGTGACCCAACCAAATTCACATAGAAATGTGAGTTATAGATCTGTCCATCTCATTGATCCCTGCCTACAGACAGAAACTAAAACAAGAAGCTCCCGCGCTGAGGTCTGTTCAACGCTGGTCCGACCAATCTGATTCCACACTCCAAGACTGCTTCCATCACGTGGACTGGGATATGTTTCGTATTGCGTCAGACAACAACATTGGCGAATACGCTGATTCGGTGAGCGAGTTCATTAGAACGTGCGTTGAAGATGTCGTTCCCATAGCAACGATTAAAACATTCCCAAACCAGAAACCGTGGATTGATGGCAGCATTCGCGTGAAACTGAAAGCCCGAACCACTGCTTTTAATCAGGGCAAGGTGACCGGAAACATGACCGAATACAAACAGTGTAACTATTCCCTCAATCAAACAAGCTAAGCGTCAGTATAGAGACAAAGTAGAATCTCAATTCAACGGCTCAGACACAAGAGGTATGTGGCAGGGTCTACAGTCAATCACGGATTACAAAAAGAAAACCAGCCCCGTCACGGACCAGGATGTCTTGCTCCCAGGCAGACTAAATAACTTTTTTGCCCGCTTTGAGGACAATACAGTGCCACTGACACGGCCCGCAACTAAAACATGCGGACTCTCCTTCACTGCAGCCGACGTGAGTAAAACATTTAAACGTGTTAACCCTCGCAAGGCTGCAGGCCCAGACGGCATCCCCAGCCGCGCCCTCAGAGCATGCGCAGACCAGCTGGCTGGTGTGTTTACGGACATGTTCAATCAATCCTTATCCCAGTCTGCTGTTCCCACATGATTCAAGAGTGCCACCATTGTTCCTGTTCCCAAGAAAGCTCAGGTAACTGAGCTAAACGACTACCGCCCCGTAGCACTCACTTCCGTCATCATGAAGTGCTTTGAGAGACTAGTCAAGGACCATATCACCTCCACCCCACCCCACCCGACCCTGGGTCTCGACCCCGCCCTGTGCAACTGGGTACTGGACTTCCTGACGGGCCGCCCCCAGGTGGTGAGGGTAGGCAACAACATTTCCACCCCGCTGATCCTCAACACTGGGGCCCCACAATGGTGCGTTCTGAGCCCTCTCCTGTACTCCCTGTTCACCCATGACTGCGTGGCCACGCACGCCTCCAACTCAATCATCAAGTTTGCGGACGACACAACAGTGGTAGGCTTGATTACCAACAACGACGAGACGGCCTACAGGGAGGAGGTGAGGGCCCTCGGAGTGTGGTGTCAGGAAAATAACCTCACACTCAACGTCAACAAAACTAAGGAGATGATTGTGGACTTCAGGAAACAGCAGAGGGAACACCCCCCTATCCACATCGATGGAACAGTAGTGGAGAGGGTAGTAAGTTTTAAGTTCCTCGTCGTACACATCACAGACAAACTGAATTGGTCCACCCACACAGACAGCATCGTGAAGAAGGCGCAGCAGCGCCTCTTCAACCTCAGGAGGCTGAAGAAATTCGGCTTGTCACCAAAAGCACTCACAAACTTCTACAGATGCACAATCGAGAGCATCCTGTCGGGCTGTATCACCGCCTGGTACGGCAACTGCTCCGCCCTCAACCGTAAGGCTCTCCAGAGGGTAGTGAGGTCTGCACAACGCATCACCGGGGGCAAACTACCTGCCCTCCAGGACACCTACACCACCTGATGTCACAGGAAGGCCATAAAGATCATCAAGGACATCAACCACCCGAGCCACTGCCTGTTCACCCCGCTATCATCCAGAAGGCGAGGTCAGTACAGGTGCATCAAAGCTGGGACCGAGAGACTGAAAAACAGCTTCTATCTCAAGGCCATCAGACTGTTAAACAGCCACCACTAACATTGAGTGGCTGCTGCCAACACACTGACTCAACTCCAGCCACTTTAATAATGGGAATTGATGGGAAATGATGTAAAATATATCACTAGCCACTTTTAACAATGCTACCTAATATAATGTTTACATACCCTACATTATTCATCTCATATGTATATACTGTACTCTATATCATCTACTGCATCTTTATGTAATACATGTATCACTAGCCACTTTAACTATGCCACTTTGTTTACATACTCATCTCATATGTATATACTGTACTCGATACCATCTACTGTATCTTGCCTATGCCGCTCTGTACCATCACTCATTCATATATCTTTATGTACATATTCTTTATCCCCTTACACTTGTGTGTATACGGTAGTAGTTTTGGAATTGTTAGCTAGATTACTTGTTGGTTATTACTGCATTGTCGGAACTAGAAGCACAAGCATTTCGCTACACTCGCATTAACATCTGCTAACCATGTGTAAATAAAATTTGATTTTGATTTGAGGTTGTCTAAGAAGCGGTGTGTCTGTTCTGTGTGCGCTATTTCTATTCTTCCAGTTAAGTTTAGTTTTGTCTTTTACTTTCAGTTTGGTCCACCAGCTTCAAACAGCTGAAAATACAATATTGTTGGTTATAGAAAATATATTTCACAGCGGTTTAGGTGGTACAATGATTCTCTACACATTGCTTGTTTTGTCACACAAACTGAAATTTAAGCGAACTATTGGAATTTTAGCAACCAGATGAAATAGTGGAGGGATTTTTGCCTATTGTACCTTTTAACTACAAAGTAGCATACTGGCAGAACGATATCATGACTATTTGCATCAATCCATTGGCCATTTGTTTTGCAAACTTTGCAATCACATGAGTGCTACAGAAACATCCTAACCAAACAACTGTCTCTGGCTAGTGAGCAGTTAAAGGGTAATTACACCCAAAAATCTACATTTCTTAGATTTTTTTTTCAATAAAGTGGGAAAAACTGAAGAAATGGAATCAGGCAAAAATCAAATGGATTTTATAGTGCCCTTAAGTGTGTAAACACTAAAGGTTTGTGTAACTCTGTTGTTGATTTGCTTTAAAGGGTAAGCTGCCATTGACAGGAATGCTTATCTCAAGGATAGAAGATTGTGAGTTGGTCAAAAACGCTTTTGAAATATCAGGTACGTTAACTTTTTTTTTTTTTTTTTTACTAGTGGAGTTTAAACAGCTCAAAATAAGGGTAATTACGTGTGCGTGTGTGTGTGTGTATGGACATGTTTAGCTATACTTGTGGGGACCCGAAGGAAAAATGCTAGGAGGTTAAGGTTGATGTTAGGTGTTAGGCAAAATACAATTTTGAATGGGAATAAATTGTGTCCCCACAAGGTTAGTTAAACAAGACTTTGTGTGTGTGTGTTACAGGCAGTACGTGTGAGCGGATGCAGGTGGTGTGTAACAACCAGCAGGATTTGCAGGAGTGGGTGGAGCATCTGTCGAGACACACTCAGATCAGAAACGCCCCCTCCGTGATCATGACCACACCAACCGCCAAGCCCCAGTCTGTCCCCTGCCACACGGTAACACCCCCAACCTCTCCAGTCTGACTGTCAGTTAAAGGGAAGGGTATCGACGTTTGTCTGACATTTTTCTTGTGTAGATCCAGGTACATGGATTAGGATATTTGTAGGTTTAAATCCCAAATAAATGGGAAAGCTAATGCTGCGTTCATAACATCTTGTAAATTCGTAAATATGACCATACCACTGGGAAAGATCCATTTGAATGCCCCTCCAACTGGTATTACTAGTGGGAAACTCGTCTACCATCAGACTTCTCCCACATGTTGAACTTAGTTGTCACATACTGAGGAAATACCTCTATAACAGCATTTTCGGCAGTTAAATGCAACAATAAAACATCATTTATAAAAAGCAATCTATTAATATAGTTTTTGAACACTATCATCTGTTAACAAGCTAGCTAGCTGTTCTTTTAATTTATGGTTGAAGCAGATTGTTTGCCCGTTAGCCAGGCAGCGATTCTCAACGAGTTCAAAGCACTTGAATGCATCCAACTCGTATTTACAACTGGTTATTACTAGAGGTTGGTTTTTCAACGCTGATACCGATTTATTGGAGGACCAAAAAAGCAGGGAACGATTTTTTTATTTTTTTTATATATATTTTTATTTATATATATATATATATATATATATATATATATATATATGACAATTACAACAATACTGAACACTTATTGTAACTTAATATAATACAACATCTATTTAGTCTCAAAATAAATAATGAAACATGTTCAATTTGGTTTAAATAATGCAAAAACTGTGTTGGAATAGAAAGTAAAAGTGCAATATGTGCCATGTAAAAAAGCTAACTTTTTTTTTTTTAAAGTTCCTTGCTCAGAACATGAGAACATATGAAAGCTGGTGGTTTAATATTCCCAGTTCTTTAATATTCCCAGTTCTTCAATATTCCCAGTTAAGAAGTTTTAGGTTGTAGTTATAGTAATTATGGCGCGTCGACTATTTCTCTCTATCATTTGTATTTCATATACCTCTGACTATTGGATGTTCTAATAGGTATTTTAGTATTGCCAGCTTAATCTTGGGAGTTGATAGGCTTGAAGTCATGAACAGGGCTGTGCTTCAAACATTGTGAAGAGCTGCTGGCAAAACACAAAAGTGCTGTTTGAATGAATGCTTACGAGCCTGCTGCTGCCTACCACCACTCAGTCAGACTGCTCTATGAAATCATAGACTTAATTATAATAAACACACAGAAATACGAGCCTTAGACATTAATAATGGTCAAATCCGGAAACTATCATTTCGAAAACAAAATGTTTAATCTTGCAGTGAAATACGGAACCATTCCTTATTTTATCGAATGGGTGGCAACCCTAAGTCTAAATATTGCTGTTACATTGCACAAACCTCAATGTTATGTTATAATTATGTAAAATTCTGGCAAATTAATTACGGTCTTTGTTAGGAAGAAACACAGTTCCCTACGACCCTGACTCTGCTTGCACTGAACGCAAATGAAGTGACACAATTTCCCTAGTTAATATTGCCTGCTAACATGCATTTATTTTAACTAAATATGCAGGTTTAAAAAAAAATATATACTTCTGTGTATTGATTTTAAGAAAGGCATTGATGTTTATGGTTCGGTACATTTGTGCAACGATTGTGCTTTTTTCGCAAATGCGCTTTGTTAAATCATCTGTTTGGCGAAGTTGAAGTAGGCTGTGATTCGATAAATTAACAGGCACCGCATTGATTATATGAAACGGAGGACAAGCTAGTTAACCTAGTAATATCATCAACCATGTGTAGTTAACTAGTGATTATGTGAAGATTGTTTTTTTGTGAGTTAAGTTTAATGCTAGCTAACAACTTACCTTGGCTCCTTTTGCCGCTGCACTTGTGTAACAGGTGGTCACCCTGCCACGGCGTCCAAAAAGGCCGATAACCGATTTTTGAAATTGGCCCTAATTAATCTGCCATTACGATTTAACCGGTTGACCTCCTTCCCACTAGTTAGTAGTTATTACCACCTTCCCACTTGGTTATGAACTCAGCAAGCACCATTAATTCCAAGAGATGCTACTGTATATATGATATACTCTCTTTTTTGGACCAGACTTAAACTTCTCCCCTCTGTTCTCTCTCCCCCAGCTCCCGTCCCATCCCCTGACCCCCACCAGACACTCAGAGAGTAGGGGTGTATCTGGGGGCCCTGCCTACCACACCCTACCTCACCCCTCCTCCCACGGGGCCCCTCAACCCCCCCCCATGTGGGGTCCCCTGGAGCCCCCCAGCACCCCCAAACCCTGGAGCCTCAGCTGCCTCCGCCCCGCGCCCCCACTCAAGCCCTCGGCAGCACTCTGCTATAAAGAGGTATGGTCCTGGGCCTTTCGTGTAAGAGGGAATAGGTTCCAAACAGTAATAGTCAGCACAGTTTCTAGAGATGATCCCTTTATCAATAAAATAGCCCACCTCTAGGGTTCTAAGAGAGCCTCTCTCTTCCTGTTTGTATCTCCCTCTCTAGGATCTGAGTAAAAGTCCTAAGAGTATGAAGAAGCTGCTGCCTAAGCGTAAGCCTGAGAGGAAAGCTTCAGATGAGGACTTTGCTACCAGGAAGAGTACTGCAGCTCTGGAGGAGGATGCCCAGATCCTGAAAGTGATCGAGGCCTACTGCACCAGCGCCAAAACACGACAGACACTCAACTCAAGTAAGACTACGCCGCAAACACACAACCTGTCAGAGACCCAATACTTCAACCAATACCAACTAGTCTTTGGTGTCTTTTATTTCTGTACTAACATGAACCGTGTCCAGATTAGTTCTAAGACTTCACAGGTTCTGGATAAATGCTCTTTAGAGTACAGCTGTTTAGATTCAACTGTCAGTGTCTAGTCTATTGCTACTCATAGTTCAGTCTTGTCTCCTCTCTCTCTAACTATGTTCTCTCCTGTTTCTTTTCTCTCCACTCATCCCCTTTGCATTCTGTTATTCTCTGCTCTGTTCCTCCTCCTTTTGGTTTGTCTATTTTGTGTCCTCTCCCTTTAAAAAAAAATATATATATTATTTTTGTCCTCATTCATAACCCCACCATCCCTCCTTGTTTTAAATATACCTGTATATAATTTATCCTATTATTATGGATCCCTCCACAACCTACCTCAAAAATTATTTGCCCCCCCACACTGCTTTATTATGGTTTGATCCACTCCCCTTCGTTCCGTATGGTTTGATCCACTCCCCCAGCATGGCAGGGTACTGATTTGATGCATAACCACGTGCTGGCCGAGCCAGTTGACCGGTCCAGTGTGGACACTATAGGTTGCCGTAGCAGCCTGTCCAGAGGGACCGAGCCCTGGTCTGACCTATCAGAGGACTCGGATTATGACAGTATTTGGACCGCCAGTAGTTACAGGACCTCCTCCGTTTCTCGTAAGAGCTACAGTCGCTCCTCCCATATATCCCGCTCCCTCACACCTTTTTTAATAAACTATTTTATTTTGAAAGAAATATGATTTTCTTTCATCGTAGTTTTGGAATCCCATTTCTGGCTAGGCCACATTCAGTAAATGTTGCAGATAGAGATGCAGTGAATAGAGCTGACATAAACAAACATGTAGAATAAGGAATTAACATAATACATTTCTATCTGAATGTCGGCCAACGTTGTGTCCTGCTGAATGCGGCCCTTCAGCCACCGTTTGTAGTTTCTCCCCTCCCTTAGTCTTGGTTGGTTGTGTGTGGTTTACAGTAGCTGTGTCTGGTGTTTCTGTGAAATGTCTGTCATGCCAGAAACTGAAGATGGTGAAGAACCTAACATGACCTCTCTCCCTTATGTATGTATGCACAGTGCCTTGCAAAAGTATTCACCCCCCTTGGCGTTTGTCCTATTTTGTTTCATTACAACCTGTAATTTAAATGGATTTGTATTTGGATTCCGTGTAATGGACATACACAAAATAGTCAAAATTAGTGAAGTGAAATGAAAAAAAATAGCTTGTTTAAAAAACGAATTGGTGTGCATATGTATACACCCCCTTTTTGCTATGAAGCCCCTAAATAAGATCTGGTGCCACCAATTTACTTTCAATCTAAGGGTCACATGATCTGTCACATGATCTCCGTATATATACACCTGTTCTGAAAGGTCCCAGAGTCTGCAACACCACTAAGCAAGGGGCACCACCAAACAAGTGGAACTATGAAGACCAAGGAGCTCTCCAAACAGGTCAGGGACAAAGTTGTGGAGAAGTACAGATCAGGGATGGGTTTTGAACATCCCACGGAGCACCATTTAAATCCATTATTAAAAAATGGAAAGAATATGGCACCACAACCAACCTGCCAAGAGGGGGCCGCCCACCAAAACTCACAGACCAGGCAAGGAGGGCATTAATCAGAGAGGCAACAAAGAGACCAAAGATAACCCTGAAGGAGCTGCAAAGCTCCACAGTGGAGATTGGAGTATCTGTCCATAGGACCACTTTAAGCCGTACACGCCACAGAGTTGGGCTTTACGGAAGAGTGGCCAGAAAAAAGCCATTGCTTAAAGAAAAATATAATATGTTCACCAAAAGGCATGTGGGAGACTCTCCAAACATATGGAAGAAGGTACTCTGGTCAGTTCACACTAAAATTGAGCTTTTTGGCTATCAAGGAATATGCTATGTCTGGCACAAACCCAGCACCTCTCAACACCTTGAACACCATCACCACAGTGAAGCATGGTGGCGGCAGCATCATGCTGTGGGGATGTTTTTCATCGGCAGGGACTGGGAAACAAAAATCAGTTTAATTCCAGGTTGTAAGGCAACAAAATACTTTCGCAAGCCACTATGTATTCATGCATGCACTACTGGTTAGAGCCAGTTTGCACTGTTCTGTGAAGGGAGTAGTACACAGCGCTGTACGAGATCTTCAGTTTCTTGGCAATTTCTCATATGGAATAGCCTTCATTTCTCAGAACAAGAATAGACTGACGAAGAAAGTAATTTGTTTCTGGCTATTTGAGCCTGTAATCAAACCCAAATGCTGATGCTCCAGATACTCAACTAGTCTAAAGAAGACAAGTTTTTATTGCTTCTTTAATCAGAATAACTGATTAAATTATTTTCAGCTGTGCTAACATAATTGCAAAATGGTTTTCTAATGATCAGTTAGCCTTTTTAAAATGATAAACTTGGATTAGCTAACACAACATGCCATTGGAACACAGGAGTGATTGCTGATAATGGGCCTCTGTAGATATTCCTGATATTCCTGCTACAGTAGTCATTTACAACATTAACAATGTCTACACTGTATTTCTGATCAATTTGATGTTATTTTAATTGGCAAAAAGTTGCTTTTCTTTCAAAAACAAGGACATTTCTAAGTGACCCCAAATTTTTGAACAGTAGTATACACACACATATACACACACACACACACACACCCTTCTCCCCCTCAAAAGACCTCGGTGGACAAAGGGAATAACTGCTCCTCAGCCTCCCTTCTGTTCTCAACTATTAACGGCTTCAAAGGACCTGGTGTCATGTTACAATCATTAAAATGATGAGTTAATATGCTGCTGTCATAGCTTAGATCTCCCTTGGAGAACAGACATATTGAATCTCAATGGAATCTCCTGTATGGATAAAGGATAAATGGTAGATGAGAGGGAGACTTGATTTGCCAGGTCAAGTTCTCCTCCTCTACCCACACCTGTCCTGATCCTTCCACAGGACCCCTTTGTCAGGCCGCTTATCTGAATCTGGTTTGGGCTGTATCCTAATACTCTAAAATGGCCCCCTTGTCTTCTTTCCTTCATTGCCGCTGATAAATGAAAGGGCTCCTATAAAGGACTGTGATCAGGGGGGACAGGACACAAGGAGAAGAGGCTAGTTTGAACTATTGAGCTACAGCCTTAGTGTGTCAAACTTCTACAGAATGGTCACCCTCCCCTCAGTCAGCCAATCAGTCAATGAGTCATTCCGTCCATCGACCAATGTGCTCTGCTGACGGTCTTGTTTTACCATTCAGGATCCAGGGAGAAGTCAGGTCTGCACATGCTCTTCCCTGAGGAGGAGAAGATCATCGTGGAGGAGACCAAGAGCAACGGACAGACTGTCATCGAGGAGAAGTAAGCACTACATTCCTCCCTGAACTACCAGTGCGTTAGATTGGGAGAACACTTCACTTCACACGTTCAGAAGTTTATATGTTCCCTAATGGGGTTTATTGATAATGGTGAGCTGTGGTTGGGTTGGTTATCTAACGTGTCTGTCTGCCTTAGGACTCTAGTAGACACGGTGTATGGGCTGAAGGATGAAGTGCAGGAGCTGAAACAGGTGAGCATTCAGGAGAGTTCGCCAAACCGTCACATCAAATAGCATGTCAGTCGTTCAGCATCATAATGAATCAATTAGAGGCTCTCTATGACAAAACTCTAAGCATATACATCCCAGAACCAGAGCTCTGTTCATTCCAGGCATGTGCAATTTAGAGCCTTTTCTAAGATCCAGCGGCCGTCTTTGTCCCCTCCCCCCAACAGGACAACAAGAAGATGAGGAGAACCCTGGATGAAGAGCAGAAAGCCAGGAAGGAGCTGGAGAAGATCCTGAGGAGAGTTCTGAAGAACATGAACGACCCCACCTGGGACGAGACCAACCTGTGAGTGCTCAGGTGACATCGCATCAACATGGTTGAGTTCGGGTTCCACCGTGACTGGACCAAAATAGTTAACCACAAAGCCATCTGACGTAACACTGTGGAACACTGATCTGTCACTGTTGTAAGAGACTGGGTGTGGTCCAAAGTCAAAACAGCCAAATAGCGTCCCTGAATAACTCTGGAAGACTATTGGCTGCGACATAGACCTCCGACCTCTGTGTTGATCTGGGATTGGAAAGAGGCTGGAACAATCACACCAGTGGAGATACATCTGACGTCACTGACTAAGTCTCCTTCCGGGTGCTTCTCAAAGGGTGATTCCTCTCTACCTCTCCCCTTCTGCACTGATCTGAAAGCAAGTGAAAACAACATGGGAATTTGCTGTCACTTGTACAGTACTTTAACATCCGTGATGAGGAAAGGAAGTAAGTTCAGACTATTGAGATCCATCCCCTGCATGTAGAGGAATAGTCTCAGGGAATCATTTCTAGAGACAGTGGCTGCATCTCAATAGTGGTTTGCTCTTCTCATCTTTGCTGATCTGCACTGGTATGTGCAGTAGATCCCTAGTGCCTACAAAGGGATTTCCTTCCACCTGTCCAGTTTTATGCAGATGAAAGACGAGGAAAGGTAGCAACGGTAGACTATTGAGATGCAACCCAGACAATTATGACAGATGATGATTTTGTCACTGCCTCCATTACCCTGCTGCCAAGCTCCTCAACACCCCCACCCTCTTACCCCACTCTGGAGCATCTCCCTGCCCATTCCTCTGAGCCTTGTAGGAAGCTATGGCCAACACACAGAACAGCATAACCTCTAGCTCATTCTGCATGTTTCCATGGAAACCTTAGCAATCCGATACTGGAACGTTTTCAGGTGATTTTTGTGGCTTTCTGATGATGATGATTTGAAGTATTCTGGACGACCTATTTCTTGTTTGTTTCTGTTACTTTACCGGATAATGGACTTTCTATTTTAATGCTTTCCTGAAAACACTGTATTTCTACTTTTGCTTTTCTACTTCTTTGTCACCTATGATTTGTACAGAAACTAACCGTAGCGTCTCAAATTAATATCATGAAATGTGCCTTGGGGAAACTATTCCATGATATTAGCTTACATTTCTGGCAGGCTCTTCAGTTTAAAATACGTCAAATATTCCAATGCAATATTGATTCCAATGATGAACACTAATGTAAACTACTTATTCTAACTATTTCAGATTCTACATTATGTCTAATTTATGTATTTAAATGAAATTGACTGAGGAATGTGTTATGTACTCCTCAAGTCTATTGTTCAGTGAAAACCTCCCATATCCTCTATTTATTACCTCTTCGTCTCTCACTCTTCTCCACTTGTCTCTGAATTAAACCAGTAAACTGAATCTCGTGTGTCTGAATACTTGCGATGACTGACGTGTTTTACCCGTCTTAGTTGAAAGCACGTTGCCTCTGAATAACAGCGTCTGCTTTAATGACCTAAATGTGATGGAGCCTTTGTCCTGCAAAGTGCTGTCACTTTTAACTTCAAATGTATCAGACAGTTATCATTGGATACCTGTCAGTGGTAGATTCAGGTGGAAATATACCATAAACAGTCCAGGAATGGTGACAGTGACCACATTTCCATGCGCACAGTAGCTCAAATAAGGTCTTATTTGGGATGAGCTGTTTACATGCACCTTTTGGTATCTCGCTCACGAGTATCCCTGTACCCATGAATTAGCAGAATAGTTAAAATGTAAGTTATATGGGTAAAATGGAATAGTAACTGGACTCTGGACACTGACTGTAGGCCCTCTGACCTGTACAGTAATATAATAACTCTGGAATTATACATTTCTTGCTGTGAAATACAACAGTTTTGTCTCTGGAACAGAATTGGAGAAATATGATTTCTTTCTTTCAGCATCTCTTGAGAAAATGTGAATGTGAGTGTAACATGTTATCTTTGACACTGTTATGCCAGCAGACAGTATTTCAACCACAAAATATGCACCCAAGATCAACTGAAGTCTTATCAGAAACGTGTTTCATTGTTTTCTCAGCTTTTCATTTTCTTAAAACCGGTCACACTGATGACATTTGGACATTTCGTACGGGAACAAAACTTCTGATATTTTGGAGTTATTGTGCATTTTTCTCCCGATCCCTAAACAGATCAGACAACTTTACCGACGTTAACTAGATTACTAATGCATTCATTCTAAGACATTATTCTGGTGAGCACTACTTTATTTAGTCTTCTGGGGAAACAAGTTAGGACAGAAGAGGAGCTGTGCCTTTGGAAAGTATTCAGACCCCTTTTTGTTACATTATAGCCTTATTTAAAAAGTATTAAATTGTTTTTATTCCCCTCATCAATCTACACACACAATACCCCAATGACAAGCCAAAAACAGTTTTTTGTTATTGTTACTAATATATTGAAAATTTAAAAAACAATCACATTTAGTATTCAGACCCTTTACTCAGTACTTTGTTGAAGCACCGTTGGCAGTGATTACAGCCTCAGGTCTTCTTGGGTATGATGCTACAAGCCTGGCACACCTGTATTTGGGGAGTTTCTCCCATTATTCTCTGCAGATCCTCTCAAGCTCTGTCAGGTAGGTTGGGGAGCAATGCTGCACATCTATTTTCACGTCTCTCCAAAGATGTTCGATCGGGTTCAAGTCCGGGCTCTGGCTGGGCCACTCAAGCCAAGCCACTCCTACGTTGTCTTGGCTGTGTGCTTAGGGCCGTTGTCCTGCTGGAAGGTGAACCTTCGCCCCCGTCTGAGGTCCTGAAAGCTCTGGAGCAGGTTTTTGACAATGATCTCTGTACTTTGCTCCGTTCGTCTTTGCCTTGATCCTGCCGCTGAAAAACATCCCCACAGCAAGATGCTGCCAAGCTTGTAGAGTCATACCCAAGAAGACTCGAGGCTGTAATTGCTGCCAAAGGTGCTTTGACAAAGTACTGACAAAAGAGTCTGAATACCTAAGTAAATGTGTATTTAAGGTTATTGTGTGTGTAGATATAAAAATAGAATAAAGCTGTAATGTAATATGTGGAAAAAGTCAAGAGGTCTGAGTACTATCCAAATGCACTGTATATGAAAATAACCATTGGCATTATTTGGGTCTGTGCCATTCACTTTGAACTGGACTGTGTTTACATCATGAGCAGTCACCAGTAGATGCATTTATTTATTTTTAGATCAAAGCGAGAGCTGCATGTATCCACCTGTGCACATCAACACATTTTCAGTCACCTTGTCTGAAGGACAAATGAATAAACAATGTCAAGCCCTGCATGTTTTTTTTTTTCTTCAAAAGTCTCATGGAATGTAGGTCTACATTGAACACCACACATTGGCTGCTTACTGTAGGTTGAATAATATAATGGCTATTTCCATGTTAAAATGTTATGGGATGCATTTCTCTTTTTGTTTTTGATGGTAGGCCACTCTGGTAGGCCTATAGTTGTGGCCAAAAGTTGAGAATAACACAAATATTAATTTTCACAAAGTCTGCTGCCTCAGTTTGTATGATGGCAATTTGTATATACTCCAGAATGTTATGAAGAGTGATCAGATGAATTGCAATTAATTGCAAAATCCCTCTTTGCCATGCAAATGAACTGAATCCCCCAAAAACATTTCCACTGCATTTCAGCCCTGCCACAAAAGGACCAGCTGAAATCATGTCAGTGATTCTCTCGTTAACACAGGTGTGAGTGTTAACGGGGACAAGGCTGGAGATCGCTCTGTCATGCTGATTGAGTTCGAATAACAGACTGGAAGCTTCAAAAGAAGGGTGGTGCTTAGAATCATTGTTCTTCCTTTTGTGCTTTGCACAAAAAGGGCTTCACAGGCAAGGATATTGCTGCTAGTAAGATTGCACCTAAATCAACCATTTATCGGATCATCAAGAACTTCAAGGAGAGCGGTTCAATTGCTGTGAAGAAGGCTTCAGGGCACCCAAGAAAGTCCAGCAAGCGCCAGGACAGTCTCCTAAAGTTGATTCAGCTGCGGGATCGGGGCACCACCAGTACAGAGCTTGCTCAGGAATGGCGGCAGGTGTGAGTACATCTGCACACACAGTGAGGTGAAGACTTTTGGAGGATGGCCTGGTGTCAAGAAGGGCAGCAAAGAAGCCACTTCTCTCCACGAAAAACATCAGGGACAGACTGATATTCTGCAAAAGGTACAGGGATTGGACTGCTGAGGACTGGGGTAAAGTAATTTTCTCTGATGAACCCCCTTTCCGATTGTTTGGGGCATCCGAAAAAAAGCTTTTCTGGAGAAGACGAGGTGAGCGCTATCATCAGTCCTGTGTCATGCCAACAGTAACACATCCTGAGACCATGTGTGGGGTTGCTTCTCAGCCAAGGGAGTGGACTCGCACACAATTGCCTAAGAACACAGCCATGAATAAAGAATGATACCAACACATTCTCAGAGAGCAACTTCTCCCAACCATCCAGGAACAGTTTGGTGACGAACAATGCCTTTTCCAGCATGATGGAGCACCTTGCCATAAGGCAAAGTGATAACCTAAGTGGCTCGGAACAAAATATTGATATTTTGGGTCCATGGCCAGGAAACTCCCCAGACCTTAATCTCATTGAGAATTTGTGGTCAATCCTCAAGAGGCTGGTGGACAAACAAAAACCCACAAATTCTGACAAACTCCAAGCATTGATTATGCAAGAATGGGCTGCCAGTCAGGATGTGGCCCAGAAGTTAATTGACAGCATGCCAGGGCGGATTGTAGATGTCTTGAAAAAGAAGGGTCAACACTGCAAATATTGACTCTTTGCATCAACTTCATGTAATTGTCAATAAAAGCCTTTGACACTTATGAAATACTTGTAATTATACTTCAGTATTCCATAGTAACATCTGACAAAAATATATAAAGACACTGAAGCAGCAAACTGTGGAAATTAATATTTGTCATTCTTAACTTTTGGTCATGATTGTACATTATGATCGAATAGTCACAGTAGCCTACTTGACAACTGTTAAAAGTGTAACTTAAAGTGTGTATTGCTTCAGTGTTCACAGTAAACGCGCCGGAAGTTGCACAGAATTTTCACAACGTTCAAGTTTGCGCTCAGCAGACCTTAAATTTGCTTAGTGCCGAAATGTCTTTGAAGGAACATTGCCTACAGTATAACCCCTCAGTCATTGCACCTCTCAACACAGCTACCAACTGTAGGTACAACTGGCCCTGTTGTTCCACAGGTTTCAGCACTGTACCATCAGGTGAGGTTGCGTCCCAGTGTTGCGTGACTTCTGTTGGCAATGTGGCGTATCTGGCCTGAGCGAAGCCCATTCTATTGTGGAGGGTCCATGTGACAAAGCTTCCTTTATGTGGAGAGAGGGATGGGATGGGGGGGTATTCAAACGGCTGGAAACCTTTGACGGTTGTGCCCACCTTTTGTCTTGGCATAAGCCGGCGGTAAGTCCCCCCCCACGTTAATTCCACCATTGTGACTGTCCTCCTGCCCACAGCCTCATTGTTTCACAGTAATCCAGGTTTGGGCTGAAGGGAGAGAGTGAAGAGAGAAGAAAGGTTTTGGCTGTGATTGAAGCCATCGTGGAGGAGTACAGTATGTGTCGATGACGAATGGGAGCGTCATTTAACCCTTTGATGGTTTGATTCTCAGTTGGGATAGTTTTGTTCCAACCCTGCACTGACTGGCACACTTGATTTCAAATCTATCATCTCCTCATGGTTGCCAGTTTAGACCAGGTTTGGTCAGGTGCATTAGAGCTGGGCTGGAATAAAAACCTGCACACACTACGTCCATCCAAGACTGGAGTTGCCTGTCCCTGGAAGTGAAATCTATTCCATCATCTTTCTGTATCATAGAGTAAAGAGAAGATGCCATTTTAAGAGCAGTGAAAACAGTAAAACGGATACAACTCGGGTGTAACTATGAATCTATTCAGCTCACAGAGGCTAGTTCTACTGTTTCCCCAACAACACACCACCACAGCAGCCTCCACTCAAAACAGCATTATAACAAACAAAGCGGTCTGAATCATAAAGCCTCACAGGTCCACAGAGACAACGGAATTGTGGGAGATTTAATCGCCGGGCGGACACCCAGTCGGAGCAGAGCGCGGGGATGTGTAGTCGGACGGATGGGGCTGAACGCTTCCTCCTTCCTTCCTTTTGTTTGTGCAGAAGCGAGGGATGACATTTGGAGAGAGAATGACATCTCGTAGACATTTACATGAGGACAAAGCTCGGGAGCAGCCAGTGGTGGTGGCCTGCCCACTAGACAGAGACAGCAGAGGCTAAATGTTACCTGTCTGCCCCTGATTAGAATAGCCCTGGATCTCCAGACTGTCTGTGGTGCTGTTCTGTTCTGCATAAAGAACTGATGAGGATCTTAACTAGTAGTCTGTCTCTATGGTTTCACTAAAGCAGAGACTGTGGCCGGGGTTCAATGGTGGTTGTTTCTGCATGACAGTTTCTCACAGTGCTGTTCTCCTGGCTGGTGCTCAATCCAGACAGGCTCTGTTTTCAATGTATGGGAGGTGAATAATACCCCACGTCTTGAACTGACAGATTATGCTGATTTCCAGACATGTTTTCACCTCCGCAAGAAGTGATAGCAGAGTTGTCTGGGAATTAGACTAAGTTTCAGTTCTTCAGGAAGTAGCCGAATGAAACTCCCAATGTTGGCTTCCATATCTAGACTACTTCCTGGTTCCTCTGTCTAGTCCTTATTTCTATCATTCTAAAAGACATGCATATTCAGTCCCTTCATAGCAGCAGGCAGTGGAGAGAGTGAAGGTTGTATAAAGATGGCCTTATTAAAGTGACAAGGCAATTTACTGCCTTTTATGGGGGCGATGACTCTACTTCATTGACTTACAATGGAAAGGATATAATTTTGCAGATGTTGGTGGAAAGTCTGAAATGTCAGCTCCTTTCAGAATGCCAGCCTGGGCCTTGATGGTGAATGAATAATTGATAAGTCACCTTTTGTCTACCGTTAAATATTCTTACACAAACACAAAAGCGCTGCAGAAAAATGGAAAAGAGCATCTAATGTATCTTTTTAGAGTGCAGATCAAACGCGGTGATCGCTTGGATGTGCCAGGAGGGGTTCATAATGAGTATGGGAACAAGGGGTTTGAGTGTGGACCAGCCTACTGTACCTGGTACCTTTAGAGTTAGGAAACAACTGGATGATCTTAAGTAGGCTGAAGCCTGTTTTTGTTTAAGCCTTGGGCGAAGATTATGACAAAGATCACAGAGAGCCAAGATCTCTGACCTAAGGTGTCCAATAGTCTAAAGTGGCTGCCTCTCCTGGTCTCCTTTCATATTTTATGTGAAAACAAAGAATAGCTGAAAGCACTATCCTGGAAGATTACCAGGAAGTAGCTTTCACCTGTCATCCAGTTTGTTTCAGTGCAGATGGAGAGGATGAGGCATTAGGGAGCTTTTATAGACTATTGGATTTGGGACACACTCCTACACTCGACTGAACGGCAGGGGGTGAAGCAGGTGAGGTAGCTGGCAAAAAATGGAAAGTGTATCTCTCACATGCATTCAACACTCATATGGCAAAGATCAGTAATTGTTCCTGCTGCGATCTGTCCCTTTCTGCCCTGTCTGAGTTCTGCCCACCACAGAGCTGATGTAACGTCCAACACGTGTGAAAAATGAAGATAGTCAATTAACTTTTATTATACAGGCATTATGGAAACTGCTAGGTGAGGTATGTTCTACACATCTGTTATATCATCCTCATGAAAGCTTAGGCCTTTGGGTCAAGTCAAGTGTTCAAGTCTTACAGTATGCCCATAGTGTAATGGTAGTCTTGCCAGCTCCCTCCATCCACCTACACAGCCCTATAGTCCTAAGGCAATAGGGGGTATTGTCTAGGTTGAGAGCAGCAGATTGTCTGCCATCAATAGTTCTGTACAGAATGAAAGTGACAGCAAGTCACTGTAGCCATCTTACAATGGGCCTCAGCCAATTGGGCAGCTCTGAAACCATCAAGGTGTCTTTATTTTTAGAGGCCTGAATCAATCAGCTGGGTACACCCTCCATGTGCATATATATACACACACACACACACACACTCCTCGACTTGTTCCTGGCTTCTTTACACTGGCTCTGTTCAATGACTAGTGATCATTTAGATTTGACATGTATTGTAGAAGCCAGAGCTAGTCCCCCCCCCCCCCCTCTGTCTCTCTATCTCTCTCTCTCTCCACAGCCCTGTCATTAATTTTCAGCCTTTGCAATTTTCAACAAAAAAGAGAAAAGGAGGAAAAAAGGACAAAGGACGGGCGAAGACTGGATGCTCTTCTCTTAGACTCTGTTATTGTACAAAATAGCAGAGCAATAATTTTTAGTCAATGGTTTACTCTAAAAGCTTTCCACGTCAGCTCTGTAAAGAAAAGCAATAAAGCCCAATTCAATGGGCATGAATAAAAAAGAAAAATCCTTTGGGGGTTCGACCAAAGGGCTCCTTTTCTTTCACTGGTAATCAAATTGGAGCTGAAATGAAATGGAGTTTTCTTATGAAAATAGCCTTTGTTGCCCAGGAAGGCTGGTAATTCATAAACAATAAGCAGGCCTTTGTGTTGATAATAATATATTCATGCTGGTGCTCCCGGGGAAGGGTAAAAGCCAGAGCGTCAGGACTAGACTGTATGAGGAACAGGATATAAAAGGCAACAGAGGCTTGAGGTGACACACCAGTCCTGCTGCCACAACTCTCAGAGATGGCTGCTGCTGCTGCTACTGGGCTCGCTCTCTCACTCTCTTTCGATCTCTGTGATCTCTGATCTGCTCTCTCTTTTTCTCTACCTCCCCTCACTCAGCATCTCTCTTTTCTGCTCTCTCTCCACTCTCCTGTCTGTCGCTCTTAACTCTCCTGTCTCTCTCTCTCTTGCCACTCTCCTGTCTCTCTCTCTCGCCACTCTCCTGTCTCTCTCTCTCTCCACTCTCCTGTCTCTCTCTCTCCTCTCTCACGTCTCTCTCTCTCTCCACTCTTGTCTGTCTGTCTCTCTCTCCACTCTCTTGTCTGCCTGTCTCTCTCTCCACTCTCTTGTCTGTCTCTCTCTCCACTCTCTTGTCTGTCTCTCTCTCCACTCTCTTGTCTGTCTCTCTCCACTCTCTTGTCTGTCTCTCTCTCCACTCTCTTGTCTGTCTCTCTCTCCACTCTCTTGTCTGTCTCTCTCCACTCTCATTGTCTGTCTCTCTCTCTCCACTCTCTTGTCTGTCTCTCTCTCTCCACTCTCTTGTCTGTCTCTCTCTCTTCACTCTCTTGTCTGTCTCTCTCTCTCCACTCTGTCTCTCACTCTCCACTCTGTCTCTCACTCTCCACTCTCCTGTCTCTCTCTCACAACTCTCCTGTCTCTCTCTCACAACTCTCCTGTCTCTCTCTCCACTCTCCTGTCTCTATCTCTCCACTCTCTTATCTGTGTCTCTCTCTCCACTCTCCTGTCTGTCTCTCTCGCAACTCTCCTGTCTGTCTCTCGCAACTCTCCTGTCTCTCTCTCCACTCTCCTGTCTGTCTCTCTCGCAACTCTCCTGTCTGTCTCTCTCGCAACTCTCCTGTCTGTCTCTCTCGCAACTCTCCTGTCTGTCTCTCTCGCAACTCTCCTGTCTGTCTCTCTCGCAACTCTCCTGTCTCTCTCTCCACTCTCCTGTCTGTCTCTCTCGCAACTCTCCTGTTTGTATCTCTTATTCACTCTCCTGTCTGTATTTCTTATTCACTCTCCTGTCTGTATCTCTTATTCACTCTCCTGTATGTATCTCTTATTCACTCTCTTGTCTGTCTCTCTCTCTCTCCACTCTCTTGTCTCTCTCTCTCTCTCCTCTCTCTCTCTCTCTCTCCACTCTCTTGTCTCTCTCTCTCTCCACTCTCTTGTCTCTCTCTCTCTCTCCTCTCTTCTCTCTCTCCACTCTCTTGTCTCTCACTCTCTCCACTCTCTTGTCTCTCTCTCTCTCTCCACTCTCTTGTCTGTCTCTCTCTCTCTCCACTCTCCTGTCTGTCTCTTTCTTTGTCCTCTCCTCTCCCCTAGCACTTGTCTATCTTCTTCCTTCTTCACCAGCTGCAGCAGAAGAAGAGATTTACTCCAACAGAACTTCACTTCTGCTCAGAAGCTTGGACCTGTTCAGAGAGAGGTGTGTGTGTGTGTGTGTGTGGAGGGGGGGGTTATAACAACAGGTGTGTCTGGATTACCTGTGGAGCGACCGAACAGACGTGGAACACTTGTGTGGATGGTGGGAGGGGCCCCACCAGAGTGTGTGTGTTTGTTCCTGGAAGCTGCAGGTATATGTTACTGGAAGACTGAGAAGCACCTGCTGACAATTCTTGGAATTGTGGACATTTGCTGCGTACACACGTCTGGACACACACATTCACTGCTGACAGGTCTGTGGCTGCCAGAGTAAAGACGAGATGGTCTGGGTTGGAAGGGACATGCTGTTACAGCATCAGGACCAGGAGGAGTCTAGAAGACGTGGTGGAGGGACTAGTGGATTTAAACACACCTTCCTGGGAGAAAGGAGATAGGACTGACAGGATGTGAGTGTTCATTTTAACCTTTGCTTCATCGTGTTGCTGGTTTGACATATTTGTTATCCGAAAGTTTTCTTGTGGTGGTCCTACGAGGGTTAGGGCGATTTGTAACCTAATTTTCCAGATTCCAGGATGAATGTGTGTGTGGAGTGTGTGTTGAGGGATGCTGTTGAGTTCAGGTGCGTTCAAAGTTCCGCACCTTTTTGGATTCATCATTTGTGATGCATTGAATATAATCACTTCAGGATGGACGAAGCTACACAATGATTTGAAAGTTTCTAAACTGCTTACGCTTTCTACGTGGACTTGAGTCTTATGATCTAGAGCAGTGATTCTCAACTGGGGGGTCAAATTTGGGTCGCGGAAGGATTCCATTTAAAACATACTCCAGTCTGAACCTAAACTACTAGCTTCAGACAGGTAGAAAGGGTGTAGAAATAATAATGAACCTACGTTTTTTTATAATTTAGTGTTGGAAAAAAAGAAATATTAAATTAGTATTTTGAATATAGAGCTATTAGCAGCACTATTTAGCAGATTGGGTTGATTCTGTGGTCTCAAACCAGTGCGCTTACTAACATTCTTCATCAACATAGCATTAAAAATATCTTTCCGGATGGTATTTTGAAGATTATTGAAACTGCGAAAAACATTGGCTCGTGAATGATACAACCTGGTCCAAATTGGGTCCAGAGGCAAAACCAGTTGAGAACCACCGATCTAGAGGACATGTCATATAGACGGTAGTGATGACAGTATAGGATCAAATAGCAGAGGAGGACAGGGACAATCTGTTCATTTGGAGATTGCTTCTGATCAAATCAGACACTTTTAATGATTGTTGTCTTGACAACCAAACAGCCTTTCAGGAAGTTGATGTGATGCTCTAGGATACAGTACTTTAGTCCTGTATATTATACTATTGATGTGAAAAGGTGAAGCTTCCATCATACAGTAGTTTAGTTCAGTATATTATACTATTGTTTACAATATCATAAAGGACTGGCAACCAGGAAGTATTTTACATCAACATCAATGACAGTTTCCTAAACCTCAGTGTGTTGTTAATGGCAAATTATACACCTTGTCTTGGTTGTGTAACTCTACGAGATGTCTTTAACTCACTCTAGGGTGTCCGTGTGTGACTAAACTAAGTTGAGCAGTTCGGAAATCTCTTGCTGCTAAGTTGTCAAACAGCACAATAAATAAAAACGGACATCAGTACTGCAGTAGCTACAGTTAGTAGCTAATTAGAAACACAAATATATTTTCACAGATATACGCTAACAGACTTGCACGTGAATTGACAGTTTGTGTGTTCCCTTCCATAAAAGTCTACTAACCTGTACCCAGGTGTTTTCCCTTTACTAAAGCGTTTCTGATATCCTGCAGGACTGTCTCAAAGTGAATCATGGAGTTCTTGTGACCAAAAGCTCTTGGTTGCCATCAGCTGGCGAGACAGAGTACTGCCTGCCTGTCAGTACTGGGAAGCCTACTGTCAACTCATGCAATGGCTTCAGAAATTCCCAGTGGATGTCCACCATATTGTTTTAACACCCTGATCCATTAGCCGACATCTTCCTAATCAACTAGGCTCTTTGATTTGTCTCACTTGGTATTTTTTCGAAATCTGAGTTGATAATGATGTCACACAGCTTCTCGTCAGTAGATGGCAGTGTTGCCTAAAGAATTTCAGCTTCCTTCGCATCCTGCTGAATGCTACACATCCAGCAGTTTTTAAATCCAAAGATTCCAGGATTGTCAAATGAAAAGGTGCACCTGTGACTAGTGGCCTCTAGATGTCACCTGAGCTCTATGAGAAAACAGCACACATCATCCTTCCATTGGTGGGCATACATAGGCTTCACCGTTGTTCACAGATGAAGGCCCAATGTTGACGCAAATACACTGTTAGTAGCCTAGACAGTAGCTCAGTGTATTTTAAAAGAGGTATATTTGATGGAAAATCGTAAAATTATGGCTACCCCATAATGAACTATTTGAATATATGTTATTACAAAGGATTTGTAAACAAATGATCTATTTGAAATGTAGCAAACAGGCCAGAGTTGGGTTCAATTCCAATTCAATTCCAGCCAATTCAGAAAGTAAATCAAAGTCCAATTCCAAATGTTCATCATTGAATAGCATTGAAGAGAATTGGAATTGGACTTTCTGAATTGACTGGAATTTAAATGGAATTGACCCCAACTCTGAAACAAGCCTTAAATCAAATTGTATTTGTCACATGCACCGAATTCAACAGGTGTAGGTAGACCTTACTGTGAAATTCTTACTTAGAAGCCCTAAACTCTTTGTTGAACTGCATTGTTGGTTAAGAAAATATTTACTAAATAAACTAACGTAAAAAAGTAACACAAATAACAATTACGAAGCTATATACAAGGGGTGCCGGTATATTAGCAAAATAGGGACAAATACCTTTGTAAAAAAGGAACTACATGTTTTAAATTCTTAGGGCTACTTCCTTTTAGCCTTGCCAATATCTTCAGAAATACTGTTCCTTCTCTCTCTGGAATGAATAAGATGGCTATTAAATGATTACCCTTCCCTCTCTGTCTCTAATGATTTAACTGATTGGACCATTAAAGAACTTCAGCGCTTGTTCTAAATACAGAGAAACAATGTTTCCTTGTCAGATATGGCAGGGTCAACGTCTCAGCCATACAGCATCCTACAATGTTTTACATTCTATCATTAAATTCCCTTCAATGGCCTGAGTATTAAGCTCAGAGTAGGTTTGGGTTTTTCTTCAGAATTAAATACACTGATTTTCAAGTCATTCAATATCAGCAGCAACTTAAAAAACACAAGCAATATGGTGCCTTTAGTATCGAAGTGCTTCTCATGCTAACAGTGTGAACAAAAATCTCTTCTCACAATTCACCCAGAATTGCGTGCTGTCAATGCAGGTTAGCGATGTTTGTGGCCATCGAGTTCGACATTCATTCATTGTGCATAATTGTATGACCGGGCTTGGTGATTACAGGCAACAAGGTTCACAGCAGGTTTTGGGTGCTTTTTGCAGCCACAAGCTGTACACAAAGATCCAGCATTTTTCTCCACTTCCATTTAACCTGGACCCCAAGACACGCGGGGTGCTCGGAGTCCACCGTTGTATTTTTGAACAGCCATTCTGTGACGCATTCACCAAACCACTGGCTCTCTAATGGTGGACCCCAGCGGGAATAAATAGTGCATTTCTTTTAGTGCAATTTTCCCTGTGGATTTACCTCCTACTCCTCTCCTCTCCTCCGGGGCCACGCAGGTGTGTTCTCCACTCCTCTCCTCCACTTCTCCTCACACAATCAGCTGGTCCTGGGGCCTGCAGGCAGCCTGGGATTTTTATGTACAGTCCCTACTGTTGACCCCTACTTCTTCTAGGTCTGTCAAAAAGTCACCAAAACAATGATGTACTGTCTTGAAGCTTGAGTGCGGTTCCTCTGCCACTTGGGAGTTTTCTGACCCGATGGCCCCCCCCCTAGGCTTTCTGTCTTGGCCTGGTTGTTGAGTGCCCTGGCTAAACCTGGCATCTACAAAGAGAAGGGGAGAAACAGAGAAAGATGTGGAAGTCAAAAAGTTGTGTCCAACCGCTGGGCAGCTCTGACTTCCTGTCACTCAGGGAGACGGACGGCGACTCAGCAGGGTTAGAGCCCAACGCCTGTTGCCATGGCAGCCATGGTCATTAATGAACTGAGGGGCAGGCTGAGGGGCCCAATGTCAATGACTTACAGTGCCTTGCGAAAGTATTCGGCCCCCTTGAACTTTGCGACCTTTTGCCACATTTCAGGCTTCAAACATAAATATATAAAACTATTTTTTTGTGAAGAATCAACAACAAGTGGGACACAATCATGAAGTGGAACGACATTTATTGGATATTTCAAACTTTTTTAACAAATCAAAAACTGAAAAATTGGGCGTGCAAAATTATTCAGCCCCCTTAAGTTAATACTTTGTAGCGCCACCTTTTGCTGCGATTACAGCTGTAAGTCGCTTGGGGTATGTCTCTATCAGTTTTGCACATCGAGAGACTGAATTTTTTTCCCATTCCTCCTTGCAAAACAGCTCGAGCTCAGTGAGGTTGGATGGAGAGCATTTGTGAACAGCAGTTTTCAGTTCTTTCCACAGATTCTCAATTGGATTCAGGTCTGGACTTTGACTTGGCCATTCTAACACCTGGATATGTTTATTTTTGAACCATTCCATTGTAGATTTTGCTTTAT
The DNA here is from genome assembly GCF_045791955.1 of Oncorhynchus clarkii lewisi. Classification (NCBI taxonomy): domain Eukaryota; kingdom Metazoa; phylum Chordata; class Actinopteri; order Salmoniformes; family Salmonidae; genus Oncorhynchus; species Oncorhynchus clarkii. The sequence goes on along the minus strand of NC_092164.1, from coordinate 15,550,491 downwards.
GTTTAGGATCATTGTCTTGTTGGAAGACAAATCTCCGTCCCAGTCTCAGGTCTTTTGCAGACTCCATCAGGTTTTCTTCCAGAATGGTCCTGTATTTGGCTCCATCCATCTTCCCATCAATTTTAACCATCTTCCCTGTCCCTGCTGAAGAAAAGCAGGCCCAAACCATGATGCTGCCACCACCATGTTTGACAGTGGGGATGGTGTGTTCAGAGTGTTGCTTTTACGCCAAACATAACGTTTTGCATTGTTGCCAAAAAGTTCAATTTTGGTTTCATCTGACCAGAGCACCTTCTTCCACATGTTTGGTATGTCTCCCAGGTGGCTTGTGGCAAACTTTAAACAACACTTTATATGGATATCTTTAAGAAATGGCTTTCTTCTTGCCACTCTTCCATAAAGGCCAGATTTGTGCAATATACGACTGATTGTTGTCCTATGGACAGAGTCTCCCACCTCAGCTGTAGATCTCTGCAGTTCCTCCAGAGTGATCATGGGCCTCTTGGCTGCATCTCTGATCAGTCTTCTCCTTGTATGAGCTGAAAGTTTAGAGGGACGGCCAGGTCTTGGTAGATTTGCAGTGGTCTGATACTCCTTCCATTTCAATAGTATTGCTTGCACAGTGGGATGTTTAAAGCTTGGGAAATCTTTTTGTATCCAAATCCGACTTTAAACTTCTTCACAACAGTATCTCGAACCTGCCTGGTGTGTTCCTTGTTCTTCATGATGCTCTCTGCGCTTTTAACGGACCTCTGAGACTATCACAGTGCAGGTGCATTTATACGGAGACTTGATTACACACAGGTGGATTGTATTTATCATCATTAGTCATTTAGGTCAACATTGGATCATTCAGAGATCCTCACTGAACTTCTGGAGAGAGTTTGCTGCACTGAAAGTAAAGGGGCTGAATAATTTTGCACGCCCAATTTTTCAGTTTTTGATTTGTTAAAAAAGTTTGAAATATCCAATAAATGTCGTTCCACTTCATGATTGTGTCCCACTTGTTGTTGTTGTTTCTTCACAAAAAAATACAGTTTTATATCTTTATGTTTGAAGCCTGAAATGTGGCAAAAGGTCGCAAAGTTCAAGGGGGCCGAATACTTTCGCAAGGCACTGTACTTACTCACTCTAGAAGACTGGCAAAACAGGGAGTATTGGATTGTTTGTATTTTGGGAAGACATTGCGTAATCTTGTACACAGTCTTGTGTACACTTTTTAAAGTTATTTTAAACTACAGATTTTAATTTATGTAATTCTATGCTCTTTAAAAAAATCTTATAATCCTTATACTTTTATACAGGTGGAGTATAGTGAGAATGTCCATCACGAAGATTGACTGTAATTCCAAACCATCAACATTAATTTTGATATTTAGTCTTACTTAGTTTCCTCATACAGAGGAGCTTAAGTAGTTAGGTATTGGGATGTAAGTGCATTACAGTAGATATTTAATCAGGGTAATGGTCAGCCCTATTATATTGATTTGGAGGAAACGTATATTGTTTGCATTAGCGAAGGAAAATTGAGTGCCATTTCCTAGTCGCCACAATCTATTTGACGTTGAGAATTGAGCCGTGTAGGTAATGGGCAGAATGTAAATGACGTATGGGAATAGTAGCACCGATTACCACTGACATGAATCCATATGCTTGTCTGTCTTGCACTTAATATGAATAAAGTCAGATTGGGGCTGGTTTGGAGCTAAGTTTAGCTGTTGGGGTTGTTTATGGGGACTTAATATGCTGCTATTTTTTAATTTTACATTATTACTTCTGGACCTAGCAATATGAACATTTCAATGTTTTTTAAAAACATTTTCTTATTAACTTTGTTGCCTAAATGTCATATACACAACTAACAATTTTGCTATTCACCAAGTACAATTTTGACAATCTACCCCACGCTGTGGTCTCTCTCTCTCTCGCACACGCATGCACACACGCGCACACACACACACACACGCACACACACACGCACACACGCACACACGCACACACAGCAAAGGCTGGAGAAAAAAACAACAGAAATGAAAAAGGAATTGACTGTTTACTGGCCCTACTGTAGTTATTATTATCAGCATGTCAACAGAGCGCTTTCTTACCATTTCTCTCCTCACTATGATTAGACATTGTGACAGGGAATTTGTTAATCCATTAATTGGGATGTAAAAGCATTTTCAACATCTAAGTTCTGCGCCATATATATTCTAAAAGATGCATGTAAATCGTATAAAGTAAACCCTTTTGTTTGCCATTGATGGTAGGGCTTTCACTATACACCCGCTAAAGCCTGTCTGGAGCAGCCGATGGCGTACGGCTGTATCATTATCCTTGAAGAGTGTTATTTCCCTGTCATGCCCTGATGGCAACTTGCCAACAAATGTGACAGAGTAAGATTGTCCTCCAGCACTGGGTTGTCTGAGAGGGAGCCGGGAGAAGCCTGGGTTCTACAATCAACAATCAAGTGATATTCTATCGACATCCACTCACGGAGACACAACCAAAAACCATCTGAAATGTTACTGTATAATACCACAGTATTTTATCATGTGTTTGTCTTTTTAGGTGTTCATATTTAGTTTTATATATGATGTATTATGTATGTTTGGCAGTGACTTGGGGTCAGATTTAACGCGTTTATACCCATGCAACGTTTAGCTTATATTGTCCAGAGCCAATGAAACATGGTACGGGAGTCATATATAGGATGAGACAACTAAATGAATTATTATTAAGAGAAATGATTATTATGAGTAGGCCTGTGTTTAATCTTTTGTCTTAGGATCAAATGAACACGTGTATGAATGGCATGGTTATTGAATCTGTCCCTTCTGGTGTTAAATGGAGTCCTTTTCCCACCTAATGTAATATCTTAAATGACTCCTAGCAGAAAGAAACCAAAGTAAAACCAGCCATTGTGTGCTTGGTTTTGAAGCAGTACAATTCTCCAATGACTTCTTCCTTCAAATTTGAGATGTTGGAGATGGGGAAAGTGCAGCATTGAGATGCAGGTTTAATGAACATAATCATCTAACAAATTAAACACAAAGTCCTCCACTCTAAATGACCTGTCCTTTAACTTGGTGCCGCACAACAAGAAAGAAAGCCAACACCTCTTTGTGGATTTCAGGGCGCTATAAATTCTTTGTGTCCACAGAAAGGCCTGATAACCAGTTCACAACAACCACTAAGGCATTTGATAGGCTAATGGGGAATAGTGTTCGCTGCACACCTTTGTAATTGGACGTCATAAATCCTGAGAAGGTGATGGGACAAAACAAAAGCCTGTCTTTGTCTGTGTGTCTCAGCCACTGCACTCCTCGTATATCCTGTTGCCTTTGAATAGGGGCTATCTGAATGGGCCATATATATGTTACAATGTGAGATGCATGGTCATTGGCCCCTGGGCATTGATCGTCGCCTTACTCGCTGCCCTGGCTCTTGACCAGGAAATAGGCAAAGCAATCGCCGTGGCGATAACATAAGGCTCTGGTCTTATCAAGATCCTTCATGTAGGTTATGCTGTCAGCAACCATTAACCTTGCCTTTGTTATCTGCACACTGGTGATTAGCTCAAAGCCCTTAAAGATCCATTGATGGGGTGGGGCCCATAGAAATATAATGGCTAGAGAGGACAATAGCTAGAATATCCATGTGATTTTTCACAATGTAACTCAATGTGGAGGCACGATAGAATTTGTCACTGGAGTCTCATTCTGCAAAATGCCAATTGGGGGAAAAAATAATTGAGAATCGCTCTCTTTTGTTTTGCTTGTCTTCCACCAGTCTTATTGCTATGAACAATGTTAGCAGATGGCCAGACCCTTTTAATAGTAGCATATTGCGTTGAATTGGACCGTCTTTTCTAGGGTTACACAATTCTGATAACGTTCCCAGGTTTTCCAGAAATTCTGGTTGTAGGATTCCGGACATCCTGATTATTCCCTTCTGATTCTGGAAATGTTCCAAACGGGATCTCTGGGAATCCTGGGAATTTAGGGAAAGTCCACAGTAAAATGAGTCCTAAATCGACATAACCTGAAAGGCCGCTCAGCAGGGAAGAAGCCACTGCTCCAAAACCTCCATACAAAAGCCAGACTACGGTTTGCAACTGCACATGGGGACAAAGATCGTACTTTTTGGAGAAATATCCTCTGGTCTGATGAAACAAAAATAGAACTGTATGGCCATAATGACCATCGTTATGTTTGGAGGAAAAAAGGGGAAGGCTTGCAAGCCAAAGAACACCATCCCAACCATGAAGCACGGGGGTGGCTGCATCACGTTGTGGGGGTGGCTGCATCACGTTGTGGGGGTGCTTTGCTGCAGGAGGGACTGGTGCACTTCACGAAATAGATTACATCATGAGGGAGGAAAATGATGTGGATATATTGGAGCAACATCTCAAGACATCAGTCAGGAAGTTAAAGCTTGGTCGCAAATGGGTCTTCCAAATGGACAATGACCCCAAGCATACTTCCAAAGTTGTGGCAAAATGGCTTAAGGACAACAAAGTCAAGGTATTGGAGTGGCCATCACAAAGCCCTGACCTCAATCCTATAGAAATGTGTGGGCAGAACTGAAAAAGCGTGTGCGAGCAAGGAGGCCAACAAACCTGATTCAGTTACACCAGCTCTGTCAGGAGGAATGGGCCAAAATTCACCCAACTTATTGTGGGAAGCTTGTGGAAGGCTACCCGAAACGTTTGACCCAAGTTAAACCATTTAAAGGCAATGCTACCAAATACTAGTTGAGTGTATATAAACTTCTGACCCACTGGGAATGTGATGAAAGAAATCAAAGCTGAAATAAATCATTCTCTCTACTATTATTCTGACATTTCACATTCTTAAAATAAAGTGGTGATCCTAACTGACCTAAGACAGGGGATTTTTACAAGGATTAAATGTCAGGAATTGTGAAGCACTGAGTTTAAATGTAGTTGGCTAAGGTGTATGTAAACCTCTGACTTAAACTGTACACTCGTAGAAAAAAGGGTTCCAAAAGGGTTCTTTGGCGTTCCCCATAGCAGAACCATTTTTTGGTTCCAGGTAGAAGCTTTTTTGGTTCAAGGGTTTATTCAAAGGGTTATTCTATGGGGACAGGCAAAGTACTCTTAATGGTTCTACCTGGAACCAAAAAAGGTTTATTCAAAGGGTTCTGCTATGGGGACCGCCAAATAACCCTTTTTGGTTCTAGATAGCACTTTTTTTTCTAAGAGTGCACACACACACACACACACACACTCCCACTCGATCGCCAGGCAGAAAAAGTCATCCACAGCAACCTCATACACTCTCACTCTAACTCTAACTCTGTACCAATATTTGCGTAGCGCTCATCAGGTATTTGAGCAAGTCCTTCTGGTCCCCTCCACAGATGGATAAGCACTCACTGTGAACAGCTCTCGTAGTAAGTGGGAAATGCCCTGTTATCACCTGACCTGAGAGGGGATCAATAGTAGTTAGTGTGGGTTTGATAATTGCAGCTGTTAGACACAAGTGCTAGTCTACCTCTCCATCGAGTGACTCCTATCACCTTGTGGCTAGTCATTAGTGAATGGACCACGCCTGGGGCTTTGGGGGAGAGGGTTGTAGTTTGGGCAGTGGTGGAAAAAGTGCCCAATATTCATACTTGTGTAAAAGTAGAGATACCTTGATAGAAAATTACTCAAGTGAAATTCACTCAGTAAAATACTACTTTAGTAAAAGTATCAAAAGTAAATGTAATTGCAAAAATAAACATAAGGATTATAAGTATACATATTTTTAAATTGCTTATATTACGCAAGCCAGACGGCACCATTTTCCTGTTTTTAAAATGTATTTACAGATAGCCATGGTCACAATCCAACATTCAGAAATCATTTACAAATGAAGCACTTGTGTTTAGTGAGTTTTCCAGATCCGAGGCAGTAGGGATGACCAGGGATGTTCTCTTGATACGTTTGTGAATTGGACCATTTCCCGGTCCTGCTAAGCATTCTAAAGGTAATGAGTACTTTTGAATGTCAGGGAAGATGTATGGAGTAAAAAGTACATTATTTTCTTTAGGAATGTAGTGAAGTAAAAGTTGTCCAAAATATAAATAGAAAGTAACTACTTAAGTAGTACTTTAAAGTATTTTTACTAAAGTACTTTACAACATTGGGTTTTGGGATGTGAAAACTCACTCTGTATTAAACTTATGAACTCGATATACCTGTCCTCAATGGACAAATTTATATCTGGGGTTCCAGAAGTGATACAGTCTAACCAGGGCAAGGAGTTTGTCTCCCCCAGAATCTCATGCTTCAAGATACGTTAATACATCCAGCTCAGGGAGTCGAGAAAATCCACCGTTCCTTTTAGAAACAGCTAGCTGAAAACTGTGTGTGTGTGTGTGTGTGTGTGTGTGTGTGTGTGTGTGTGTGTGTGTGTGTGTGGTTGAGGTGATTTGGTGATGATTGTGAGAGGAGTTGTCAGACAGAAGAAGATCACAGCGTTTGACGGAGGGATTAAACATCTGAAAAGACCTGTTTTAATAGTATTTCACCCATGGAAGGTTTTGTTTTAATGCGGATGAATTTGGATTCACGTTGGATGAGGAAGAGTGTGTGTGTGTGTGTGTGTGTGTGTGTGTGGCCTGGGAGAAGCTTTATAATGAAACAGTTCATCTGAATGCTTATAGGTAGTGCTTCAGTAATGCCCTCAATAATATGTCAAACGTTTCCTACTGGGCTATAATTCGTATTTATTCATTGTTGTACTATCCTACACAGTATATGGAAGTAGCCATGTGTTTTACTTCATAGGAATCACTGCTTGTCCCCACTCAGTCTCCTTGCTGGTGTATTGATGTGAGTGTGTGTGCGCGCATAGAAGTGTGCAGTATGTGCGTATTTGTTGTCGCACGTGCAGATGTAGAGGAAGACAAATTTGTGTTAAAATCGGGTATTGGCAAATTAGGCTTCCTTGTGTGTTTTCTTCAAATCAGGAAACAGGATGAATATGGCTTTGATTGGCAGGATCTGGTAAGGCAACATATCACACACCATAGTGTCAGCTGTCTTTCCAAGATCACGGCAGGGGGCAAAGTGTGTGTGTGTGTGTGTGCGTACGTGTGTGTGTGTTAGATTAATCTCAACCCTGTGATGGTTCTTCCGTCCTCTGAAAGGCTTTTGGGTTCACTCTGTAAATGATTCTGAAGAGTGACATTACCAACGTATCATGTCCCATGATAATCAGACAGGAAATCACAAACGCTGAAATGTCTTCCCCAGCAGCTCTCTCAGGTGAAATGCCAAATCTCTCTCTCTCACACACACACACACCAGATTTTGTCTTGTTTTCTAACTGAAAACCCCCCCGTCTCTCTCTCCTCTCTCTTCTCCTCTCCTCTGCTACCTCCATTCACACTCGCCAATTAAAAAGGGAAAGAAAGACAACTCTGCCCGCTTTGCAAGTGTTACTTATCATATTAATTAAAATCTGGTGACACAATAACGCGAGCAGCTGTGGAGGAAAGCGAGGGAAATTAACAAACGTTTGATATGTTGTGTTGCTAATGTGACACGCATTATACAGGTCAGAGAAAAACAAAGAGCAAGCCCCAATATGCTAATGCTGCTGAGGGGACCCAGGCAGTTGGAGAGAGGGGACGAGGAGGAGAGAAGTGGAGAGAGAGAGGAGGAGGAGGAGGCCGAGAAGGACAGACAGACAGACAGACAGACAGACAGACAGACAGACAGACAGACAGACAGACAGACAGACAGACAGACAGGAAGAAAGAGAGGCTTCCTGCTCGATAGCAAGGAGAGAATCCCTCAAATGGCCCTGCATCATGTGACCTCTAATGGCAGACTGGGTTGGATGAAGTCAAGCGTTGGGTTTGACAGACTGACAGGCAGGCCATTAATGTAGATATCCTGACCTAGCTAGACTTCAGGATTTAGGATTGAGAGGAACGGGGTCAGGCTAAACGGTGAATGCACGGCTCCCACTCTCACCCTGACACAAGAGGTAAAGGCCAGAAGACAAAGAGAGGAGGAGAGAGGAGAGAGGAGAGGGCCTTGGATATGAGGCTTGGCTCAGAGGTCAGAACAGAGGTGATTCAATTCCATTATTTCCCTTCAGTAAGATTGTGTTCCAGGCCTTGTTTTGCCACATCAATCCTGAAGTCAGGGAGACGCAGGAGGAAATAGCACAATGTACCCACTAGTGGATATGAGCAGTGTGTGAGTGAGTGCACACCTTTGTTTGTCTGTTGTGAAAGGTTTGTTTTTGTGTATACCTATAAACTACACATAGCAATAAATAGTTATCTTTGTGGATATTAAACTTGTTTTTTATGTTAGGCTTTCTTATTTGTGATTTCTCTCCTCACACATGTATTTCATATTATTTTTTTATATTTGTTCATATCAGTAAACCATCCCAGCTGGCACATGCCTGAGTAGTTTAACAAATGGGCTTATGTATTCACCATACCAGGAAGTCACAACTGATCACATGTGATGTCAGATCCTGTACCCCAGCCTGAAGAAGTTGAGTTGAAATGTTTTAGGTTCTGCTTTCCAAATGCAAGTGTAGGATTATTTTATGAAAGATACCATTATTTCTTAAATCTCAACTGTGTGGTTCTAAAATATGAGGAAGCAGTTGAATTGTAACGCTAATTGATTATCTACCTAGCAACTACCTTGCTCTATTCGGATTGGTCAGATATTTGTTAATAGTTGAGTTGATGTATGGCTGTAAGTGTAGTCAGTTAAATCTTCTATATAGAATAATCTGTCTCCATCCAGTGTTGGTCTACATAGAGAGTATTCCATCCATCAGCTAAACAACCCTCAAACTACACAAGTAAAGGCAATCTGTTTTTCTGATGTTTTACTGCCTGTTTGAGGTGAGTACACTACATCATTCCGGTAAATGTATACTTTTAACTGCAAGGTTTCTCCACAGTTGATGTTGCATTGATGTCAGACCTGAACCATGATAGGCTAAGAGTTTCTCTGAGTGAGTTGGCTGGCCAACCTCAGACCCCCTCCAAGGGTTTGATAAGTCTCTGTGATGTAATAATGTACTAATGATGATGGGAGGAGGTGGAGGAGTGAGAGAAAAGGGGGGTGAGAGGAGGGGAAGAGGGGGATAAGAGGACGGAGAGCAGGGGTGAGTGGCAGTGAATGACACAGACTATGATTACAGGTCTATTAGGATGAGGGTGTGTGTGTGTGTGTGTGTGTGTGTGTGTGTGTGTGTGTGTGTGTGTGTGTGTGCGTGTGTGCATGCGGGTGTGTGTGAGAAAGATGTGTGTGCTTTATGTTGGACTGTGTATGGATAAATGCATGAATAAAAGGACGATACAAAATGACTGTAATAATGAATCTGAATCCTGTTAGATAAATGTTAAATGTCATCCTATATATATATACATATTTAAACTATTTAAACTGGAGAGAAGCTCTTCTACACAGAACTCATCATGTTGCTGTCAAAACCCAGCACTTGTTGTTGTTGTTGTTTGTCTTCTGTTGTGGAGGTGTTATTATGTATGGTCATTAAAAACAGAGAGAGAGAGACTACTGTCGACCTGCTCGCTGATTCAAGGTCTCTAAGAGCTCCAGGTTTGCATTCTTCTGGTTTCTTCTTCTTCTCCTTCTTCCTTCTGGAAGGCTTGTATCATGCAGACAGTGATATATCATCCGCACTGTTTGTTGTTGTCAGTATGTATGAAGCTGAGTCTGTTCTAGGAAGGCCTATGCATGTGTAAAGGATGTCACGCCGCTTGCTTAGCGAGTACCGCTTCCTCCTGATTTCGGCTCACCCAGGACCCAGGACCTCTGCTTTGCTTGCACACATTACCGCCCTTCTGAAGCCTCTTACCAGTCGCGCCGTGTGAAAAGCTGGCTATTTTGTGGCGAAAGTTCAGGCTGAGGAGTAAGTTTCACATATCCCCATGCAACACATGCAGGGAAATCCACAAAGTGGATGGAGGTGGGTTTTTGCAATACCTACTACTATCAGTCATGTCCAAACCCAAAGCTTTTTAAAGTATGGTGGCCAGGTTTGAAGCCACACAGCCCCAACCTAAATCAGTGGCCGGGCCTGGGGCTGCTTAGCAACGACAGCCTGAGACTGAGGAGATGATAAATGACTTTAGGATGGATCATATTCATTAAGCTCTAAGTGAGTCACATTTAACCTGCCCTACAGGAATCAATTATCCTGCTATCAGCAGGCCAGGAGCCTGGGGGGAGACAGGGGAAGGCTGGGGAGGAGACAGAGGAACGCTGGGAGGGAGACTGGGGGAGGCTGGGGAGGAGACAGGGGGAGGAGGAGGAGACGGTGGGAGGGGGACAGGACAGGGGGAGGGAGAGTAGACAGGGGGAGACAGAGGAAGGCTGGGGGGGAGACAGGGGAAGGGGGAGGCTGGGGGGGCTGGGAGAGACGCAGGTGGGGAGGACGCCCCACCCTCCTCCATCAGGGAACAAGGGAAGGAGGGCTTTTCAATTAGGAGGTAAATAACTGGAGAGGAGGAGAGGAGCAATCCATCCCCGAGGGCCTTCCTGCCTCTCTCCCTCTCTCACTCTCACTCTCACGTTCTGTCTCTGCTATTTGTTTGGCTGAAGGCAGTGTCAGTGGAGCAGTCCCAGGCCATCTGGTGCTAGCACCTTGTTTACTCGATCCCAGCTCAATATTTACCCAGGCTCCCAGCATCCCCCTGGGGCCAGTCACAGTGGTGGCACTGTGCCAGGGGGTGGGGGTGATTGGAGGAGGAGTCTGGCAGGAGGGGGAAGGGAGGACGTTGGGGGAGTCGTTCATTTTAACGGTGCATTTCATCAGGATAATTAATTTACAAGCACCTGTTTAATCACTGGAGGCAGTGTGTGTGTGTGTGTGTGTGTGTGTGTGTGTGTGTGTGTGTGTGTGTGTGTGTGTGTGTGTGTGTGTGTGTGTGTGTGTGTGTGTGTGTGTGTGTGTGTGTGTGTGTGTGTGCGTTTGTTTGTTAACCTCCTTTCCTGCCACACACACTCACACACGATCACAGAGGAGGGGATTTGAACACTGTCACTGGCCCTGGTAGTAGGGAATGACAGTGTTTCATCCTCTTCCTTCTCCTCCACTCTCTCTCCATTCCTCAACCCTCTCTCCACCTCATTCCCCACCTCTCTCTCTTCCCTTCTCTCCCCACCTATTTCCTCTCTCCCCCACCTCTCTTCCTCACCTCTCTTCCCTTCCTATCTCTCTCTCTTCACCTCTAACATTCTTCAATCCCTCATGTAGTTTCCACAGTGGGGGGGATTTGCTGGACGGCCAATTGTCCCGGTGGGGGGGGGGGGGGGGGGGGGTGGGGCATAACAGCTTTCTAGCCAGCGCACTCTGTAATTTTCCATTTGGCTGATGCCCTGTTGGCCAGCTCTGCTCCTCTGATTAATGCATACACACACACACACACACACACACACACAGACACACACACACACACACACACACACACACACACACACACACACACACACACACACACACACACACACACTCAGTGCCAGCCAGAGTGGAGGCCAACGCTATCAGACTGAGCAGTGTGTGTGTGTGTGTGTGTGTGTCTGTAAGGAAGGGTCTTACCAGAGATGCTGAGAGTGGATCCTGGTGTAAAGTGTGTGTGTGCGTGTGTGTATTCACTGTGACATTTAGAGCCATGAAACTGAGCACATCCCAGCTATCAAAACAAACAATGTCAAAGCCAGCAGGCCATCCTTACATCACCTGGCCTTGTGGAAGCTGGAGAGGATTAGGTAGACAGTAACTGGCTAGCAGGACATCCTTACATCACCTGGCCTTGTGGAGCTGGAGAGGATTAGGTAGACAGTAACTGGCTAGCAGGACATCCTTACATCACCTGGCCTTGTGGAAGCTGGAGAGGATTAGGTAGACAGTAACTGGCTAGCCTTACATCACCTGGCCTTGTGGAAGCTGGAGGGGATTAGGTAGACAGTAACTGGCTAGCAGGACATCCTTACATCACCTGGCCTTGTGGAAGCTGGAGAGGATTAGGTAGACAGTAACTGGCTATCCTTACATCACCTGGCCTTGTGGAAGCTGGAGAGGATTAGGTAGACAGTAACTGGCTAGCAGGACATCCTTACATCACCTGGCCTTGTGGAAGCTGGAGGGGATTAGGTAAACAGTAACTGGCTAGCAGGACATCCTTACATCACCTGGCCTTGTGGAAGCTGGAGGGGATTAGGTAGACAGTAACTGGCTGGCAGGACATCCTTACATCACCTGGCCTTGTGGAAGCTGGAGAGGATTAGGTAGACAGTAACTGGCTAGCAGGACATCCTTACATCACCTGGCCTTGTGGAAGCTGGAGGGGATTAGGAAGACAGTAACTGGCTAGCAGGACATCCTTACATCACCTGGCCTTGTGGAAGCTGGAGGGGATTAGGTAGACAGTAACTGGCTAGCAGGACATCCTTACATCACCTGGCCTTGTGGAAGCTGGAGGGGATTAGGTAGACAGTAACTGGCTAGCAGGACATCCTTACATCACCTGGCCTTGTGGAGCTGGAGAGGATTAGGTAGACAGTAACTGGCTAGCAGGACATCCTTACATCACCTGGCCTTGTGGAAGCTGGAGAGGATTAGGTAGACAGTAACTGGCTAGCAGGACATCCTTACATCACCTGGCCTTGTGGAGCTGGAGAGGATTAGGTAGACAGTAACTGGCTAGCAGGACATCCTTACATCACCTGGCCTTGTGGAAGCTGGAGAGGATTAGGTAGACAGTAACTGGCTAGCAGGACATCCTTACATCACCTGGCCTTGTGGAAGCTGGAGGGGATTAGGTAAACAGTAACTGGCTAGCAGGACATCCTTACATCACCTGGCCTTGTGGAGCTGGAGAGGATTAGGTAGACAGTAACTGGCTAGCAGGACATCCTTACATCACCTGGCCTTGTGGAGCTGGAGAGGATTAGGTAGACAGTAACTGGCTAGCAGGACATCCTTACATCACCTGGCCTTGTGGAAGCTGGAGGGGATTAGGTAGACAGTAACTGGTTAGCAGGACATCCTTACATCACCTGGCCTTGTGGAAGCTGGAGGGGATTAGGTAGACAGTAACTGGCTAGCAGGACATCCTTACATCACCTGGCCTTGTGGAAGCTGGAGGGGATTAGGTAGACAGTAACTGGCTAGCAGGACATCCTTACATCACCTGGCCTTGTGGAAGCTGGAGGGGATTAGGTAGACAGTAACTGGCTAGCAGGACATCCTTACATCACCTGGCCTTGTGGAAGCTGGAGGGGATTGGGTAGGCAGTAACAGGCTAGCAGGACATCCTTACATCACCTGGCCTTGTGGAGCTGGAGAGGATTAGGTAGACAGTAACTGGCTAGCAGGACATCCTTACATCACCTGGCCTTGTGGAGCTGGAGAGGATTAGGTAGACAGTAACTGGCTAGCAGGACATCCTTACATCACCTGGCCTTGTGGAAACTGGAGAGGATTAGGTAGGCAGTAACTGGCTAGCAGGACATCCTTACATCACCTGGCCTTGTGGAAGCTGGAGAGGATTAGGTAGACAGTAACTGGCTAGCAGGACATCCTTACATCACCTGGCCTTGTGGAAGCTGGAGGGGATTAGGTAAACAGTAACTGGCTAGCAGGACATCCTTACATCACCTGGCCTTGTGGAGCTGGAGAGGATTAGGTAGACAGTAACTGGCTAGCAGGACATCCTTACATCACCTGGCCTTGTGGAGCTGGAGAGGATTAGGTAGACAGTAACTGGCTAGCAGGACATCCTTACATCACCTGGCCTTGTGGAAGCTGGAGGGGATTAGGTAGACAGTAACTGGCTAGCAGGACATCCTTACATCACCTGGCCTTGTGGAAGCTGGAGAGGATCAGGTAAACATTAACTGGCTAGTAGGACATCCTTACATCACCTGGCCTTGTGGATGCTGGAGGGGATTAGGTAGACAGTAACTGGCTAGCAGGACATCCTTACATCACCTGGCCTTGTGGAAGCTGGAGGGGATTAGGTAGACAGTAACTGGCTAGCAGGACATCCTTACATCACCTGGCCTTGTGGAAGCTGGAGGGGATTGGGTAGGCAGTAACAGGCTAGCAGGACATCCTTACATCACCTGGCCTTGTGGAGCTGGAGAGGATTAGGTAGACAGTAACTGGCTAGCAGGACATCCTTACATCACCTGGCCTTGTGGAGCTGGAGAGGATTAGGTAGACAGTAACTGGCTAGCAGGACATCCTTACTCACCTGGCCTTGTGGAAACTGGAGAGGATTAGGTAGGCAGTAACTGGCTAGCAGGACATCCTTACATCACCTGGCCTTGTGGAAGCTGGAGAGGATTAGGTAGACAGTAACTGGCTAGCAGGACATCCTTACATTACCTGGCCTTGTGGAGCTGGAGAGGATTAGGTAGACAGTAACTGGCTAGCAGGACATCCTTACATCACCTGGCCTTGTGGAAGCTGGAGGGGATTAGGTAGACAGTAACTGGTTAGCAGGACATCCTTACATCACCTGGCCTTGTGGAAGCTGGAGGGGATTAGGTAGACAGTAACTGGCTAGCAGGGCATCCTTACATCACCTGGCCTTGTGGAAGCTGGAGAGGATCAGGTAAACATTAACTGGCTAGTAGGACATCCTTACATCACCTGGCCTTGTGGAAGCTGGAGGGGATTAGGTAGACAGTAACTGGCTAGCAGGACATCCTTACATCACCTGGCCTTGTGGAAGCTGGAGGGGATTAGGTAGACAGTAACTGGCTAGCTGGACATCCTTACATCACCTGGCCTTGTGGAAGCTGGAGGGGATTGGGTAGGCAGTAACTGGCTAGCAGGACATCCTTACATCACCTGGCCTTGTGGAGCTGGAGAGGATTAGGTAGACAGTAACTGGCTAGCAGGACATCCTTACATCACCTGGCCTTGTGGAGCTGGAGAGGATTAGGTAGACAGTAACTGGCTAGCAGGACATCCTTACATCACCTGGCCTTGTGGAAGCTGGAGAGGATTAGGTAGGCAGTAACTGGCTAGCAGGACATCCTTACATCACCTGGCCTTGTGGAAGCTGGAGAGGATTAGGTAGACAGTAACTGGCTAGCAGGCACTTAAGACGGTGGTTACACAATTCCACTAGAATGACTGGTCAACTAAAGCAAAATAACTGTTTTCTTTAGTATCTTATGACAGGGCTTAAAGAGGTTAGTTACAGCTATGTAGTTACATAGCCACTGTACTACAAGGTCCATGAAGCACGACAATAAATGTTTGCATTGCATAAACCTTGAACGGCTATTACTCCAAAGCTGCTATAAATGTACTTTCAGGCTAAATGTATTGGTAGTCTGCAATGCTACTCTTCAGATCTCCAGTAATAACACTATGTGTGTCTCAAATGGCACCCTA
>NC_092164.1:15397566-15530066 GCF_045791955.1 Oncorhynchus clarkii lewisi | reverse complement strand
GAGGAGAGATGGGGTGGGAGAGAGAGAGACGGAGAGATGGGGTGGGAGAGAGAGAGACGGAGAGATGGGGTGGGAGAGAGAGAGACGGAGAGATGGGGTGGGAGAGAGAGAGACGGCGAGATGGGGTGGGAGAGAGAGACGGAGAGAGAGAGAGGAGAGATGGGGTGGGAGAGAGAGAGACGGAGAGTGAGACAGAGAGATGGGGTGGGAGAGAGAGAGACGGAGAGAGAGATGGGGTGGGAGAGAGAGAGAGAGACGGAGAGATGGCGTGGGAGAGAGAGAGATGGAGAGATGGGGTGGGAGAGAGAGAGATGGAGAGATGGGGTGGGAGAGAGAGAGAGACGGAGAGAGAGAGGAGAGGTGGGGTGGGAGAGAGAGAGACGGAGAGAGAGACAGAGAGATGGGGTGGGAGAGAGAGAGACGGAGAGATGGGGTGGGAGAGAGAGAGACGGAGAGATGGGGTGGGAGAGAGAAAGACGGAGAGATGGGGTGGGAGAGAGAGAGACGGAGAGATGGGGTGGGAGAGAGAGAGACGGAGAGATGGGGTGGGAGAGAGAAAGACGGAGAGATGGGGTGGGAGAGAGACGGAGAGAGAGAGGAGAGAAGGGGTGGGAGAGAGAGACGGAGAGAGAGAGGAGAGATGGGGTGGGAGAGAGAGAGACGGAGAGATGGGGTGGGAGAGAGAGAGACGGAGAGATGGGGAGAGAGAGACGGAGAGATGGGGTGGGAGAGAGAGAGACAGAGAGAGAGAGGAGAGATGGGGTGGGAGAGACAGAGAGATGGGGTGGGAGAGAGAGAGACGGAGAGATGGGGTGGGAGAGAGAGATGGAGAGAGAGAGGAGAGAAGGGGTGGGAGAGAGAGAGACGGAGAGAGAGAGGAGAGATGGGGTGGGAGAGACAGAGAGATGGGGTGGGAGAGAGAGACGGAGAGATGGGGTGGGAGAGAGAGAGACGGAGAGATGGGGTGGGAGAGAGAGAGACGGAGAGAGAGAGGAGAGATGGGGTGGGAGAGAGAGAGACGGAGAGAGAGAGGAGAGATGGGTTGGGAGAGAGAGAGACGGAGAGAGAGAGGAGAGATGGGGTGGGAGAGAGAGAGACGGGGAGAGAGAGGAGAGATGGGGTGGGAGAGAGAGAGACGGAGAGAGAGGAGAGATGGGGTGGGAGAGAGAGAGACGGAGAGAGAGAGGAGAGATGGGGTGGGAGAGAGAGAGTATGTGAAATTGTTTCTCTATCTCTCTCTGTCAGTATCAACTCACAGTTTAGCAGCATGATCATAGACAGTCTACATCCCCATGAACTCTGCCTCTCGTCATATCTCCCCCAGATCCCTCTCTCATATCTGTACCAGGGAATAATGCCAGACGGGGGGTGGTGGTGTGGGACATCTGTTGGTGACGGACAGGAGGTCCGCTGTGAAGTCACCCCTGACAGCAACAGCTGCCTTAGACTAGATTTAATCCCAGACGTGTCAGAACCTGTCTGGGACGTAATTCAGACATCAGTGACACATAGGAATTATCACAGATGGATTTTTCAGACTACCCCTGATCCTCTGCTCATGTGATTGAGGTTGAAAAGCTGCTGTTTACTGATGGCCTATGCAGTGGCGGATTTAGGTATAGGCGACATGTGCAGCCGCCCAGGGCGGCATCTTGCCGGGGACGTCCCGGGGCACCCGCACCAAAACATTTGGAATGATGACATTTGCGCGATCGGTTTTCTATCGCTCATTTGCACGTCAAGTCAATGATATCATGTCACCGTGTGGGACTGTGGGTCAGTTAACCTTGTCAGAGTGGGAGCCCTGATTCTAGTTTGTGAGCTAGGCAGGCTACTGCCTGGGAAGGTAGAAGTACGAGATGGGGTGGGGGCGGGGGTAGGTTGACCTCAAGTCTCCACACTGGAAGCCCGAGGTAGTGGGAGCGGGGGAATCTATCAAATAGCGCATCTCTAACTTTGTACAGTACTAATGCATTTAGTAAAATCAATCACACTACAAAATGCTACCAAATGCTACCACAATTCATTCATAATACTGTGAATATATAGTTTTACAGACATATTGCGGCATTGGGGGGATGGGTAATGTAGTCTTGACTCTTGGTTGACAGTGTTGGGGGATGGGTAATGTAGTCTTGACTCTTGGTTGACAGTGTTTGGGGATGGGTAATGTAGTCTTGACTATTGGTTGACAGTGTTGAGGGATGGGTAATGTAGTCTTGACTCTTGGTTGACAGTGTTGAGGGATGGGTAATGTAGTCTTGACTCTTGGTTGACAGTGTTGAGGGATGGGTAATGTAGTCTTGACTCTTGGTTGACAGTGTTGGGGGATGGGTAATGTAGTCTTGACTCTTGGTTGACAGTGTTGGGGGATGGGTAATGTAGTCTTGACTCTTGGTTGACAGTGTTTGGGGATGGGTAATGTAGTCTTGACTATTGGTTGACAGTGTTGAGGGATGGGTAATGTGATGGTCTGTTTACTGATGTCTATGTGTGATGGTCTGTTTACTGATGTCTATGTGTGATGGTCTGTTTACTGATGTCTATGTGTGACGGTCTGTTTACTGATGTCTATGTGTGATGGTCTGTTTACTGATGTCTATGTGTGATGGTCTGTTTACTGATGTCTATGTGTGATGGTCTGTTTACTGATGTCTAGAATAAATGGCTGGCTTGGCACACTCCCTCATCAGAGGCCAAACTGGGAGTGGAGGGGATGTTTGTTGCTGGCTAGCCTGGAACACATGGCCAGATGACAATTACATCTAGTCCTGAACAATCCAAAGAGCCTAACAGCACAGAGCCTCACAGAGCCTAACAGCACAGAGCCTCACAGAGCCTAACAGCGCAGAGCCTCACAGAGCCTAACAGCGCAGAACCTCACAGAGCATAACAGCTCAAAGCCTAAAAGTGCCTAAAGGCACAGATCCTAACAGAGCCTAAAAGAGCCTAACAGCACGGAGCTTAACAGCTAAGAGGCTAACAGCACAGATCCTAACAGAGCCTATCAGCACAGAGCATAACAGCTCAGAGCCTAACAGAGCATAACAGCACAGAGTTTAACAGCTCAGAGCCTAACAGAGCCTAACAGCTCAGAGCCTAACAGAGACTAACAGCTCAGAGCCTAACAGAGCCTAATAGCTCAGAGCCTAACAGAGCCTAACAGCTCAGAGCCTAACATAGCTTAACAGCTCAGAGCCTAACAGAGCCTAACAGCTCAGAGCCTAACAGAGCATAACAGCACAGAGCTTAACAGCTCAGAGCCTAACAGCTCAGAGCCTAACAGCTCAGAGTCTAACAGCTCAGAGCCTAACAGTGTCTAACAGCTCAGATCCTAACAGAGTTTAACAGCTCAGAGCCTAACAGCTCAGAGTCTAAACGCTCAGAGTCTAACAGTGTCTAACAGCTCAAAGCCTAACAGAGTTTAACAGCTCAGAGCCTAACAGAGTTTAACAGCTCAGAGTCTAACAGAGTTTAACAGCTCAGTTTAACAGCTCAGAGTCTAACAGAGTTTAACAGCTGAGCGTTTAACAGCTCAGAGTTTAAGAGCTCAGAGTCTAACAGAGTCTAACAGCTCACAGTCTAACAACTCAGGCTCTGAGCTGTTAGGCTCTGTTAGACTCTAACAGCTCAGAGCCTAACAGCTCAGAGCCTAACAGAGACTAATACCTCAGAGCCTAACAGAGACTAATAGATCAGAGCCTAACAGAGCCTAACAGCTCAGCGTCTAACAGCTCAGCGTCTAACAGCTCAGAGCCTAACAGCTCAGAGCCTAACAGCTCAGAGTTTAACAGCTCAGAGCCTAACAGAGTTTAACAGCTCAGAGCCTAACAGAGTCTAAGAGCTCAGAGTCTAAGAGCTCAGAGTCTAAGAGCTCAGAGTCCAAGAGCTCAGAGTCCAAGAGCTCAGAGTCTAAGAGCTCAGAGTCTAAGAGCTCAGAGTCTAACAGCTCAGAGTCTAACAGCTCAGAGCCTAACAAAGTTTAACAGCTCAGAGTTTAACAGAGTTTAACAGCTCAGAGCTTAACAGAGTTTAACAGCTCAGAGCCTAACAGAGTCTAAGAGCTCAGAGTCTGAGCTCAGAGTCTAAGAGCTCAGAGTCTAACAGCTCAGAGTCTAACAGCTCAGAGCCTAACAAAGTTTAACAGCTCAGAGTCTAACAGCTCCTAGTTTAACAGCTCAGAGTCTAACAGCTCAGAGTCTAACAGCTCAGAGTCTAACAGCTCAGAGTCTAACAGCTCAGAGCCTAACAGCTCAGAGCCTAACAGCTCAGAGTTTAACAGCTCCGAGTTTAACAGCTCCAAGTCTAACAGCTCAGAGCCTAACAGAGTTTAACAGCTCAGAGCCTAAAAGAGTTTAACAGCTCAGAGCCTAAAAGAGTTTAACAGCTCAGATCCTAACAGAGTTTAACAGCTCAGAGCCTAACAGCTCAGAGTCTAAACGCTCAGAGTCTAACAGTGTCTAACAGCTCAGAGCCTAACAGAGTTTAACAGCTCAGAGCCTAACAGAGTTTAACAGCTCAGAGTCTAACAGAGTTTAACAGCTCAGTTTAACAGCTCAGAGTTTAAGAGCTCAGAGTCTAACAGAGTCTAACAGCTCACAGTCTAACAACTCAGGCTCTGAGCTGTTAGGCTCTGTTAGACTCTAACAGCTCAGAGCCTAACAGAGACTAATAGCTCAGAGCCTAACAGAGACTAAGAGCTTAGAGTCTAAGAGCTCAGAGTCTAACAGCTCAGAGTTCAACAGCTCAGAGTTCAACAGCTCAGAGTTCAACAGCTCAGAGTTTAAGAGCTCAGAGTCTAACAGAGTCTAACAGCTCACAGTCTAACAACTCAGGCTCTGAGCTGTTAGGCTCTGTTAGACTCTAACAGCTCATAGTCTAACAGAGTTTAACAGCTCAGAGCCTAACAGAGTCTAAGAGCTTAGAGTCTAAGAGCTTAGAGTCTAAGAGCTTAGAGTCTAAGAGCTCAGAGTCTAACAGAGACTAACAGCTCAGATTCTAACAGCTCAGAGTGTAACAGAGCCTAACAGCTCAGAGCCTAACAGCTCAGAGCCTAACAGAGTCTAACAGCTCAGAGTCTAACAACTCAGAGCCTAACAGTGTCTAACAGCTCAGATCCTAAGAGAGTTGAACAGCTCAGAGCCTAACACAGTTTAACAGCTCAGAGCCTAACAGAGTCTAAGAGCTCAGAGTCTAAGAGCTCAGAGTCTAAGAGCTCAGAGTCTAAGAGCTCAGAGTCTAAGAGCTCAGAGTCTAACAGCTCAGAGTTTAACAGCACAGAGTATAACAGCTCAGATTTTAACAGCTTGGAGTTAACAGCTCAGAGTTTAACAGCTCAGAGTCTAACAGAGTTTAACAGCTCAGTGTTTAGCAGCTCAGGTTAACAGCTGAGCGTTTAACAGATCAGAGTTTAACAGCTCAGAGCCTAACAGAGACTAACAGCTCAGAGCCTAACAGAGACTGACAGCTCAGAGACTGACAGCTCAGAGACTGACAGCTCAGAGACTGACAGCTCAGAGCCTAACAGCTCAGATCCTAACAGTGTCTAACAGCTCAGAGCCTAACAGAGTTTAACAGCTCAGAGCCTAACAGAGTTTAACAGCTCAGAGTCTAACAAAGTTTAACAGCTCATAGTTTAACAGAGTTTAACAGCTCAGGGCTTAACAGAGTTTAACAGCTCAGAGCCTAACGGAGTCTAAGAGCTCAGATTCTAACAGCTCAGAGTGTAACAGAGCCTAACAGCTCAGAGCCTAACAGCTCAGAGCCTAACAGCTCAGAGCCTAACAGCTCAGAGTCTAACAGCTCAGAGTGTAACAGAGACTAACAGCTCAGAGCCTAACAGCTCAGCGTCTAACAGAGTCTAACAGCTCACAGTCTAACAACTCAGGCTCTGAGCTGTTAGGCTCTGTTAGACTCTAACAGCTCAGAGCCTAACAGCTCAGAGCCTAACAGAGACTAATAGCTCAGAGCCTAACAGAGACTAACAGCTCAGAGTCTAACTGCTCAGAGCCTAACAGAGCTTAACAGCTCAGAGTCTAACAGCTCAGAGTCTAACAGCTCAGAGTCTAACAGCTCAGAGCCTAACAGCTCAGAGCCTAACAGCTCAGAGCCTAACAGCTCAGAGCCTAACAGCTCAGAGCCTAACAGCTCAGAGCCTAACAGCTCAGAGCCTAACAGCTCAGAGTTTAACAGCTCCGAGTTTAACAGCTCCAAGTCTAACAGCTCAGAGCCTAACAGAGTTTAACAGCTCAGAGCCTAAAAGAGTTTAACAGCTCAGAGCCTAAAAGAGTTTAACAGCTCAGATCCTAACAGAGTTTAACAGCTCAGAGCCTAACAGCTCAGAGTCTAAACGCTCAGAGTCTAACAGTGTCTAACAGCTCAGAGCCTAACAGAGTTTAACAGCTCAGAGCCTAACAGAGTTTAACAGCTCAGAGTCTAACAGAGTTTAACAGCTCAGTTTAACAGCTCAGAGTTTAAGAGCTCAGAGTCTAACAGAGTCTAACAGCTCACAGTCTAACAACTCAGGCTCTGAGCTGTTAGGCTCTGTTAGACTCTAACAGCTCAGAGCCTAACAGAGACTAATAGCTCAGAGCCTAACAGAGACTAAGAGCTTAGAGTCTAAGAGCTCAGAGTCTAACAGCTCAGAGTTCAACAGCTCAGAGTTCAACAGCTCAGAGTTCAACAGCTCAGAGTTTAAGAGCTCAGAGTCTAACAGAGTCTAACAGCTCACAGTCTAACAACTCAGGCTCTGAGCTGTTAGGCTCTGTTAGACTCTAACAGCTCATAGTCTAACAGAGTTTAACAGCTCAGAGCCTAACAGAGTCTAAGAGCTTAGAGTCTAAGAGCTTAGAGTCTAAGAGCTTAGAGTCTAAGAGCTCAGAGTCTAACAGAGACTAACAGCTCAGATTCTAACAGCTCAGAGTGTAACAGAGCCTAACAGCTCAGAGCCTAACAGCTCAGAGCCTAACAGAGTCTAACAGCTCAGAGTCTAACAACTCAGAGCCTAACAGTGTCTAACAGCTCAGATCCTAAGAGAGTTGAACAGCTCAGAGCCTAACACAGTTTAACAGCTCAGAGCCTAACAGAGTCTAAGAGCTCAGAGTCTAAGAGCTCAGAGTCTAAGAGCTCAGAGTCTAAGAGCTCAGAGTCTAAGAGCTCAGAGTCTAACAGCTCAGAGTTTAACAGCACAGAGTATAACAGCTCAGATTTTAACAGCTTGGAGTTAACAGCTCAGAGTTTAACAGCTCAGAGTCTAACAGAGTTTAACAGCTCAGTGTTTAGCAGCTCAGGTTAACAGCTGAGCGTTTAACAGATCAGAGTTTAACAGCTCAGAGCCTAACAGAGACTAACAGCTCAGAGCCTAACAGAGACTGACAGCTCAGAGACTGACAGCTCAGAGACTGACAGCTCAGAGACTGACAGCTCAGAGCCTAACAGCTCAGATCCTAACAGTGTCTAACAGCTCAGAGCCTAACAGAGTTTAACAGCTCAGAGCCTAACAGAGTTTAACAGCTCAGAGTCTAACAAAGTTTAACAGCTCATAGTTTAACAGAGTTTAACAGCTCAGGGCTTAACAGAGTTTAACAGCTCAGAGCCTAACGGAGTCTAAGAGCTCAGATTCTAACAGCTCAGAGTGTAACAGAGCCTAACAGCTCAGAGCCTAACAGCTCAGAGCCTAACAGCTCAGAGCCTAACAGCTCAGAGTCTAACAGCTCAGAGTGTAACAGAGACTAACAGCTCAGAGCCTAACAGCTCAGCGTCTAACAGAGTCTAACAGCTCACAGTCTAACAACTCAGGCTCTGAGCTGTTAGGCTCTGTTAGACTCTAACAGCTCAGAGCCTAACAGCTCAGAGCCTAACAGAGACTAATAGCTCAGAGCCTAACAGAGACTAACAGCTCAGAGTCTAACTGCTCAGAGCCTAACAGAGCTTAACAGCTCAGAGTCTAACAGCTCAGAGTCTAACAGCTCAGAGTCTAACAGCTCAGAGCCTAACAGCTCAGAGCCTAACAGCTCAGAGCCTAACAGCTCAGAGCCTAACAGCTCAGAGCCTAACAGCTCAGAGCCTAACAGCTCAGAGTCTAACAGCTCAGAGTCTAACAGCTCAGAGTCTAACAGCTCAGAGCTTAACAGTGTCTAACAGCTCAGAGCCTAACAGAGAATGACAGCTCAGAGACTGACAGCTCAGAGACTGACAGCTCAGAGCCTAACAGCTCAGAGCCTAACAGCTCAGAGTCTAACAACTCAGAGCCTAACAGTGTCTAACAGCTCAGATCCTAACAGAGTTGAACAGCTCAGAGCCTAACAAAGTTTAACAGCTCAGAGCCTAACAGAGTCTAAGAGCTCAGAGTCTAAGAGCTCAGAGTCTAAGAGCTCAGAGTCTAAGAGCTCAGAGTCTAACAGCTCAGAGACTGACAGCTCAGAGACTGACAGCTCAGAGACTGACAGCTCAGAGCCTAACAGCTCAGATCCTAACAGTGTCTAACAGCTCAGAGCCTAACAGAGTTTAACAGCTCAGAGTCTAACAAAGTTTAACAGCTCATAGTTTAACAGAGTTTAACAGCTCAGGGCTTAACAGAGTTTAACAGCTCAGAGCCTAACGGAGTCTAAGAGCTCAGAGTCTAACAGCTCAGAGTCTAACAGAGACTAATAGCTCAGAGCCTAACAGAGACTAACAGCTCAGATTCTAACAGCTCAGAGCCTAACAGAGACTAACAGCTCAGAGTCTAACAGCTCAGAGTCTAACAGCTCAGATTCTAACAGCTCAGAGTCTAACAGCTCAGAGTCTAACAGAGTTTAACAGCTCAGAGCCTAAAAGAGTTTAACAGCTCAGAGCCTAAAAGAGTTTAATAGCTCAGAGTCTAACAAAGTTTAACAGCTCATAGTCTAACAGAGTTTAACAGCTCAGAGCCTAACAGAGTCTAAGAGCTTAGAGTCTAAGAGCTCAGAGTCTAAGAGCTCAGAGTCTAACAGAGCCTAACAGCTCAGAGCCTAACAGAGTCTAACAGCTCAGAGTCTAACAGCTCAGAGCCTAACAGAGCCTAACAGCTCAGAGCCTAACAGAGTCTAACAGCTCAGAGTCTAACAGCTCAGAGCCTAACAGAGACTAACAGCTCAGAGTTCAACAGCTCAGAGTCTAACAGAGCCTAACAGCTCAGAGCCTAACAGAGTCTAACAGCTCAGAGCCTAACAGAGACTAATAGCTCAGAGCCTAACAGAGACTAACAGCTCAGAGTCTAACAGCTCAGAGCCTAACAGAGACTAACATCTCAGAGCCTAACAGCTCAGAGTCTAACAGCTCAGAGTCTAACAGCTCAGATTCTAACAGCTCAGAGTCTAACAGCTCAGAGCCTAACAGTGTCTAACAGCTGAGAGCCTAACAGAGTTTAACAGCTCAGAGCCTAACAGAGACTGACAGCTCAGAGACTGACAGCTCAGAGACTGACAGCTCAGATTCTAACAGCTCAGAGTGTAACAGAGCCTAACAGCTCAGAGCCTAACAGCTCAGAGCCTAACAGCTCAGTCTAACAGCTCAGAGTGTAACAGAGACTAACAGCTCAGAGCCTAACAGCTCAGCGTCTAACAGAGTCTAACAGCTCACAGTCTAACAACTCAGGCTCTGAGCTGTTAGGCTCTGTTAGACTCTAACAGCTCAGAGCCTAACAGCTCAGAGCCTAACAGAGACTAATAGCTCAGAGCCTAACAGAGACTAACAGCTCAGAGTCTAACTGCTCAGAGCCTAACAGAGCTTAACAGCTCAGAGTCTAACAGCTCAGAGTCTAACAGCTCAGATTCTAACAGCTCAGAGCCTAACAGCTCAGAGCCTAACAGCTCAGAGCCTAACAGCTCAGAGCCTAACAGCTCAGAGTCTAACAGCTCAGAGTCTAACAGCTCAGAGCTTAACAGTGTCTAACAGCTCAGAGCCTAACAGAGAATGACAGCTCAGAGACTGACAGCTCAGAGACTGACAGCTCAGAGCCTAACAGCTCAGAGCCTAACAGCTCAGAGTCTAACAACTCAGAGCCTAACAGTGTCTAACAGCTCAGATCCTAACAGAGTTGAACAGCTCAGAGCCTAACAAAGTTTAACAGCTCAGAGCCTAACAGAGTCTAAGAGCTCAGAGTCTAAGAGCTCAGAGTCTAAGAGCTCAGAGTCTAAGAGCTCAGAGTCTAAGAGCTCAGAGTCTAAGAGCTCAGAGTCTAAGAGCTCAGAGTCTAACAGCTCAGAGTTTAACAGCACAGAGTATAACAGCTCAGATTTTAACAGCTTGGAGTTAACAGCTCAGAGTTTAACAGCTCAGAGTCTAACAGAGTTTAACAGCTCAGAGTTTAGCAGCTCAGGTTAACAGCTGAGCGTTTAACAGATCATAGTTTAACAGCTCAGAGCCTAACAGAGACTAACAGCTCAGAGCCTAACAGAGACTGACAGCTCAGAGACTGACAGCTCAGAGACTGACAGCTCAGAGACTGACAGCTCAGAGCCTAACAGCTCAGATCCTAACAGTGTCTAACAGCTCAGAGCCTAACAGAGTTTAACAGCTCATAGTTTAACAGAGTTTAACAGCTCAGGGCTTAACAGAGTTTAACAGCTCAGAGCCTAACGGAGTCTAAGAGCTCAGAGTCTAACAGCTCAGAGTCTAACAGCTCAGAGTCTAACAGCTCAGAGTCTAACAGCTCAGAGTCTAACAGCTCAGAGCCTAACAGCTAGGAGCCTAACAGCTCAGAGCCTAACAGCTCAGAGCCTAACAGCTCAGAGTTTAACAGCTCCGAGTTTAACAGCTCCAAGTCTAACAGCTCAGAGCCTAAAAGAGTTTAACAGCTCAGAGCCTAAAAGAGTTTAACAGCTCAGAGTCTAACAAAGTTTAACAGCTCAGAGCCTAACAGAGACTAACAGCTCAGATTCTAACAGCTCAGAGTTTAACAGCTCAGAGTCTAAGAGCTCAGAGTCTAAGAGCTCAGAGTCTAAGAGCTCAGAGTATAACAGCTCAGAGTCTAACAGCTCAGAGTTTAACAGCTCAGAGTCTAACAGAGACTAACAGCTCAGATTCTAACAGCTCAGAGTGTAACAGAGCCTAACAGCTCAGAGCCTAACAGCTCAGAGTCTAACAGCTCAGAGCCTAACAGAGACTAACAGCTCAGAGCCTAACAGCTCAGCGTCTAACAGCTCAGCGTCTAACAGCTCAGAGCCTATCAGCTCAGAGTCTAACAGCTCAGAGCCTAACAGAGTCTAACAGCTCAGAATCTAACATCTCAGAATCTAACAGCTCAGAGCCTAACCGCTCAGAGGTTTAACAGCTCAGTGTCTAACAGCTCAGAGCCTAACAGAGTTTAACAGCTCAGAGCCTAACAGAGTTTAACAGCTCAGAGTCTAACAAAGTTTAACAGCTCATAGTCTAACAGAGTTTAACAGCTCAGAGCCTAACAGAGTCTAAGAGCTCAGAGTCTAAGAGCTCAGAGTCTAAGAGCTCAGAGTCTAAGAGCTCTGAGTCTAAGAGCTCAGAGTCTAAGAGCTCAAAGTCTAACAGCTCAGAGTTTAACAGCACAGAGTTTAACAGCTCAGAGTTTAACAGCTCGGAGTTAACAGCTCAGAGTTTAACAGCTCAGAGTCTAACAGAGTTTAACAGCGCAGAGTTTAACAGCTCAGGTTAACAGCTGAGCGTTTAACAGATCAGAGTTTAACAGCTCAGTGTCTAACAGAGTCTAACAGCTCAGAGCCTAACAGAGACTAACAGCTCAGAGCCTAACAGAGACTGACAGCTCAGAGACTGACAGCTCAGAGACTGACAGCTCAGAGACTGACAGTTCAGAGCCTAACAGCTCAGAGCCTAACAGCTCAGAGTCTAACAGTGTCAAACAGCTCAGATCCTAACAGAGTTTAACAGCTCAGAGCCTAACAGCTCAGAGTCTAACAGCTCAGAGCCTAACAGTGTCTAACAGCTCAGAGCCTAACAGAGTTTAACAGCTCAGGGCTTAACAGAGTTTAACAGCTCAGAGCCTAACGGAGTCTAAGAGCTCAGAGTCTAACAGCTCAGAGTCTAACAGCTCAGAGTCTAACAGCTCAGAGTCTAACAGCTCAGAGTCTAACAGCTCAGAGTCTAACAGCTCAGAGCCTAACAGCTCAGAGCCTAACAGCTCAGAGTTTAACAGCTCCGAGTTGAACAGCTCCAAGTCTAACAGCTCAGAGCCTAACAGAGTTTAACAGCTCAGAGCCTAAAAGAGTTTAACAGCTCAGAGTCTAACAAAGTTTAACAGCTCAGAGCCTAACAGAGTCTAAGAGCTCAGAGTCTAAGAGCTCAGAGTCTAAGAGCTCAGAGTCTAAGAGCTCAGAGTATAACAGCTCAGAGTCTAACAGCTCAGAGTTTAACAGCTCAGAGTCTAACAGAGACTAACAGCTCAGATTCTAACAGCTCAGAGTGTAACAGAGGCTAACAGCTCAGAGCCTAACAGCTCAGAGTCTAACAGCTCAGAGCCTAACAGAGACTAACAGCTCAGAGACTAACAGCTCAGAGACTAACAGCTCAGAGCCTAACAGCTCAGTGTCTAACAGCTCAGAGCCTAACAACTCAGAGCCTAACAGAGTTTAACAGCTCAGAGCCTAACAGAGTCTAACAGCTCAGAGTTTAACAGCTCAGAGTCTAACAGAGACTAACAGCTCAGATTCTAACAGCTCAGAGTGTAACAGAGCCTAACCGCTCAGAGCCTAACAGCTCAGAGTCTAACAGCTCAGAGTCTAACAGCTCAGAGCCTAACAGAGACTAACAGCTCAGAGCCTAACAGCTCAGCGTCTAACAGCTCAGCGTCTAACAGCTCAGAGCCTATCAGCTCAGAGTCTAACAGCTCAGAGCCTAACAGAGTCTAACAGCTCAGAATCTAACAGCTCAGAATCTAACAGCTCAGAGCCTAACAGAGTTTAACAGCTCAGAGCCTAACTGAGTTTAACAGCTCAGAGTCTAACAAAGTTTAACAGCTCATAGTCTAACAGAGTTTAACAGCTCAGAGCCTAACAGAGTTTAACAACTCAGAGCCTAACAGAGTCTAAGAGCTCAGAGTCTAAGAGCTCAGAGTCTAAGAGCTCAGAGTCTAAGAGCTCAGAGTCTAAGAGCTCAGTCTAAGAGCTCAAAGTCTAACAGCTCAGAGTTTAACAGCACAGAGTATAACAGCTCAGAGTTTAACAGCTCGGAGTTAACAGCGCAGAGTTTAACAGCTCAGGTTAACAGCTGAGCGTTTAACAGATCAGAGTTTAACAGCTCAGTGTCTAACAGAGTCTAACAGCTCAGAGCCTAACAGAGACTAACAGCTCAGAGCCTAACAGAGACTGACAGCTCAGAGACTGACAGCTCAGAGACTGACAGCTCAGAGCCTAACAGCTCAGAGCCTAACAGCTCAGAGTCTAACAGCTCAGAGTCTAACAGCTCAGAGTCTAACAGCTCAGAGCCTAACAGTGTCAAACAGCTCAGATCCTAACAGAGTTTAACAGCTCAGAGCCTAACAGCTCAGAGTCTAACAGCTCAGAGCCTAACAGTGTCTAACAGCTCAGAGCCTAACAGAGTTTAACAGCTCAGAGCCTAACAGAGTTTAACAGCTCAGAGTCTAACAAAGTTTAACAGCTCATAGTTTAACAGAGTTTAACAGCTCAGGGCTTAACAGAGTTTAACAGCTCAGAGCCTAACGGAGTCTAAGAGCTCAGAGTCTAACAGCTCAGAGTCTAACAGCTCAGAGCCTAACAGCTCAGAGCCTAACCGCTCAGAGTTTAACAGCTCCGAGTTTAACAGCTCAGAGTCTAACAGCTCAGAGTCTAACAGCTCAGATTCTAACAGCTCAGAGTCTAACAGCTCAGAGTCTAACAGCTCAGAGTCTAACAGCTCAGAGTCTAACAGCTCAGAGTCTAACAGCTCAGAGTCTAACAGCTCAGATTCTAACAGCTCAGAGTCTAACAGCTCAGAGTCTAACAGAGTCTAACAGCTCAGAGTCTAACAGCTCAGAGTCTAACAGAGTCTTACAGCTCAGAGTCTAACAGCTCAGAGTCTAACAGCTCAGAGTCTAACAGCTCAGAGTCTAACAGCTCAGATTCTAACAGCTCAGAGTCTAACAGCTCAGAGTCTAACAGCTCAGATTCTAACAGCTCAGAGTCTAACAGCTCAGAGTCTAACAGCTCAGAGTCTAACAGCTCAGATTCTAACAGCTCAGAGTCTAACAGCTCAGAGTCTAACAGCTCAGAGTCTAACAGCTCAGAGTCTAACAGCTCAGTCTAACAGCTCAGATTCTAACAGCTCAGAGTCTAACAGCTCAGAGTCTAACAGAGTCTAACAGCTCAGAGTCTAACAGAGTCTAACAGCTCATAGTCTAACAGAGTCTAACAGCTCAGAGTCTAACAGCTCAGAGTCTAACAGCTCCCTCCATACTGCCTGGGTATATTTATCCCTCCAGTGGCTCTTGCCAAGGGATTTTGGACCACTCCGGAGCGAGCATATAACTAAAGCCCTGAAAATCCCCCAGAATGTTCTAGTCACCCCAATTACAAATCTCCTCACCATCGTAGTCATCAAAGGCCTAAGATGTTGAAGTGTTTGGGTTTTAAGTTGGGTAGAAGAGATGATCTCCCTGCAAACGGTGATATGTCACATACAGATGTATCGGGAAATACATGCATGCATATTGTGTGTGTGTGTGTGTGTGTGTGTGTGTGTGTGTGTGTGTGTGTGTGTGTGTGTGTGTGTGTGTGTGTGTGTGTGTGTGTGTGTGTGTGTGTGTGTGTGTGTGTGTGTGTGTGTTTATATGATTCTGCATCCATTTGCAACATTTTCATAGCAACACTTATGAAACTGAATACAGAAAAATAGTAACAAAATATTTTTTTCATAACTTAAGGGGACTTGAACAAGTGTATCATGTTTTTCTGTCAGATTGACAGAAGTGCAACATTAGCTGAGCTGTACTCTGTGGGGGGTCTGCATTAGGAGAGAGCTGTACTCTGTAACCTCTCTGGTCCACAGGACTCCTCACCAAACCTTTTAGCTTAAATGTTGTTTTAGAGAAATGTCACTCACCGCAGGGTCTCTGTACATTCTATAGAACCACAACTCTGTCACCCAGCATTATCATGTGCATTCCAGGTGTTTTTAAAACACTATTGAAAAGCACTTCATGAATGGTTACATTCATTTTACATGTACAGATGTAGGATTTTAATTTGACCAGTTTCTCACAGCAGGAAATACATTATAATTAATATATGTTTTGTAGGGGTTAATAAAACATTTTGTGGGCAAATCAAGTCTGAAATGTTAAATTGGAAATGGCAAACTTTTTAAAACAAGTTGTGCATTTCCTGCTGTGCTTTTTAGGCTTTATCCATGTAATGTAGCGTTAGGATACTTTTCTTAGTGACATGGGAGAGTAAATGTGACAGTTTTACCAGTGACCATGGCATAAATAAATACATGAATTGGGCATGTCTACTTGGATGGCAGAAACACCCCTAATTTTTCTAAAAGCTGTTTGTCACCCGTCCTCTGTCTGAATGGCCCTGCTAACTGTTCTTTAATCGACTGGTGTCCATGTGAACTGCTGTGGTGGGGTGAGGACTCGTGGGAGAGAGAGAGAGAGAGAGGGAAGTGGGGGGTATGAGGGGCGGACACTGCTCCCAGGGGGGTTCCCCATAAAGCTAACTTGGGTGGCCATTTTGGGAGGGGGACGGGGGACGGGGGGGTTGTGGGGGACGAAGGGCAGTTGGAATTCTGTGAACCTCCCGTCGGCAGGCAAGTCCATGAATACCAGTGCTACTACATTGTTGCGACTTGTATTGACTTAAAGAGAGCCAAACAATTCTCTTTTCAGAGTACACCTCATTGTCCTCCCACAGCGCTGGCTATGAATATTATCAATCCCTTAAATATTACCCTCTTTGTATCCGACGGCAATGGAGAGGTAGATGGCCATAAGAAAGTATAAATTAAATCTCTGTGGGCCTTTGTGAAGCATTAGAGAGAGGGGTGAGAGTGGGACTGGGAGGCTATTGAATGGGAGTGAATGATAGGGGCGTTTTGGGAAAATTACCCATCAGGCAACACAGTATCATCAACACAATTCCACTGGGGCCGGGTTGCCAGGTTTGGAAGATTGACACCGTGTGGCAGCGGCGGCCAACAGGGGCCGAGCGACTACGTCTCCTCTCACACGCAGGCAGCAGGCAGCTTGGGAAAATGAAGATGTTCATTAAAACAGGAAGGATTAGTCTTGGCTTAAATCATTATTATGGTAATACACGGGCTGGGAGGACAGATAAATGGAGACTCACCTTATCAAAACAAACAGCTTTAAGTGCAGGTCCTTCTGTGGGAAGGAAGGAACCTCCAGACTGCAGCCTTGTTGTTTTCTAGTCTTCTCCTCCCCAAAACAACACGGCTGGCTCAGGGAGGAAGGGAGAACGACGGATGTTGTTTTCATATTAATGTATTTTCTTTCTGTCTAGAATTGCTTTTTCTTTCCTGTCTGTCTGTTTTATTCTATTCTAGGGAAGCTCCTCTTCATCTTAATGGGATTTTCTTGTTACGTAAAGGTTAAATGAAATAAAACGGTAATTGCTTAACAATTATTTAGTCATTACTTTTTGGTTTCTTGGTGATCACTATGTGGTACAAGATAGTTACCAAACATATTGCATTTCTTGCAAGATATACCAGGTTTACAAAATAACTCCTTCCAGATAAAATGTATTTGATCTGTGTTAAGTTATCCCTCGCTAAATCCAGGCATCTAAAGTTTGTAATTTCCACTTTAAAATGTCAGACTTGATTTTCCCTTGTGAAAAATGTATCAACCCCTACAAAAAAATGTCCATTAATTATAATCCACATAATAATTCACATTTCCTGTTGCTGCAGGATTATTTTCCCGCTGTAGCAAAGTGGCTCAAATTAAGATCCTACATCTGTAGTTATTCTGGAATGGTCACTCAACGCAGTTGTCACTCCGATTCACTTAGTGAAAATTATCAAGAGGATGGAAGAAGTGTACTGGAGCAGAGTGAAAACCATGTGTCTGAACATTGTGTGGGTGTTGTATCCATCCAAGGCCTCTGGCATAAAGACGCACCCCTTCTCACATCAGCCTCATAAAGCCTGCTGTTAGCGGAGGAGAGTGTGTGCACTCAGCTTTTGTGTTCCCTGACGTTTTCTGTTCTTTCCCCTGCGAGGTAGATGCATGGACTGTTGGGCTACTGCTGCGATGTTGTCTCCTACCTTAGAGTCTTAGACCGTGTCTTAGCCACACACACACACACAAACACACACATTTTGTGTGCCCGGGCAGTGACAGAGAGATAACTTCCAACTTTGTTTTGACAATTTTGATTAAGCAGCGGAAAGGAACACCTGTACAGCAGTGGGAACAATACGCCGGGCCTTTAGAGAGATTGATTTTCTACATTAAAAAGGGCCCTTTGTCTAAAACCCAGGGCTGCTTTGTTATGCTAAAGAGAGATGGAAGATTCCCAATTCAATTTCACCTGAGCGCTGGTCAGCTATACGCTCCTCTTTTGTCCCGTCCCTCGAGCACGGTTCCTGTCTTTTAAACCGCAATTTAGCTGCCGTGGTGGACAGAGGGGAAATTGACAGGCGGAAGAGGGGTACTATCCCTCTCTCTTTCTCTCTCTGTCTGTCTGTCTGTCTGTCTGTCTGTCTGTCTCTCTCCCATCATGATGGAAACATTATGGCCGCCATTCAGCCTAGTAGAGAGAGAGACGTGACACAGTCAGATCCAACACCCCCACCTCCAACAGCCAGATTACTGAACTAATAACATTTACTATAGGGAGAAAACAAATTCTGTTAACTCTGTGAAGAGTGAACCCCTTTTCAGGTGTGACAGTGTCACCCAGCCATAGAGTCCTGATGTTCCTCATAGCCTCAGCCTCACAATGGCAATTAAATAGCAATCTCACAGAGTGGTCATATCTGACTGGACTTTCCAATCAAAAAGCGCAGCTCTACGTCTACCTGACAATCTACATTAATGAGGTTTGAGAGTGAAGATAAAAAAAAAAAAATATTCTGGGTTTGAACCTTTTCAAGCTGCTTTGCTGTGAATGGTAGGTTACGTTGGGTATTGCTTGTTGGCTGTAGTGGCAGTGCTTGCTGGTGATGCTATTGAGCATGGCAGACCATGTATGGCTTGACCTTAGACTGGACACTCATAACCTACAAGACGCACGCTCACACTCACACACACACACACACACACACACACACACACACACACACACACACACACACACACACACACACACACATATGATTCAAAATATCCCAGCCTCTTGCTAGACCGTCATTGTAAGTAAGAATTTGTTCTTAATTGACTTGCCTGGTTAAATAAAGATATACACTACATGTCCAGAAGTATGTGGACACCTGCTCATCGAACATCTCATTCCAAAATCATGGGCATTAACATGGAGTTGGTCCTCCCTTTGCTGCTATAACAGCCTCCACTCTCCTGGGAAGGCTTTCCACTAGATGATGGAACATTGCTGCAGGGACTTGATTCCATTCAGCCACAAGAGCATTGAGGTCAGGCACTGATGTTGGGCTATTAGGCCTGGCTCGCAGTCGGCGAGTCTGTATGTTGGCAGCAGCCTCTCTATGTTAGTGATGGCTGTTTAACAGTCTGATGGCCTTGAGATAGAAGCTGTTTTTCAGTCGCTCGGTTCCAGTTTTGATGCACCTGTACTGACCTCGCCTTCTGGATGATAGCGCGGTGAACAGGCAGTGGCTCGTTGTGGCTCGTTAAGCAGACCTCACTACCCTTTGCAGAGCCTTGCGGTTGAGGGCGATGCAATTGCCGTACCAGGCGGTGATACAGCCTGACAGGATGCTCTCGATTGTGCATCTGTAAAAGTTTGTGAGTGTCTTATGTGACAAGCCAAATTTCTTCAGCCTCCTGAGGTTGAAGAGGCGCTGTTTGCGCCTTCTTCACCACGCTGTCTGTGTGGGTGGACCATTTCAGTTTGTCCGTGATGTGTTGTTGTTGGTAATCAGGCCTACCACTGTAGTGTCGTCTGCAAACTTGATGATTGAGTTGGAGGCGTGCATGGCCATGCAGTCATGGGTGAACAGGGAGCACAGGAGAGAGCTGAGAACGCACCCTTGTGGGGCCCCAGTGTTTAGGATCAGCCGGGTAGAGATGTTGTTTCCTACCTTCACCACCTTGGGACAGCCCGTCAAAGTCCAGGGCCCAGTTGCACAGGGCAGGGTCGAGACCCATGGTATCGAGCTTAATGACGAGTTTGGAGGGTTCTATGATGTTAAATGCAATGAAGTATGTAGTCAATGAACAGCATTCTTACATAGGTATTCCTGTTAACACAACGTGCCATTGGAACACATGAGTGATGGTTGCTGATAATGGGCCTCTGTACGCCTATGTAGATATTCCATTCAAAATCAGCCGTTTCTAGCTACAATAGTAATTTACAACATTAACAATGTCTACACTGTAGTTCTGATCTATTTGATGTTATTTTAATGGACAAAAAAATGTGTTTTTCTTTCAAAAACAAGGACAGGGTCTAAATGACCCCAAACTTTTGAACGGTAGTGTAGGGACCATACAGGTACCCTACTGCCTTTTCCTTATACAAAATGAAGACTATGTAGAGTGAGAGAGAATCTCAAGGACCTTAGCCAGTCTTTCTAGCTATCACTTCAAAACAGAGCAGTGTGTTTGTAATGCACGTAGTTTCTCCCCATCATTTCACTGTTTCTCTCTCTCTTTCTCTCTCATCAGCATGATCCCTCACTCTCTCTGTCTGCCAAGTATTAGTATTCTGCTTGTCTCTGCGCCCAGAGAGAATTAAGGAACAGCAAGAGGAGAATTTGAACGGCTTCCATAAAGTCTTCAAACTCTTTCGGAATTAGGAGAAAAAAGAGAGGAGGAATTAAAAGGAGGGAGGCAGAGGATGATAAAGAAATAGTCGTATCATCAGAAATGTTTATAAAAGTGTTGGATGAGAGGAAGGAGGAGAGGTTTCTGTGATTATGGTTTTAGGGGGGGGGGTGGATTTGATCATCCTAATCGTTGCCTAGGGTGACAGCGTTGTTAGATTCACACTAAAGGAAGACTGGGAACAGGACCAGGGAAAGCTTGCTCCGGAGTGGAGTGGAGACGAGACGAGACGAGACGACGAAATAGACAGTGACTCCTTGGCCTCCCAGCAATTAATTAGGGAGGAGCAGAGAGGATGAGTATAGAGGAATGGGAAGGAGAAGAACAGAGGAGAATTGGGGAGTGGAAGACGAGTTGAGAGCAGGGTTGGGGTTAATTCCACAAATGTAATTCTCATTCATTTCCATTTCCCTATAAATTCCATTTAATTCAATTCAAATTTCAGGTCAGTGTTTGAATCCAGGGATAATTCAATTCCTCTAAATTCCAATGTTAGATAAATTCCAAGAATTGAATTCACAATTCAATTGTATCCCCAATAATTCCACAAATTAAAATTAAATTCCCTCAGGCTTTCAGGCTGATCATGCCAATGTTCAAACAGCCTACAGATGTAGGATCTTAATTTGATCAGTCTTTTGTTGCTGAGGATTTTCCTGCTTAGCAGGAAATGCAAACTTGTTGTGTATTCTAGGTTTAAAAAGGCTTCTGAAGTTTGTAATTTCCACTTTAAAATGTTAGACTTGATTTTCCCTAATGGGAAATGCATCAACCCAAAAAATGTCCATTAATTATAACCCACATAATCATTCACATTTCCAGTTGCTGCAGGATTATTTTCCTGCTGTAGCAAACTGTCAAATGAAGATCCTACATCTGTAGTTATACTGGAAATGTAAAAAGTTCAAATGATTTAAAACAAATCCTGCAGTACATTTTTGAACTACATTCATTCCATATGTACAAATATTGAATTCCAATTACATTATTATTATTTTTTTTTACAATTCCAATTAATTTCCAATTCAAACAGTCAAAACAGTCTAATTGCAATACCATAACTTGAAAACTTTTAAAATTCAAATTTAATTCAGGGTAAATTCTCCACTTCATGAGTGAATCATTTTTAATGATTTTTAATAATTAAATTGGAATTGACCTGAACCCTGGTTGAGATACAAATCAGTGCACACCTATAAATGCTGCAAACTTAAATTTGCATAATGTCCATAAGAACATTAGGAATATCCATATTGATGTCCCCATAAGTGTTAAAAAATGCTACAAGTCAGTGAGTCATTGGGATCCTGTGTGTCCAGGGCTACAGCCCAGAGGGAGTGGTGACCAGAGCAGCCTGGCTGCAGAACTGTTCTGTTCAAACGTTGGTGACAATGGTGACAAAAGCCTGGCCCTGGGTGACCCCATTCACTCTTTGGGAGCTCTGTGTTTGTGTGTGGCCTCGATATCACATATGTTTAACTGTGTTGGTACCTATTATGGACAAAATAGCAGATCACTTTATACAGTAGTAGGCCTAAATACTGCCCCAGCCTTATGAACAAATTGCGTGCTATTTTCCTGCAATTAATTAATAGAACGGAACAAAACCAATAACTGGTCCAGGTAATTTAAAGGTTGTGGAACTGACATTCTGCTGGGGGAAGAAACAACAAGAACTACTCATTATTCTCCATGCAAGGGTTAGCGTTCACGGTATTTCTCCAACGGAGCTTTTCTCAGTTTCCATTTAGCAACAAATTGACTGACAAATCCAGCAACAATGTGGATGGCGAACCCTGGAATCCCTCCCTGGATTTGTCGGTCCCCAACATGATCTGGGTGCTGTATACCTCAGAGATGGGCTGCTTTATCCCTCTACAGTTACAGTATCCAATCTGGATAGAAACAAAACTAGCGCTAACGATAACTAGCACAGTGCTAATACTAGCCCGGTTCTTCTGCATGTGACAGGCCCACTAATAGGATTTAATAGGGTCCATTTGCATGTCAGGGTTTTTGATTTTCTGAAGGAAAGAATGAAAGAAAAAGAAAGGAGGGAGGAAGGAGGGAGGAAGGAGGGAGGGGAAAAGGGGAGGAGGGGGAATTAAACACTAAATGCACACTGCAGCACCAAGTGGTTTAAAGAAGACAGTTTTCTGACAATCGTTGAAGCCCAATTATATTGGACTGGCTGTGTCTTTACTGAGTGGTATGCTACACCGAGCCTCCATTTTGAACAACAAACGTCTCTCATGCCAACCTTGTCAACTCCCGTATCCCACACATCTGTCTCCTTCAGAGAAGTGGAGCCTCTTCCTTTTGTGCTCCAGCTCTCGTTTGACGGTAACAGGTAGGCTATTAATCAGATGAAAGCATGGCTCGGCAGCGCAGTAAAGATACTGCCACTTTAATGTGCCTTATTCTAATAACCACTCTGGGACATATACCTGAATCAATCATCTCTACTTTGAAAGTCTACTGAGTCTCTCCTGAGCTTTTGAATGGTTTTCTACTGTCTGTATTAACTGTTCAAACAGTGTAGGGTGTCTGTGTGTGTTTGTAGAGCGAGGATGACGTGACAGTCAGTCAGTGTAGGTGGATCTCATATTACTGTGTACCGTGAGAGGAACAAGTATATGTCTCTTCCCAAACCACATCCTATTCCCTATATAGTACACTACTTTTGACCAGGACCCATAGTGAGGCAATGTTCAATTCATATGCCTTGGTAGTTAATTGTCTGGTTGACAAGGCCAGTCTGGAGAGCCTGGTAAAGTGTTTTTATACAGCACATTGACATTACTAGATACAGAGTACTCATTGTTAGGCAGCATCTAAGATCTTGGTCAACATATGCACTTGATTTATCTTCAGCTCAGCAATTCTGGGGCTGTTCCATTTATTTAATTGTGGAAAAATAAACCAATTACAGCCCAAGTATTTGAAAGTATTTGACATGTATGTGATTGACCCAGGTCTGCAATACACTGCAAGTCCCAGTTGACTTAGTGTCTAGTCAACCAACAGTCGCCTAGTGAGGTATGTATCAGATTCTTTTTGGTCCTTTTTAAGAAGTTAACAAGCTAGAATGAGTGGTTTCCTAAAAGCTCTATATTTACACACAGAGTTTTTATCGTGACAGTAATATCTAGCACTCTTCTTCTCTATTCACTGTAGGAGTGACTTTGTAATGCGCCTCCCAAGCTTATCTGAACTCACAACTAGGAGGAGAAAAAGTACAATTGTCTCCACATTCGTTTGAAGACCATTTCTCAGACAACCATGAGTTATTTCAAATACAACACTAGAAGAAATGCCTAGTGAATGAATAAGTGTGCAGAGAAATGCCATTCACTCTGATATCAAAATGTAGCATAAAGCTATCCATTACCATCGTATATTTTTTTTTATAGTTTGCGTTATTAATTTCATCTTCTGATTTTAATTGGTTTTAATTTTCAATTAATAATCTTATTCAAAGAATAATCAGTTCTCTGTGTGTGTGCGGGCTTACTCAACCGGAGTAGCTCAAATCAAGAAGTTGATGAAAGTTGAACAAACAAATCTATACGCTATTGTCATCTTTGTGTGTGTGTGTGCGTGCGCATTCGTTCGTGCGTTCGTGTGTGTGAGTGTAGGCCCTGTCAGGTCAGGGCTGTGGGTAGGCAGTCATGCTTTGAGGAAGTGGTGGGCAGCCCCTCTCCTCGGGGGTTCTATCTCTGTGTGGATGATTAGATGGCTTGGGTCGGATTCCTGATTCCTGAGCCAGAGCCAAGCTCTCCTATAGCCCAGAGGGATGGAGAGAGACTGGAAGAGAGAGAGAGAGAGGGAGCGATAGTGAGAGGGACAGAGAGAGAAGCTATAGCTCTATAGCTGTACCAGTAATCCCCCTGCTCTCTCAGGCTCAGTCCCCGGCCTGGGAGCCGCTGTTTATTGGCGTGTAATGGGATCAGGATGTGGCGTAGTCAATATCAGAGCAAACATCGGCGAGTAAAGTGGCTGATCCAGGGGGAGATGAGAGGACTAATCCCTCTACAGCCCTGAGGAGATGCTCTCCCTCTCCTCCTCTCTCCTCTCTCCTCTTCTCCATGGCTTTATTATCCCCGATTGG
This sequence comes from Oncorhynchus clarkii lewisi, assembly GCF_045791955.1. Classification (NCBI taxonomy): domain Eukaryota; kingdom Metazoa; phylum Chordata; class Actinopteri; order Salmoniformes; family Salmonidae; genus Oncorhynchus; species Oncorhynchus clarkii. Next base: position 15,506,016 of record NC_092164.1, on the reverse strand, counting down.
CTTACTCTGCAGGCAAACACAGGGAGCCGTGGCCGAGTGGGATGAGGAGAGGGGGGCACAGGCTGCTAAATATACTGTGTGTGTGTGTGTGTGTGTGTGTGTGTATGTGTGTGTATGTGTGTGTGTGTGTGTGCGCGCGCCGTGGAAGATGCTTTAGATTTATCTGTTTAGTTGCCGAGAGATTAAACCTGATAATCCCCTTCCTAAACCAAGACCCACCCACCCACTGGCGTCTCCTTTGGAATGACTTGAAGTGGCTGGATGTTTGAAATATAAGAAGCTCCACTCATTTTTGCCTTCTGCCGTTGTGCCTCGGTGATCAGAAAGAGAATTGACGCCCTTCTTATTGTCATCAACATCAATCTCAAATATTTTCTTATCGTTCTGCCCCCAAGGAGTGAGGTAATTGATTGGTGGGATTACTGTGGTAACATTTCATTTATTGTGTTTTTAATGCATGTATCTTATCCTATCATCTTGTTGGCGGTAGGCGATGATAAGATGAATATACTGTAGCAGTTGACTTGGATAGGAGAGCTCTTAGAGTTTGTCCTTCAGTTGATTGACTGTCAGTGCCTTTCAGTACTCAGAAAACAATTTCAATGTTGTCTGTAAGAAAAGGTGTGACATATAATTGAGGGTCATTGAAAGCTAGATACCTAGAAACTCAGACAGCCATCTGAAAATTACTGTTGATACTTTGAGAAGCAAGTATATCACTCCGACTTCGTCAGAAATGCGTGGGTTGTGCATATTGTGTATTTTTTGAAAAGTTCAGTTGGAGCTGATTTGAAGAAAGCCTTGAGTAAGATATTGTTTAAAAAACTGTCCATTCTACTTAATAACTTTTTGTTTGAGGTCAATAGTGCTCTCTGTATGAAGGCCTACAATCAGCCCAAGGTTCCGCCTCGGGCTGATTTCTTTCTTGAGCGGATGGTCAGGGGGCCAGAACATCATTACAAATCATTTGTAGACTGCAAATTGACAGCAAGGAAACACAAACCGATCAGTGGTGGTCAAATGTAAACATTGCTTACATTCACGTTTCTCTCCACTATGTGAGGGAATACCTTGGAACAGATTTCCCCAAATTCTATATATTTTTTAACTAGGCAGGTCAGTTAAGAACAAATTCTTATTTACAATGACGGCCTACAAGGGAACAGTGGATTCGATTTTTACATTGTCAGCTCAGGGATTCGATCCAGCCACCTTTCGGTTACTGCCCAAACGCTCTAACCACTAGGCCACCTGGAACTGATTTGCTGGTGTTTTTACAGCCTTTTTATGTCCAACAATAAAACAAAATATGTATAAAAAAAATGGGGGTCAAATACAATCACCCAGGAACCCTGACCTACAGTATGAGACTGAAGGTTACATTAAGATGTTTCAGGAAGAGTCCTTGTTACAGGAATGTCTGATGGACAATAGTCCTTAAGCATCACATTTCAACACAGGATGACTTTACTATCCCCCTCAGTGGACAATTTACCATTGAAGACATTATCTGGAACACAAGAACAATTACTGTACAACTAAATACATCCTTAGTACATGTAGAATAAATAAAGGAAGGAAGCACTGTTAGGGTACACTCTAGTAGGTCTCTGTAGATAGAGGGTGCTCTTTGGTCAAAGGGGATGATTAGTCTTTAAAAATTAAGGAGGACCAAGGCACTCATCACAGAATTAAAATACCTTTTATTTGTGAGGCATGTTCAATGGAACAAAGATTTTAAACCTCTGATGCGTTCCGACAGCATGGCCTTCGTCAGTGAGGACAATACATTTTAATGATATGAAAAGTGACTTGTACATCCTTACTACATTGTGCACTTATGTGCTTTACCTGGTAACTTACCTTACCTGCAGTTATTATCAACAGAGTCATTCCATTTTAGTTACCAGATTACGTATAGAGTTGTACTGTTTGGGCTGGGCGTAATGGCAGATGTTGCAGATGTCGCCAGGAACCTTCCCAACCATAATGTGCACAGTATGTTATACACAGTATGTTATACACAGTATGTTATGCACTCTATTCAAATGACAGACTCTATGGTCTTCACACACGCTGCATGTGGTACTTCCGGGCTCTGAGAGTCTTTGTATTGGTGTAATTTGTTTACCTATTCCTGTGGGTTTGTTTCCCGAGCGTTTGCATGTGAAGACCTTGAATTACGAGCCACCCCACACATCGCCCGGGCGCCAGACATGCCATCTTCTCCCCACCCCGCTGCTCACAATTTCATGTCTTTTTTAACTCGCCTCAGCGTGGTATTTTCTTTCATCCCTTTCTCTCTCTCTCCCTCCTCCTCCCTTCTTTCTTTCTCCTTTTCTCCAGTTTGATGAATACTAAGTGTTTACCTTTGGTGGTGACATACTAAACGAATCATAAAGGGGATTGTCCTTCTCTTAGTAGTTTATTAGAGAATGGTCCTGTATTTTATCACATGATAATCACACAGACAATTTACATTTTCAACTGATCCAGTAGGTTTTTTTGGTTTCTTTGGAATTCATTGAAACAAGCACCACTGTGTACCATTTGGTGCTAGGTAGCAATTTGATGCTTTGTACAATTGTGGAATTGTGGAAATCTTTGAATAGGAACAAAAATCAGACACTCTTTACTATAGTTTCTCTGTGTGTACCAGGGGAAATAGGTCTGTAAAGCAAAGCGTTCAGTGGGTTTTCACCAGCAACCAATTCGGCAGGAGAAGGTCCCCCTCCATTCCTTTTCAACGAAGGCTCGCAGAGAAATGTGCGGGGGATTGTGGGAAGGCGAGCGGCGAGAACCCTGCTAGCGGAGTGGTAGAACAAGTTGAGCTCTGCTCTGCTTTATGAACATTTAAAGTTGAGCTCTGCTCTGTGAACATTTAAAGTTGAGCTCTGCTCTGTGAATATTTAAAGTTTAGCTCTGCTCTGTGAACATTTAAAGTTGAGCTCTGCTCTGCTCTGCGAACATTTAAAGTTGAGCTCTGCTCTGTGAACATTTAAAGTTGAGCTCTGCTTTATGAACATTTCAAGTTGAGCTCTGCTCTGCAAACATTTAAAGTTGAGCTCTGCTTTATGAACATTTAAAGTTGAGCTCTGCTCTGTGAACATTTAAAGTTGAGCTCTGCTCTGCGAACATTTAAAGTTGAGCTCTGCTCTGTGAACATTTAAAGTTGAGCTCTGCTCTGCTCTGTGAACATTTAAAGTTTAGCTCTGCTCTGTGAACATTTAAAGTTGAGCTCTGCTCTGTGAACATTTAAAGTTGAGCTCTGCTCTGTGAACATTTAAAGTTGAGCTCTGCTCTGTGAACATTTAAAGTTGAGCTCTGCTCTGCGAACATTTAAAGTTGAGCTCTGCTCTGTGAACATTTAAAGTTGAGCTCTGCTCTGCTCTGTGAACATTTAAAGTGGAGAGATGCGTTGGAGAGGAACGTTGTCAAGAGGAGGCACCGCCTCTGGTCAAAACCCACTGTAACTGCTCCCTACAGTTGCCTACTCTCTCTCTTCAGTAGCCTACTCTCTCCCTTCAGTAGCCTACCCTCTCCCTTCAGTAGCCTACTCTCTCCCTACAGTAGCCTACTCTCTCCCTTCAGTAGCCTACTCTCTCTCTTCAGTAGCCTACTCTCTCCCTACAGTAGCCTACTCTCTCCCTTCTCTCCCTACAGTAGCTTACTCTCTCCCTTCAGTAGCAAACTCTCTCCCTTCAGTAGCCTACTCTCTCCCTTCAGTAGCCTACCCCCTCCCTTCAGTAGCCTACTCTCTCCCTACAGTAGCCTACTCTCTCCCTTCAGTAGCCTACTCTCTCCCTTCAGTAGCCTACCCTCTCCCTTCAGTAGCCTACTCTCTCCCTACAGTAGCCTACTCTCTCTCTTCAGTAGCCTACCCTCTCCCTTCAGTAGCCTACTCTCTCCCTACAGTAGCCTACTCTCTCCCTTCAGTAGCCTACTCTCTCTCTTCAGTAGCCTACTCTCTCCCTACAGTAGCCTACTCTCTCCCTTCTCTCCCTACAGTAGCCTACTCTCTCCCTTCAGTAGCCAACTCTCTCCCTTCAGTAGCCTACTCTCTCCCTTCAGTAGCCTACCCCCTCCCTTCAGTAGCCTACTCTCTCCCTACAGTAGCCTACTCTCTCCCTTCAGTAGCCTACTCTCTCCCTTCAGTAGCCTACCCTCTCCCTTCAGTAGCCTACTCTCTCCCTACAGTAGCCTACTCTCTCCCTTCAGTAGCCTACTCTCTCCCTTCAGTAGCCTACTCTCTCCCTACATTAGCCTACTCTCTCCCTTCAGTAGCCTACTCTCTCCCTACAGTAGCCTACTCTCTCCCTTCAGTAGCCTACTCTCTCCCTTCAGTAGCCTACCCTCTCCCTTCAGTAGCCTACTCTCTCCCTACAGTAGCCTACTCTCTCCCTTCAGTAGCCTACTCTCTCCCTTCAGTAGTCTACTCTCTCCCTACAGTAGCCTACTCTCTCCCTTCAGTAGCCTACTCTCTCCCTTCAGTAGCCTACTCTCTCCCTTCAGTAGCCTACTCTCTCCCTTCAGTAGCCCACTTTCTCCCTACAGTAGCCTACTCTCTCCCTTCAGTAGCCTACTCTCTCCCTACAGTAGCCTACTCTCTCCCTTCAGTAGCCTACTCTCTCCCTTCAGTAGCCTACTCTCTCCCTTCAGTAGCCTACTCTCTCCCTACAGTAGCCTACTCCCTCCCTTCAGTAGCCTACTCTCTCCCTTCAGTAGCCTACCCCCTCCCTTCAGTAGCCTACTCTCTCCCTACAGTAGCCTACTCTCTCCCTTCAGTAGCCTACTCTTTCCCTTCAGTAGCCTACTCTCTCCCTTCAGTAGCCTACTGCAAATGAAAGCATTCCCTACCATAGTCACTCCCTACAGTAGCCTACTCTCTCCCTACAGTAGCCTACTCTCTCCCTTCAGTAGCCTACTCTCTCCCTTCAGTAGCCTACTCTCTCCCTTCAGTAGCCTACCCCCTCCCTTCAGTAGTCTACTCTCTCCCTACAGTAGCCTACTCTCTCCCTTCAGTAGCCTACTCTCTCCCTACAGTAGCCTACTCTCTCCCTTCAGTAGTCTACTCTCTCCCTACAGTAGCCTACTCTCTCCCTTCAGTAGCCTACTCTCTCCCTACAGTAGCCTACTCTCTCCCTTCAGTAGCCTACTCTCTCCCTTCAGTAGCCTACTCTCTCCCTTCAGTAGCCTACTCTCTCCCTACAGTAGCCTACTCTCTCCCTTCAGTAGCCTACTCTCTCCCTTCAGTAGCCTACTCTCTCCCTACAGTAGCCTACTCTCTCCCTTCAGTAGCCTACTCTCTCCCTTCAGTAGCCTACTCTCTCCCTTCAGTAGCCTACCCCCTCCCTTCAGTAGCCTACTCTCTCCCTACAGTAGCCTACTCTCTCCCTTCAGTAGCCTACTCTCTCCCTTCAGTAGCCTACTGCAAATGAAAGCATTCCCTACCATAGTCACTCCCTACAGTACTGTAAAACAAAGTGTTCTCTACAGTAGTGTAAACAAAAGTTTTCCCTAAAGTACTGTAATCCCAAGTATTCCCTACAGTAGCATAAACCAAAGAGTTCCCTACAGTACTGGCTCCCTACAGTACTGTAAACCAAAGACAGTACTCCTGTCTCTAGCTCAGTGTCTCAGCAGGGTCTTCAACGGAGACGTCAGTGTTTAATACACCCCCTGATTAGTTTACCTTCCTATGATTGGAAATTAATTAAACTGATTAAAACGGATCCCGCCGGAGGGGCCACACTCTGAGACACAGCTCAGTCCCTCCAGAGAATGAGAGACAGAGCAAGGGAAAGGGAGTAGAGAGCAAGAGTAAAACGAGAGGGAAGGAGAGAAAAATTGAGAGCGGAAGAGAAAGAGAGATCAAGAGAGAGAGAGAGAGCTTGAAGAGGAGAGAGGCTCATTTGAGTCCCGACAGAATGCAATCAGCTCTCCTGCGGCATCCTAATGAAATCAATAAGAGATGGGAGATGTTTGCGTTAACAAGGCAGCTCTCTGGTCTCACCCTCCTATCTGTTTAGACAATAGACTGAGTCTTGTTAGATCCATCAGCATCATTCAGGACTGCTCATCTAGGTGACCAGTGAGACAGGACAACAGATGAGTTTGGCAAAACATTGTTAGCGAGTTCAGTATAGACACTATTTCCCCCCAATTTGCAGCTGAGGCACTCTGTCCTTCCGTCAAGCCCGTTCCCACTGACGACATCTCATTTAGACACAGGGGAAGTATGTGCTGGCTACAATTTTTTGCTTTGGGTAACCCAGTAACACATTTACATTTTAGTCATTAAGCATGTCAGCGTCGTGTTTCTAAAACTTCCCCCCACTGCCCTCTCCTCCTCTTATGGGGTGAGAGAGAGAGAGAGAGAGAGAGAGAGAGAGAGAGAGAGAGAGAGAGAGAGAGAGAGAGAGAGAGAGAGAGAGAGAGAGAGAGAGAGAGAGAGAGAGAGAGAGAGAGAGAGAGAGAGAGAGAGAGAGAGAGAGAGAGAGAGAGAGAGAGAGAGAGAGAGAGAGAGAGAGAGAGAGAGAGAGTAGAGGTTTAGGGGGCAGAGAGATTATTAGGGAGGGGTTTCCATAGTGATGAGGCCCTAGCTCTCTGAGTGCTTCTTCCCAGAAGGCTAATTGGTATGCGTCTCTCGGCCGGCCTTCTCTCTCTTCCTAACCACAACCCCCTGCCTCTAACAACGTATACTACTGGAGACTCCTCTCCTCCACTCCTCCTTTGTTTCTACCCTTTCTTTTATTCTCTCTCTCTTTTACACCCCCTCCTTCTGGTGCAGGCATGGACCCAGACACTGTACGTCTAGAAGTGATTGATGAGTGACTGGCAGTGGCAGCAGATGTTCAGTGGTACTGTGGCAAGGCGGAGATTGTAGTAAAGGAGTTGTGCCTGTCTATGGATGGAGGCTGGCTGCTTGACTGGAAGATGCCTGGGTAGAAGGTACCACAGCAGTTAGACACGTGGAGTCTCTGCCACCTGCTGCACAGAGCTATAGGACAGAAAGTGGACACCTCGTGGGACAAACAACAGAAAAGAACCAACGTCCAAATATGTTGCAACGTGACATTTCTTCAATTAGACAACCAGGAAACCAAAAAGAAAGAAATGAATGGCACCTGTGAAGGTTTAGCCACACCATCTTCCACCCATGCATGTTACTGTATAATAATCTCCCCACGCGGAGTCGTTTCACACTCTCCCAGGCAGGCACAAATTCTTAACAGGTCGCCTCACACCCGCGTCTTCTCTACTTGTAACCAGTTGATTTAATGTGCCTCCCACATCCAGCCAGGCGAGCATGTAAAAGACTAATTGACAAATGCTTTAAATCATTTCTAATTAGCACAAGTGCAATAATAATTGGCCGGGTAATGGGAGTACTAATTAGCGGTAGCAGTGTGTGTGGGAGTTGTGTGTGGTTGAGTGAGCCCTGCAGGGGTGCAGATGGAACAGGGCCACTCGAGAAGAGGGGGCTCTTGTAGGGCCAAGGGGCCAGACAGAGAGGCCCTTTGTTCCCATGGCTGTCTTGCGGGTGGCCCCCCAGCTCCGCCTGGGAGGAGAAGGACCAGGGGGTTTTTGTCTCGCTGCTGCTAATTGAATCTGTAACCAGCCTCTGGACGCGGCTGGGCTGTGTTTTGGAGGAGCGTTGTCGACTGACTGGTCTCGCCATTTAAAAAAAAATATATCACCTGCTGGAGAACATACGAGAAAGAGCTCTCACTGTCGTCTGTCTGTTGTCACTACTTTCTCTGCTGAAAGAGGAAATCTAAGTGGACAGTGGATTTGGAGGCTTACTTAGATACTGTACATTACGGAAACCCAAACTACTCATTCCTTCATTGCTTTGTGTTGAAGGCCAATCCTGACTAGCTTGTGTAACTTGAAATTGGTCTTATCTGCCATTGATTCAGCTCAGGGTTTGACCATTTGGGACTATTCCATTGGTTCCATTGTACTGGGCAAACATAATGCATCTCATTTAATACCATTGAGTCTTATAGAAATGCATATTTCATTTTTAAAATATCTGTCTCAAAGGGTCACTTTTGTAATATGTGTTTGACCCAGGTGTGAAACTGACTGTGATTGACATGCCTGTACTCTGTTACATACTCCCATCATTGATCACATGCAGTCTAACGGTTGGCTCTAATTGCTGTCTAATCATATGCGACATAGTGGATTGGAGACTAATTCCCTGCTAATAAGCACTTCATTAAGGTATTTTACCACCTTGTCCCGGTCGCCAAATTATCCTGGAAATTAGCTGCTAACTGCTATGAGTATTTCAGTACTGATTTACTTTACGGTTTTGTTTCAGATGGTATTAACATAGACTTTAACGGTGGCTACCTGGTACCAAATTATGTTTAGCTATATTTTTCCAAGAATCCCAAACTCAAAGTATTACTAAGTAGTAATGATGTCATTATTCTAATTATATCTGTTCTATGTGCTCATACTATTGATAGCATGTTATTGTACCTTTCAGTGGTCCACAAAGATGGAATACAGTATAATAGCACTCCAGTTTTTGCTACCTAAAACATTGGCATTTCCTCACTGTCTATGCTCTTCATTCGGTTGCTAATGTTGCATATCGCATCTTGTGCTAATTGGCTAATTGCAAATCATTAAAGGGAAACTTTTACAAATTTTTGCACCGGGAGTGTTCAGCCAATGACGTCATTGATTGAGCCTGATCCCTGATCTTAAATGAAGTGAGTCATGTTTTGAAGCAATTATTGTGGCCTTTTGTGTTTCGCCGATTGCACGATCACGCTAGTAGCGAGTAGATTTTGTTGTCCTTGTTCATTAGAGCTATTGGACTATCTGCCACGACATTGCAGGATATCTCGGGTTGTTCGGCTACTTCTAAATTGCGCTGCGGCCGCCATTTCATTTCTCTTAAAAAAGATATATACAGTACCAGTCAAAAGTTTGGAAGCACCTACTCATTCCAGGGATTTTCTTTATTTGTACTATTTTCTACATTGTAGAATAATAGTGAAGACATCAAAACTATGAAATAACACATATGGAATCATGTAGTAACCAAAAAAGTGTTAAACAAATCAAAATATATTTTATATTTGAGATTCTTCAAAGTAGCCACCCTTTGCTTGATGACAGCTTTGCACACTCTTGGCATTCTCTCAACCAGCTTCACCTGGAATGCTTCACATACAATACCCACCCCAACACACACCAGTCAGTCACCCACACCATCCCCTCCTTACTAATAACTCTGCTTTTCTTCAATTTAGACTTCAAGCTTTGCATAAACAATCAACTAAGCCTCCATAATACATATAAAACTACAGTAGAAGTTGTAGCCTACTTATAAACACACCAACTATGACAACAAGACACGGACCATGTTAATGCCTAGCTCCAGTATATTTATTTGCTCTTCATGGAAAGATTTAGAAAAGGTGAGTTACACTAGTTCCTGGTGCTGAGCTTGATATCGATGCTGCTGCAGATGTTGATGGGATCGGACTCTGTAAATAGAACACGTAAGCCAGTCAAGTTAGCCTCTGCTGTAATTAGTTAGCTAGCTAATGGTTGGATAAGGTCCTGTAGGCTTAAGCTAATGTAACCTAACGTAGCTAACGTTAGCTTGCAAAGTTACAAATCACATCGGCAGATAGCTGCTAACTAATTACATTGATTTGCTTTGGAATGTCTAGCTAGCGTATTATAAAAGCCAGCTATAGTTCACTAGCTAGTTAGCTAGCTAAGTTAGCTACGTTACCGCTGCTCGACTTCTTAGTAAGGTAAACAGTGAAATGTTACCCCAGCAGCCTATACTTGCTTGTAATTTGCACATTCATGTACTGAGCACCCTACCATGACTAAACTGTATAGTTGTTATTGACACAAAAATAGAAAATTAATTGTTATTCGCAAGCTGATGTACTATGAAAGAGTGGCTGGTCCAGTGAGTAACTTTAGCTAGCAACCTGTTGACACCCATTCAGTGCCATCCGTTTTGTCACCAAAGCCCCATATACTACCCACCACTGCGACCTGTAAGCTCTCTATGGCTGGCCCTCGCTTCATATTTGTCGCCAAACCCACTGGATCAAGGTCATCTACAAGTCTCTGCTAGGTAAAGCCCTGCCTTATCTCAGCTCACTGGTCACCATAGCAGCACCCACTCGTAGCACGTGCTCCAGCAGGTATATCTCACTGGTCACCCCCAAAGCCAATTCCTCCTTTGGCCTCCTTTCCTTCAAGTTCTCTGCTGCCAATGACTGGAACGAACTGCAAAAATCATTGAAGATGGAGATTCATATCTCCCTCACTAGCTTTAAGCACCAGCTGTCAGAGCAGCTCACAGATCACTGCACCTGTACATAGTCCATCTGTAAACAGCCCATCCAATTACCTCATCCCCATACTGTATTTATTTATTTATCGTGCTTCTTTGCACCCCAGTATCTCTACTTGCACATTCATCTTCTGCACATCTACCAATCCAGTGTTTAATTGCTATATTGTAATTACTTTGCCACCATGACTTATTTATTGCCTTATCTTACCTAATTTGCACTCACTGTATATAGGCTTTTTGTTTTATTTTTTTCTACTGTATTATTGACTATATGTTTTGTTCATTCCATGTGTAACTCGGTGTTGTTGTATGTGTCGAACTGATATGCTTTATCTTGGCTAGGTCGCAGTTGCAAATGTGAACTTGTTCTCAACTAGCCTACCTGGTTAAATAAAGGCGAAATAAAAAATAAAACAATTCTTAACTGGATCCACCTCAACAGGTGTGGTACTACGTCCTGAAATCGCTATGAATTCTGGATAATGTGGTTCGCTTACAACCAGGAAATGTAGATGGCCCATTTCTACCAGGGAGATGCAGAAACGCTCATATTGTCGTGTAGTGAGGAAATTCTCTATGTTAATCACATTTTAATGGACATATACAGTGAAAGCGGTTGAATTTCCCTTTAAAGAAGGCTAGTAATCTAAGAGCTTTTACACTGTCTCTGTGTCTCTCTGTCTCTCTGTCTCTCTCTCTCTCTCACTCTCTCTCTCTCTCTCTCTCTCTCTGTCTCACTCTCTCTGTCTCACTCTCTCTGTCTCACTCTCTCTCTCTCTCACTCACTCACTCACTCACTCACTCACTCACTCACTCACTCACTCACTCACTCACTCACTCTCTCTCTCTCTCTCTGTCTCACTCTCTCTCTCTGTCTCACTCATTCTCTCCCTCTCTGTCTGTCTGTTTTTTTTCTCACTCACTATCTCTCTCTCTGTCTCACTCACTCTCTCGTGCTCTCTCTCTGTCTCACTCACTCTCTCTCTTGCTCTCTCTCTCACACTATCTTTCTCGGTTTCTCTGTTTCTCTCTCTCTGTGTTTCTCTCTCTCTTTGTCTCTCCCTGTCTCCCTCCTTCACCCTCCCTCATCAATCACCATAGATATTTGGCATGTCATTCAATTAGCCCCCCCCCCCCCAAAAAAAAATACATCTATAATGTTATTTTTTTGCTTCAGCTCCCAATTTGATCTATACCTGAGAGATCTTGAGATATTTTAGTTCCACCACTATATGCTGTAGTCACAGCTAATAGCCCATCTCTCTCAGAGCTGACTGACCCATAATGGCCGGCATTGATTTTCAGACAAACTCTTGATAACAGACTAACAGTAACTTAAATTACAATCAGAAATACACTGTCTATTGCTTAAAATTCAAGTTACATACTAGTGTCACAATGAGAACTTGTACATTCACTTAACAAACAGTATGGTTAAGAGATTGTATAATCCTTGACACCATGGTGGACAAGTTACAAGTTATATTATTCTCTTCTGCGGAATGTAATGTATTGGTGCTTGGACTATCTGTGATCGTTGGTTTTTAATCGGAGGTGATGTCATGATGTCTGTCTCTGCCGATCGATGAGCTTGACAAGGCATCTGTCTGTCTGCGTGGTGGCCAGGCAAATCACAGAGAGAGATGGGAGAATAGTCCTGTCTCGGCCCTGTCTGTAAAATATACCAACATATATAAAGATACGGTTTGGTCCCGTGGCCTTTCACTGACATTTAGAGCGCCTGGGCAAGGACATGGCCTTTTTTCCTTCTCCCCCGTTTCTCTGGGATAATCAGGTGGTTTGAAAGGAAGACGGATAAGGGCTTTGTTTGCGTTGACAATGTCCTGATGATATGGCCTGGGAAGATCACAGGCAAGACTCCCCTCTTTCTAAAGGAGGGAGCCACCGGAGAGAACTCATTACTTTAGTGCATCTGGGTTAATTAGCTCAGTCCCTCCTCAAGATTGAATGGAAGAATCACACCAGGATATTTAGACCTACGTCCAAATAGAAAATGTTGCAGAATTTCCTTAAGCCCCCAGAATTTTTTTGAAAGCAATAGTACCAGGGGAAATAATTTGAATCAAACCTGCAACAAAATATTGACTGTTACATTTTCATCTGTAAAATGTCAATATGGTTTAATAAAAAATATACTGCAACTTGACCACATTTGGAATTAAGATATTGATTGTGATGTAAACATACCTGGCCTAACATCATCCTGTCTCCTGTTCTCAGCACAATCTCTCTCATTTCGCTCACATTGATTTTCCCCCTTCTCTCCGTTTGGGTTTTCATGACAGTCTTTTGATCCTATTCTGTTTCAGAATCTGGAGCTTCAACCATGTTCTCTCCCTCACCTCCATGTTACACTATAGATTACATTTATGTCAAGTTGTCTCTCTAAGTGCAGTAAGAAAAAATAAAAGCATTTTTTAATAATGCTTTCTGTGTTATTTATAAGTGTGGAACTACGGTCTTACCACACTTAATAGCCTTTCAAACTGGTGTTTCTGCCACTCTTTGAATGAGGCATATTGTTGTGTGGGAAAGTCTGTGAGTGTCACGTCCTGACCTTAGTTCCTTTTTTATGTCTCTATTTTAGTTTGGTCACGGCGTGAGTTGGGGTGGGCATTCTATGTGTTGTTCTATGTTTTTGTATTTCTGTGTTTGGCCTGGTATGGTTCCCAATCAGAGGCAGCTGTTTATCGTTGTCTCTGATTGAGAACCAAACTTAGGCAGCCTGTTTTCCCACTATGATTTGTGGGTAGTTGTTTTCTGTTTTGTGTTGCTGCACCTTACAGGACTGTTTTGTTTTCGTTTCACTCTCTTTGTTATTTTGTTTAGTGTTTCTGTTCTAATAAATTATAACATGAACACTTACCACGCTGCGCATTGGTCTGATCCATCCAATTCCTCATCAGAAGAGGAAGACAATTGTTACAGTGAGCAGATGAAGTACATGGTGATGTGGTACTGAGAGCTTCAGCTCTGGTTCTGCCTGTGATATCTGGGAGCACTAGGAGATCTGAAGAATATATTCTGAACTAAAAAGACAAAGTTTGGGGACACTTAGAAATGTCCTTGTTTTTTTTTAAAGAAAAACACGTTTTTTGTCCATTAAAATAACATCAAATTGATCAGAAGTACAGTGTAGACATTGTTAATGTTGTAAATGACTATTGTAGCTGGAAATGGCTGATTTTGAATGGAATATCTACATAGGCGTACAGAGGCCCATTATCAGCAACCATCACTCCTGTGTTCCAATGGCACATTGTGTTAGCTAATCCAAGTTTATAATTTTAAAAGTCTAATTGATCATTAGAAAACCCTTTTGCAATTATGTTAGCACAGCTGAAAACTGTTGTTCTGATTAAAGAAACAATAAAACTGGCCTTCTTTAGACTAGTTGAGTATCTGGAGTATCATTTGTTTTTCGACAGGACAATGACCCAACAAACCTCCAGGCTGTGTAAGAGCTATTTGACAAAGAAGGAGAGCAATGGAGTGCTGCATCAGATGACCTGGCCTCCACAATTACCTGACCTCAACCCATTTGAGATGGTTTGGGATGAGTTAGACCGCAGAGTGAAGGGAAAGCATCCAACAAGTGCTCAGCATATGTGGGAACTCCTTCAAGACTGTTGGAAAAGCATTCCAGGTGAAGCTGGTTGAGAGAATGCCAAGAGTGTGCAAAGCTGTCATCTTTATTTTTACTATTTTCTACATTGTAGAATAATAGTGAAGACATTAAAACTATGAAATAACACATATGGAATCATGTAGTAACCAAAAAAGTGTTAAACAAATCAAAATATGTTTTATATTTGAGATTCTTCAAAGTAGCCACCTACTTATTCTACAATGTAGAAAATAGTAAAAATAAAGAAAAACCCTGGAATGAGTAGGTGCTTCCAAACTTTTGACTGGTACTGTATATATATTTTTTAAGAGAAATGCCATGGTGGCAGCAGTGCAATTTAGAAGTAGCCCAAAAACCCGAAATATCCTGCAATGTCGTGGCAGATAATCCAATGGCTCTAATGAACAAGGACAACAATATCTACTCGCTACTAGCGTGATCGTGCAATTGACGAAACACAAAGGCCATAATAATTGCTACAAAACATGACTCACTTCATTTAAGATCAGACATCAGGCTCAATCAATCAATTTATTTTTTGGTTACTACATGATTCCATATGTGTTATTTCATAGTTTTGATGTCTTCACGAATATTATACAATGTGTAAAATAGTAAAAATAAAGAAAAACCCTTGAATGAGTAGGTGTGCTCAAACCTTTGATTGGTAGCGTAAGTATTCAGTCCCTTTGCTATGAGACTCGAAATTGATTTCAGGTGCATCCTGCTTCCATTGATCATCCTTGAGATGTTTCTACAATTTGATTGGAGTCCATCTGTTGTAAATTTAATTGATTGGACATGATTTGGAAAGGCACACTCCTGTCTATATAAGGTCCCACAGTTGGCAGTGCATGTCAAAGCAAAAACCAAGCCATGAGGTCGAAGGAATTGTCTGTAGAGCTCCGAGACAGGATTGTGTCGAAGCACAGACCTGGGGAAGGGTACCAAAAAATGCCTGCAGCATTGAAGGTCCCCAAGAACACAGTGGCCTCCATCATTCTTAAATGGAAGAAGTTTGGAACCACCAAGACTCTTTCTAGAGCTGGCCACCCGGCCAAACTGAGCAGTCGGGGGAGAAGGACCTTAGTCAGGGAGGTGACCAAGAACTGATGGTCACTCTGACAGAGCTCCAGAGTTCCTTTTTGGAGATGTGAGAGCCTTCCAGAAGGACAACCATCTCTGCAGCACTCCAACAATCAGGCCTTTATGGTAGAGTGACCAGCAGAAGCCACTCCTCAGTAAAAGGCATATGTCAGCCCACTTGGAGTTTGCCAAATGGCACCAAAGGTCTCTCAGACCATGAGAAACAAGATTCTCTGGTCTGATGTAACCAAGATTCTCTTTGGCTTGAATTTCAAGTATCACTACGGTGAAGCATGGTGGTGGCAGCATCATGCTGTGGGTATGTTTTTAAGGGGCAGGGACTGGGAAACTAGTCAGGATTGAGGGAAAGCAAAGTACAGAGAGATCCTGTAACGGTTTTCTTGATGCGAAGGAGAGTCGGACCAAAATGCGGCGTGTAGATTGCGATCCATGTTTATTAAACAAACGTAAAACACGAATCAAAATACAAACACTACAAAATAATAAACGTAATGAAAACCGAAACAGCCTAAACTGGTGCAAACTAACACTAAGGACAATCACCCACGACAAACTCAAAGAATATGGCTGCCTAAATATGGTTCCCAATCAGAGACAACGATAAACACCTGCCTCTGATTGAGAACCACTTCAGACAGCCATAGACTTAACTAGAACACCCCACTAGCTACAATCCCCATACATACACACCACATACAAAAACCCATGCCACACCCTGGCCTGACCAAATAAATAAAGATAAACACAAAATACTTTGACCAGGGTGTGACAGAACCCCCCCCCTAAGGTGCGGACTCCCGAACGCACCTCAAAACAATAGGGAGGGTCCGGGTGGGCGTCTGTCCATGGTGGCGGCTCCGGCGCGGGACGTGGACCCCACTCAATCAATGTCTTAGCCCCTTCTCCTCGCGTCCCTGGATAGTCCACCCTCGCCGCCGACCATGGCCTAGTAGTCCTCACCCAGAACCCCACTGGACTGAGGAGCAGATTGGGACTGAGGGGCAGCTCGGGACTGAGGCAGCTCGGGACTGAGGGGAAGCTCAGGAGTGAGAGGAAGCTCAGGAGTGAGAGGAAGCTCAGGAGTGAGAGGAAGCTCAGGCAGGTTGATGAATCTACCAGATCCTGGCTGGCTGGTGGTTTCGGCAGATCCTGGCTGACTGGCAGATCCTGGTCGACTGGCAGATCTGGAAGATCCTGGTCGACTGGCAGATCTGGAAGATCCTGGTCGACTGGCAGATCTGGAAGAGTCTGGTCGACTGGCAGATCTGGAAGAGTCTGGTCGACTGGCAGATCTGGAAGAGTCTGGTCGACTGGCAGATCTGGAAGAGTCTGGTCGACTGGCAGATCTGGAAGAGTCTGGTCGACTGGCAGATCTGGAAGAGTCTGGTCGACTGGCAGATCTGGAAGAGTCTGGTCGACTGGCAGCTCTGGCTGCTCCATGCTGACTGGCTGCTCCATGCTGACTGGCTGCTCTGGCTGCTCCATGCTGACTGGCAGCTCTGGCTGCTCCATGCTGACTGGATGCTCCATGCTGACTGGCAGCTCTGGCTGCTCCATGCTGACTGGCTGCTCCATGCTGACTGGCAGCTCTGGCTGCTCCATGCTGACTGGCTGCTCTGGCTGCTCCATGCTGACTGGCTGCTCCATGCTGACTGGCTGCTCCATGCTGACTGGCGGCCCTGGCTGCTCCATGCTGACTGGCGGCCCTGGCTGCTCCATGCTGACTGGCGGCCCTGGCTGCTCCATGCTGACTGGCGGCCCTGGCTGCTCCATGCTAACTGGCGGCTCTGGCGGCTCCTTGCAGACTGGCAGCTCTGGCGGCTCCTTGCAGACTGGCAGCTCTGGCGGCTCCTTGCAGACTGGCAGCTCTGGCGGCTCCTTGCAGACTGGCAGCTTTGGCGGCATCCTGCAGACAGGCAGCTCTGGCGGCTCCTTGCAGACTGGCAGCTCCTTGCAGACTGGCAGCTCCTTGCAGACTGGCAGCTCTATGCTAACTGGCAGCTCTATGCAGACTGGCAGCTCTATGCTAACTGGCAGCTCTATGCTAACTGGCAGCTCTATGCTAACTGGCAGCTCTATGCTAACTGGCAGCTCTATGCTAACTGGCAGTTCTGAACAGGCGGGAGACTCCGGCAGCGCTGTAGAGAAGGAAGGCTCTAACAGCGCTAAACAGGCGGGAGACTCCAACAGCGCTGGAGAGGAGGAGGGCTCCGACAGCGCTGGACAGGCGAGGCGCACTGTAGGCCTGATGCGTGGTGCTGGCACTGGTGGTACTGGGCCGAGGACACGCACAGGAAGCCTGGTGCGGGGAGCTGCTACCGGAGGGCTGGGGTGTGGAGGTGGCACAGGATGGGTTAGACCGTGAAGGCGTACTGGAGATCTTGAGAGCGGTGCTGGCACAGGACGTGCAAGGCTAGGGAGGTGCACAGGAGGCCTGGTACGTGAGACTGGCACCATCTTCACCAGCCGACTAACACGCACCTCAGGACGAGTATGGAGCGCTGACCCAGGTGCCATCAAATCCCCGACACGCTCCGTCGGGCGAATTCCATGTTTAAAACACCAACACAGCAACTCCCTCATTTCTCTCTCCTCCAATTTCCCCATTAACTCCTTCACAGTCTCTGTTTCGCTCACCTCCAATTTCCCCATTAACTCCTTCACAGTCTCTGTTTCGCTCACCTCCAACACCGGCTCTGGTCTCCTCCTTGGCTCCTCACGATAAACAGGGAGAGTTGGCTCAGGTCTGGCTCCTGACTCTGCCACACTCTCCCTGAGCCCCCCCCCAAGAAATTTTTGGGGCTGACTATGGGGCCTCCGTCCGCGCCGCCTTGCTTGCTTCGCAAACTCCATTCTCCTATATCCTTCCGCGCACTGCTCCATCGAATCCCAGGCGGGCTCCGGCACTCTCCCTGGGTCGACCGCCCACCTGTCTATCTCCTCCCAAGAAGTATAGTCCATACTGTACTCCACTTTGGGCTGTTCTTGCCTGTTGACACGCTGCTTGGTCCCTTTGTGGTGGGTGATTCTGTAACGGTTTTCTTGATGCGAAGGAGAGTCGGACCAAAATGCGGCGTGTAGATTGCGATCCATGTTTATTAAACAAACGTAAAACACGAATCAAAATACAAACACTACAAAATAATAAACGTAATGAAAACCGAAACAGCCTAAACTGGTGCAAACTAACACTAAGGACAATCACCCACGACAAACTCAAAGAATATGGCTGCCTAAATATGGTTCCCAATCAGAGACAACGATAAACACCTGCCTCTGATTGAGAACCACTTCAGACAGCCATAGACTTAACTAGAACACCCCACTAGCTACAATCCCCATACATACACACCACATACAAAAACCCATGCCACACCCTGGCCTGACCAAATAAATAAAGATAAACACAAAATACTTTGACCAGGGTGTGACAGATCCTTGATATTTATTAACTGTGGTATACAAGATGGCGACAACAGAGATGGTCGCCTCGCTTCAAGTCCTTAGGAAACTATGCAGTAATTTGTTTTGTTTTTATGTATTATTTCTTGCATAGTTATCCCATAAAATCTAAAGTTTTATTACATACAGCCGGGAAGAACTATTGGATATAAGAGCGACATAAACTTACCAGCCTTACGACCAGGAATACGACTTTCCCGAAGCGGATCCTTTGTTCGGACCTCCACCCTGGACATTGGATCTAATCCCAGAGGCCGACGCAAAACAACTTTGTCGCTGCAGGAGAGGCAGACGGAGCAGCCTCCTGGTCAGACTTAGAAGGCGAGCACACCATCCACCACTTCCGAGCATATTATTCGCCAATGTCCAGTCTCTACACAACAAGGTGGACGAAATTAGGGCACGAGTTGCCTTCCAGAGAGACATCAGAGATTGTAACATTCTCTGTTTCACGAAAACATGGCTCACTCGGGATATGTTGTCAGAGTCGGTACAGCCACCCGGTTTCTTCATGCGTCACACCGACAGAAACAAACATCTCTCTGGTAGGAAGAAGGGCGGGGGTGTATACCTCATGATTAATGACTCATTGTGTAATCATAACAATATACAGGAAATGAAGTCCTTTTGTTCACCTGACCTAGAATTCCTTACAATCAAATGCAGACCACATTATCTCCCAAGAGAATTCTCTTCGATTATAGTCACAGCCGTGTATATCCCCCAGCCCAAGCAGATACCGCAACTTCACTGGACTCTATGTAAACTGGAAACCATATATCCTGAGGCTGCATGTATTGTAGCTGGGGATTTTAACAAAGCTAATTTGAGAACAAGGCTACCTAAATTCTACCAGCACAATGATTGTAGTACCCGCTCGAGCAAAACACTAGACCACTGCTACTCTAACTTCCGCGATGCATACAAGGCCCTCCCCCGCCCTCCCTTCAGCAAATCTGACCATGACTCCATCTTGTTGCTCCCCTCCTGTAGGCAGAAACTAAAACAGGAAGTGCCTGTGTTTAGGTCTATCCAATGCTGGTCTGACCAATCAGACTCCACGCTTCAAGATTGCTTTAAACACGCATACTGGGATATATTCTTGGTAGCCTCAGACAATAACATCAACGTATACGCTGACTCGTTGAGTGAGTTTATTAGGAAGTTCATTGGAAATGTTGTACCCACTGTGACCATTAAAACCTAACCAGAAACCGTGGATTGATGGCAGCATTTGTGCAAAACTGAAAGTGTGAACCGTCGCATTTAATCATGGCAAGGTGACTGGAAACATGACCGAATACAAACAGTGTAGTTATTCCCTCCGCAAGGCAATCAAACAAGCAAGCGTCAGTATAGAGACAAATTAGAGTCGCAATTCAACTGCTCAAACACGAGACGTATGTGGCAGGGTCTACAGACAATCACGGATTACAAAAAGAAAACCAGCCCCGTTGTGGCCATCAACGTCTTACTCCCAGACAAATTAAACAACTTCTTTGCACGCTTTAAGGACAATACGGTGCCACCGACATGACCCGCTACCAAAGACTGTGGGCTCTCCTTCTCCGTCGCCGAAATGAGTAAAACATTTTAAACATGTTAACCCTCGCAAGGTTTCTGGCCCAGACGGCATCCGTAGCCGTGTCCTCAGAGTGTGCGCAGAGCAGCTGGCTGGCGTGTTTACAGACATAATCAATCAATCCCTATCCCAGTTTGCTGTCCCCACATGCTTCAAGATGAACACCAATGTTCCTGTTCCCAAGAAAGCTAAGGTAACTGATCTAAATGACTATCACCCCGTAGCACTCACTTCTGTCATCATGAAGTGCTTTGAGAGACTAGGCAAGGCTCATATCACCTCCACCCTTCCTAATACCCTAGACCCAGTCCAATTTGATTTCCGCCCCAATAGGTCCACAGATGATGGAATCGCCATCACACTGCACACTGCCCTATCCCATCTGGACAAGTGGAATACCTATGTAAGAATGCTGTTCATTGACTACAGCTCAGCGTTCAACACCCTAGTACCCTCCAAACTCATTAAGCTTGAGACCCTGGGTCTTGACCCTGCCCTGTGCAACTGGGTCCTGGACTTTCTGAAGGGCCGCCCCCAGGTGGTGAAGGTAGGAAACAACATCTCCACCCCACTGATCCTCAACACTGGGGCCCCACAAGGGTGCGTTCTCAGCCCTCTCCTGTAGTCCCTGTTCACCCATGACTGCGTGGCCATGCACTTCTCCAACTCAATTCACAAGTTTGCAGACAACACTAGGCTTGATTACCAACAATGACAAGACAGCCTACAGGGAGGAGGGTTGGCCCTCAGAGTGTGGTGTTAGGAAAATAACCTCACTCAACGTCAACAAAACAAAGGAGATGATCGTGGACTTCAGGAAACAGCAGAGGGAGCAGCCCCCCTATCCACATCGACGGGACAGCAGTGGAGAAGGTGGAAAGTTTTAAGATCCTCGGCATACACATCACGGACAAACTGAATTGGTCCACCCACACAGACAGTATGGTGAAGAAGGCACAACAGCACCTCTTCCACTTCAGGAGGCTGAAGAAACTTGGCTTGTCACCTAAAACCCTTACAAACTTTTACAGATGCACAATCGAGAGCATCCTGTCGGGCTGTATCACCGCCTGGTACGGCAACTGCACCGCCCTCAACCGTAAGGCTCTCCAGAGGGTAGTGCGGTCTGCACAACAAATCACCGGCGGCAAACTACCTGCCCCCCAGGACGCTTACAGCACCCGATGTCACAGGAAAGCCAAAAAGATCATCAAGGACAACAACCACCCGAGCCACTGCCTGTTCACCCCGCTATCATCCAGAAGGTGAGGTCAGTACAGGTGCATCAAAGCTGGGACCGAGAGACTGAAAAACAGCTTCTATCTCAAGGCCATCAGACTGTTAAACAGCCATCACTAACATAGAGAGGCTGCTGCCAACGTACAGACTCAAATCACTGGTCACTTTAATAATTGGATTTAATAAAGGTATCACTAGTCACATTAAATAATGCCACTTTAATAATGTTTACATATCCTACATTAGTCATCTCATATGTACAGTATATACTGTATTTTATACCATCTATGCCGCACGGCCATCGGGCATCCATATATTTATATGTACATATTCTTATTCCATCCCCTTACATTTGTGTGTATAAGGTTGTCGTTGTGAATTTGTTAGTTTACTTGTTAGATGTTACTGCACTGTCGGAACTAGAAGCACAAGTATTTCGCTACACTCGCATTAACATCTGCTAACCATGTGTATGTGACCAATAAAATGTCATTTGATTTGATGAAAACCTTCAGGACCTCAGACAGGGGCCGAAGGTTCACCTTCCAGCAGGACAACGACCCTAAGCACACAACCAAGACAACGGAGGAGTGGCTTTGGGACAAGTCTCTGAACGTCCTTGAGTGGCCCAGCCAGAGCCCAGACTTGAACCAAATCGAACATCTCTGGAGAAACCTGAAAATAGCTGTGCAGTGATGCTCCCCATCCAACCTGACAGATCTTGAGAGGATATGCAGAGAAGAATGGGAGAAACTCCTCAAATACAAGTGTGCCAAGCTTTCATTAGGCCCTAATCTATGGATTTCACATGATCGGGAATACAGATATGCATCTGTTGGTCACAGATACCTTAAAAAATAAGGTAGGGGCATGGATCAGAAAACCAGTCAGTATCTGGTGTGACCAGCATTTTGCCTCATGCAGCACGACACATCTCCTTCGCATAGAGTTGATCAGGCTGTGGCTTTTGGAATGTTGTCTTACTCCTTTTCAATGGCTGTGTGAAGTTGCTGGATATTGGCGGGGACTGGAACACACTGTCGTCCAGAGCATCCCAAACATGATCAATGGATGACATGTCTGGTGTGTATGCAGGTCATGGAATAACTGGGACATTTTCAGCTTCTAAGGACTGTGTCCAGATCCTTGCGACATGTGGCTGTGCATTATAATGCTGAAACATGAGGTGTTGGCAGCGGATGAATGGCACAACAATGGGCCTCAGGGTGGGCCTTTTGTCACAGTATCTCTGTGCATTCAAATTGCCAACGATAAAATGTAATTGTGTTCGTTGTCCGTAGCTTATGCCTGCCCATACCATAACCCCACCGCCACCATGGGCCACTCTGTTCACAACATTGACATCAGCAAACCGCTTGCCCACACGACGCCATACACGTGGTTTGCAGTTGTGAGGCCGGATGGATGTACTGCCAAATTATCTAAAACGATGTTAGTAGGTAAATGGTAGAGAAATTAACATAGTATTGTCTGGCGACACCTCTGGTGGACATTCCTGCCAATTCCTGCCAATTGCAAGCTCCCTCAAAACTTGAGACATCTGCAGCATTGTGTTGTGTGGCAAAACTGCACATTTTAGAGTGACCTTTTATTATCCCCAGCACATGTGTAACGACCCTGCTGTTTAATCAGCTTCTTGATTATGCCACATATGTCAGGTGGATGGATTATCTTGGCTAAGGAGAAATGCTGACTAACCGGGAGGTAAACAAATTTGTGTACAACATTTGAGAGAAATAAGCTTTATGTGCGTATGGAACATTTATGGGATATTTTATTTCGTCTTATTAAACATGGGACCAACACTTTATACGTTGCGTTTATATTTTTGTTCAGTGTAGTTTGTCTCTGTTTTTCTCTCTTTTCTCTCTTACTCTTATTTCTCTCTCTCTGTCTTTCTCTCTCTCGCTGTATCTGTCCCTTTATCTTTATCACCCTATCCCCCCCTCTTCCCTTCTTCTCTTTATTCTCTCCCATCAGTTGAAGTATAGTATTTTAATGATATCGGCATTGATTGAAACACAGCATTACGCACGTAATTATCAATTGTGTTGACCTCTTCCCAATAGTAAGTCCCTAAAGGTGTCGATTGTTGCCACATCCTTCCTGAATAAATAGCGAGTCAAAAAGTGGGAGTCAGAAATAGGACTGTAAAAGATAAACCATTGTGCATTGTGATCATATTTCCATCACACTCTACTGTAGACCATATGCAATGTGTGGGATGGGATAGAGCCTAGACAACAGAGACAGCAGCAGCAGAAGCAGGTTCATCTGTGTGGTGTGTTGTCTTTGTTCAGAGGCTAAGTCATAAAAACTTCCTCCCAGAGTAATGTAGGTGGCTACACAGCCATCTAGCCTGGAGGGGGAAACAAGACTAATCTTTTCCTCATTCTGGCCTTTCTGTTCAGACTGTCACTCAGTGTCTCAGCCAGTGGGGGAATTCGTCAAAGGGCGAACAACAGAGTGTGATCTGAGTAGCAGCAGTGTGTTAGTGTTTGAACTGAAGCTCAGCTCGCAGTAATCTGTCTTTTTACTCCGGATGAATATGCTCCTACGATGGGATCAGTCATCTGGTAATCTGTAATCTCCTCGGTTGGGGGAATTTAGGACTCACTTTAGGAGGGTTTACTTTAGAGGAAACCCCAACATATTCCCTCCCTCCTAGATATGAAAAGAAAAAAATAAGATTATCAACGTGAAAAATACTCCAGTAGAAATGTGAAGTTTTCGATCTCTTATATTCGTCCTAATTCTGCACATACGTGATTTTTGAATGCTTCCGAGTACATGTTTAAATGACGGTATATTCAGTTGTTAAGAGGCCGTTAGAGACCAAAATTTGCCACATTTTAGGGATAATGCCATTGATTTCCAAAAGGAACAGCGGCAAAATGCTATGGTATTTCATTTCCTGTCTTGAGAAATTAGAAGCGGAGCACCATTTGGGAATGTGTTTCTCTGCCTTTGATGCATTACATTCCAAAAAGCAAAGAAAAGCGATATGTTAACCCCGATCTACAACATATTAAAATGAGTGAGGATGTCACTTAAAGTAGTGGGCCCAGTAATTGTAGCTCCAAATTTGTATCATATTTCCGTTCTCGGTTGCTTTTAAAGGCTCCATCACACCGGTGTATAATGCATTTTGAAATATATCCCTTTCGTCTAGGAATCCCCCAATGTATTGGCAACACACATAATGATTCACTTTAAAGGGCTTGGTCGGACTTCTAACCTATGTAAATAGTACACTCTGAGATGACTCTAATACCTGATAAGAGGGGGAAATTGCCATCACATTACAACCCTCCATCAGAGAGAGAGAGAGGAACTGGAGCTGGACCCGCATATTAGAACCACTTTGGATGATTACCAGGGCTCTGATTGGTCAGAGGAGTCCGGAGGAGGCGGGGTCAGGAAGAGGGGTGGGGGAGGGAGTGGTTCTGTTAGAACTGCTGATGATGGCTGTGTAACTGTAACGTTCTCTGTCCCAGCTCGCTAATATCTGTTCAACTCACTCCTTTTTAGGCATGTGGCGCAGGTTTGAAAGTGTGTTGCTAGATCCAGATAGATGGGTTACAGACATTCACATGAGCTGGACATAATATATCAAGCAACACATTTAATTCTTATTTTACCTCATGTTTTTTTTTTTACACCTCGCAAATGTCTTATTCGTTTCAGTTCAAATAGTTTTTTTCCTTGGTCTTTTCCACGTGTTATCAAGTGATTAGAACATTTCACATCAATAGATTGCCCCTGGATTCTTGTCTTGTTCATATCAGATCTTTGTGTCAGTGTTCCTGAGTATTTTTAAAAGATTTGGTTATTGTAATAAGCTGATAGTATCAATGACATGGAACCACGTCTCTAGAACTTCTATTACATCACAACTCGATCCTTCAGAATATTATCCTGAATATTACTATCCTTTAAACCTCTACCATTTTATGTTTTTTTTTTTTTTTTAATATGTAGATAATATATTATATATATATTTGGCACTTCTGCACTCCGCTTTCTCTATTTATTGTGTAAGGATTTTGCCTCAGAGCATATTTGAAATGTTTTATTCTCACATAGAATCTATTTGTCATGCTTGCTCAAGAAATTACTAAAAAAGCGAGGGATTGCCAGTTGTGATATTGTGCTGTATTCTTCATACGACTGTAAAAAATTGGCAAACATTCATATCCCTGTGAATACACTGTTTAGATTATATTTACAAACAATATTTGTTTTGTCCTTATTATTTTAATTTAGGGAAATATTACACTTTTTTGCTGGCTCAATTATTTTAAGTAGCAGACTGTTTTGATAGCAGAAACCCATTAATGTCACAAGGCTTTTTATCTTCAAATGAGCCATTTAAATGTCATTAAATAGACACACACTAACTGTTAGAATCCATTTCTCCATTGTTACTTCTTTATAAAAAGAATTACTAGCATTTTTGCTGTCAGAATAATAGCAAATATCCCATTTAAAATATTGTTAGGACACACAAATGCTGGATGGCCTTTTCATGCAATTCAGTTTTATGTATCCAGTGTAAACAGGCCAGATGATAATTAGGCTCCAGTCTGTTTAGCTGAATATCAAAATATCAGCCATTTATACCCTCCATTGACTAGCATTTATTTTTTATATTGAAAGTCATTTCATGATTTGAAAATGATACATGATAGCTCAACATTGTTTGCTGGTTTGTGCTATTAACTATTCAATTCATGAATTGATTAACCATTACAAATTATAATTATTTATTGGAGGTGATTGATTGGGAATTGGAAAATTGATGCTATACATTTGCAGTGTCCATGTCTCTTTGGCTAAAGGGAGAAATAGCATTGAAAGGAAAGCCATTATGTCAGAGCAGATCAGAGACAGAGAGAGAGGAGAGAGTGTCTGGGAGCTGAGCTAGGCATTAAAGTGGAAGCCTCTCTCTCTCTCCTCTTCAGTGTCAGTGACTTGGCTAGATGAGCAAGGAGCAGCACTTACAGTATAACGCCGGTAATTTAGGAATTTTTCATTGCTGGGTTTGTCTCTCCTGAAATGACAACGCTACTGTCATTGTGTAGCCCTGTGTAATTGTGTTGTTTCCTACTCTATGATTGAGCTGAAATAGAGGCAGCCTTTCTCTCTCCTTTCTCTCTCCTCTCTCTCACCTCTCTCGCTCTCTCACTCTCGCTCCTATTTCTGTCTCTCTCTCACTCTCACTCTCTTCTCTCTCTCTCTCTCTCTCTCTCTCTCTCTCTCTCCTCTCTGTCTCTCTCTCATGCTCCTCTCTCTGTATCTCTCTGTCTCTGTCGCTCTCTCTCTCTTTCCTATTTCTGTCTCTCTCCTCTCACTCTCTCACTCTCTCTCTCTCTCCTCTCTGTGTCACTCTCTCGCTCCTCTCGCTCCTCTCTGTATCTCTGTCTCTCTCCTCTCTCTCTCCTCACTCTCCTCACTCTCCTCTACTCTCTCTCTCTCTCTACTCTCTCTCCTCTCTCTCCTCTCTCTCCTCACTCCCCTCACTCTCCTCTCTCTCCTCACTCTCCTCTCCTCTCTCTCTCCTCTCTCTCCTCTCTCTCTACAGTATCTTAGAGGTAATTGCAGCTGCTTCTGCACTGCTCGTTATTTCGTCTTTCCTTTCATAAGGAAGGAGTGGTTGAAAGAACAGCTGACGGAACACATGCTTGTTAATATACTAAAGAGCTGTATCATTCCCTTGGCCAGGGTGATAATAATGCACCAATACGTTGTTTTTGTTATAATATCATAGAATAATTAAATATAAATTTAACAGATAAAACAGAGTAATAGACAAGGTGATATTAATTGAATGATAATTGATGATTCATTGATACAATTATAAAATGCTTCTATGCATAATTTATCTACAATAAATTCTCTGTTTTTTCCTGGAAACACACAGATGCTGACATACATGACACAATGGCACCAAACTGTTACGGCCCTGGCTCAAGGTTTTTAACAGGCTAAAACAAATAGCTTTCCTTTGTACCATGGAGACCACGGGGCCTGAGGTCTTGGTTTCTCTGGTAACCAAAGTATTTCTCTATTGGTTTAGGTACTCAACTCCCTGCTAGAGACAAAATTAGGTCTCTATTGGTTTAGGTACTCAACTCCCTGCTAGAGACAAAATTAGGTCTCTATTGGTTTAGGTACTCAACTCCCTGCTAGAGACAAAATTAGGTCTCTATTGGTTTAGGTACTCAACTCCCTGTTAGAGACAAAATTAGGTCTCTATTGGTTTAGGTACTCAACTCCCTGCTAGAGACAAAATGAGATCTCTATTGGTTTAGGTACTCAACTCCCTGCTAGAGACAAAATGAGATCTCTATTGGTTTAGCTGTTGAACTCTGTTAGAGACAGGGTCCTGCGCTAGTAATTTCTTATCATAAAATCTGATTAAGACCAGGAGTTTTACTACAGCCCACACAAAGTAAATCATTCACATTCAGCCTCCCAACCCCTCAGAGTAGAGGAGAATAGAGAAGAGTAGGGGGAGGAGTTAGAGGGGAGGAGAGGGGAGTAGGGCGAGGAGTAGAGGAGAGAAGAGTAGGGAGAGGAGTTAGAGGGGAGTAGAGCGAGGAGTAGAAGAGAGAAGAATAGGGGAAGGAGTTAGGGGGAGGAGTTAGAGGGGAGGAGAGAAGAGTAGAGATAGGAGTAGAGGTGAGGAGAGAAGAGTAGGGGGAGAAGTTAGAGGGGAGTAGGGGGAGGAGTAGAGGGGAGGAGAGCGGAGCAGAGGTGAGGAGAGATGAGTAAGGAGGATGGGAATAGAGAGGAGGAGAGGAGGGCAGAGTAGAGGGGAGTAGAGGGAAGTATAGGAGAGGAGAGGAAAGGGGAAGAAAGTAGGGTAGAGGAGAGGAGAGTATGGGGAGGAGAAGAGGAGAGTATGGGGTAGGAGTAGAGGAGAGGAGAGCAGAGGAGAGGGGAGCAGAGGAGAGTATTGGGAGGAGTAGAGGGGAGGAAAGGAGAGTAGGGGAGGGGAGAGTAGTGGAGGAGAGTAGAGGAGAGTGGAGGAGAGTAGGGGAGGGGAGAGTAGGGAAGAGGAGAGGGGAGTAGAGGAGAGGGGAGGAGAGTAGGGAAGTAGAGGAGAGGGGAGGAGAGTAGGGAAGTAGAGGAGAGGGGAGGAGAGTAGGGGAGTAGAGGAGAGGGGAGGAGAGTAGGGGCGAGGAGAGGGGAGGACAGTAGGGGAGGGGAGGAGAGAGTAATGGAGAGGAGAGGGGATGGGAGTAGAGTAAAGAAGAGGAGAGGGGAGGAGAATATGGGGAGGAGTAGGGCAGGGGAGAGTAGTGGAGAGGGGAGGGGAGTAGAGTAGATGAGAGGACAGGGGAATATGGCCTCTCAATAGGGTCTGGAAGTGTGTGGGTCTGAGGAGAGGAAGGACCCCCTTCTTACTTTCTTCTCTGAAATAATCTTTGTTAAAATGGCGAATGAAATAATTGAAAGAAATCCAGTATTTAGAGTTTTTACAATAGTAACAATTTTGGCATAGTGTCTGGAAAGGACAGGTATTATATCATCCAGGAACATCCACCCCACACCCCACACCCCACACACCACACCCCACACCCCACACCCCACACCCCACAGAAACACAATGTAAACCAATCTCCTGATTCAATTAAATAAATGTTACTGGATAACAAACGACAAATCCTTATTAAAAACAGATGTTTCATTTTGTTTTACAGATGCATTGGGGAAGATATGTTTGTGTAAAATTAATTCTTGCACATGCAGTATGTGAAATAATCCAAATAAATATACCAGTAAATTGATCTGTGAAGAATTAAATCTACCAAATCACCAATGCTGTTCCTGAAGAGCTACAGGCTTTTATGCAGGCTTTTATTCCATCCCAGCACTAACGCATCGGATTTAACTAATCAACTACTCATCAAGCCCTTGTTCAGTTGAATCGGCTCTCCAGGTTCAGGTTTAGTGACTACTGATCTACTGCCGTGGGTTTGGTCAGTTCCTCTTTAAGACTTTGCTTTTATCTCAGTGCTAAACCACTGGGTGTCACTGTGCTCTCTGGGCCTGGTTGAAAACTCAAGGCTTACTGACACTGTGTTCCATGAAGTAAATTGGGGCGGGGATGAACTCAATACACTTTAAAATGACTAAAACCATTTGAAACTGTGTAGAAATGACAATGACCCTTCCAGTTTGTTGATTATGTCCAGCTTGCCAAATATCAGCTAAATTAAAACTAAACACTCAGGGAGTACCGTAAATTCCCCAAAACGATGGATAGAGGACTATCTGTTACAAATTTTGATGACGAGGAAATGTAACCAATTTTCAGTGCGGTCCTCCTGACCTCGTTGATGACCAAATGTGCCTCCTTGGGGGAAATTATTTGACAACCCTGATATAGACAAACACAGTTTCCATCAGTAACAAAATAGAAAATAAAATAAAACTTCCAATGTCCTCCAGGTCTCTCTCATACATCACACACACAGTTACTGTTGATCTTGGTAAGACTAAATGTTCTGAATTCAAATGTGATAATGCCTGAATCAATGTTGAAAATGTGTCAATGGCAACACCTACAGTAAATGCTGGAATCTGAAAGATGTTTTGGGTCTTTATATGATTGGTAAGTTTTGTGTCCTCACAATGTCTCTCCACAAAGAGGAGGACTTTCAATGAAGTAGGATCTTATTTTGATCAACCTGTTGCAGGAAATGTTTAACTTTTAGTGTACTTGAGGTTTAAAGAGAAGTTTGAGAAGTCTGAAGTTTGTCATTTCCCTTATAAAATGTATCAACTCATACAAAAATGTCCTTACATTATTTTAAAAAAATTTTATTTCATCTTTATTTAACCAGGTAGGCAAGTTGAGAACAAGTTCTCATTTACAACTGCGACCTGGCCAAGATAAAGCAAAGCAGTTCGACACATACAACGACACAGAGTTACACATGGAGTAAAACAAACATACAGTCAATAATACAGTAGAAACAAGTCTATATACGATGTGAGCAAATGAGGTGAGATAAGGGAGGTAAAGGCAAAAAAAGGGCCATGGTGGCAAAGTAAATACAATATAGCAAGTAAAACACTGGAATGGTAGATTTGCAGTGGGAGAATGTGCAAAGTAGAAATAAAAATAATGGGGTGCAAAGGAGCAAAATAAATAAATTTAAAAAATAAATACAGTAGGAAAAGAGGTAGTTGTTTGGGCTAAATTATAGGTGGGCTATGTACAGGTGCAGTAATCTGTGAGCTGCTCTGACTGTTGGTGCTTAAAGCTAGTGAGGGAGATAAGTGTTTCCAGTTTCAGAGATTTTTGTAGTTCGTTCCAGTCATTGGCAGCAGAGAACTGGAAGGAGAGGCGGCCAAAGAAATAATTGGTTTTGGGGGTGACCAGTGAGATATTCCTGCTGGAGTGTGTGCTACAGGTGGGAGATGCTATGGTGACCAGCGAGCTGAGATAAGGGGGGACTTTACCTAGCAGGGTCTTGTAGATGACATGGAGCCAGTGGGTTTGGCGACGAGTATGAAGCGAGGGCCAGCCAACGAGAGCGTACAGGTCGCAATGGTGGGTAGTATATGGGCTTTGGTGACAAAACGGATTGCACTGTGATAGACTGCATCCAATTTGTTGAGTAGGGTATTGGAGGCTATTTTGAAAATGACATCGCCGAAGTCGAGGATTGGTAGGATGGTCAGTTTTACAAGGGTATGTTTGGCAGCATGAGTGAAGGATGCTTTGTTGCAAAATAGGAAGCCAATTCTAGATTTAACTTTGGATTGGAGATGTTTGATGTGGGTCTGGAAGGAGAGTTTACAGTCTAACCAGACACCTAGGTATTTGTAGTTGTCCACGTATTTTAAGTCAAAGCCGTCCAGAGTAGTGATGTTGGACAGGCGGGCAGGTGCAGGCAGCGATCGGTTGAAGAGCATGCATTTAGTTTGACTTATATTTAAGAGCAATTGGAGGCCACGGAAGGAGAGTTGTATGGCATGGAAGCTTGCCTGGAGGGTTGTTAACACAGTGTCCAAAGAAGGGCCTGAAGTATACAGAATGGTGTCGTCTGCGTAGAGGTGGATCAGAGACTCACCAGCAGCAAGAGCGACATCATTGATGTATACAGAGAAGAGAGTCGGTCCAAGAATTGAACCCTGTGGCACCCCCATAGATTATAATCCACATAATAACTCACATTTCCTGTTGCTGCAGGATTTTTTTCCTGCTGTAGCAGAACTGTCTCAAGTTAACACCTTTAACTACTTGAGACTGATTTCAGGAGAGGAACAAGAAAATAAAAACATGGGGCTGTGCAACGTAATACAACTAGTTGCTATACATAGTGATTGATATTGTTATTTTGGATGTCTAGGGAAAAATAAATATGAACTGTAGTGTTCTGTAGTGGTAATATAAGTAAGTGCCCAACCAAACCCAGCCCAACCCAACCCAGCAGCTACTGAATTAATGAGACATTTACGGTATTGCCATAAGAATCTCAGTTTCCTCCTGGGGTTTCTGGGAACTACACTTTTAGGTGAATAGAAGCCACCCACAGCACTCACGCCACACCTCAGTCACACACATGCAAACACACAAATACACACACACACATACAAACACCTCAGCCATAAGTGCACACCGATTATGCACACCAACGAGGGCTGCATTTACCTCATATCGCAAATCAGCTTTTCCAGGCAAATTGAGACATATAGGAGTCCCCCCATTGAAAGTGAGTGACTTGAGGAGAATGACGGAGGCCGTGCTAGGCTGTAAATCAAGCCTGACAGCCCGGCAGAGGGAATCGACAGAGAAGCGTAATCACTCAGGGCTAACATCCAACAGGAATTATTGATCCAGAACCACCGTAATCCCCTTCACATAACACAGGCAATTTCATGTAATACCTGTAATAAAGCTGCATTCAAACTCAAGTAGCCATCAAGGGGCTTTGTGTCTGATTCAGGAGGTGAGGGCCCAGGCACATCAGAAGGAGTGCATCAGGGCCAATAAAAACATAGCCAGCTATTTTCTGACTTTTTTTCCCCTGAGGGTTTTGATAAAGCTTGTTTTAGACAACCAACAGAAAACCTGTGTTTTGTGGTGAGTGGGTATTTTATCACTTTGAGAATTGTAGGGCTCTGAAGTTTATGTTCAGTAGAAGATAGAATAAAGATATGTTTATGAATGAAAAAGCTGCACTGTAGATGGATGTTTTGCTATTAGGATAAAAAGAAAACTAAAAAGAAAAAACCAGTGTCATCAAATGGGATCAAACACGCGACCTGGGATCGAACACGCGACCTGGGATCGAACACGCGACCTGGGATCAAACACGCGACCTGGGATCGAACACGCAGCCTGGGATCGAACACGCAACCTGGGATCGAACACGCAACCTGGGATCGAACACGCAACCTGGGATCGAACAGGAGACCTGGGATCGAACACGCAACCTGGGATCGAACACGCACCCTGGGATCGAACACGCGACCTGGGATCGAACAGGAGACCTGGGATCGAACAGGAGACCAGGGATCGAACAGGAGACCAGGGATCGAACACGCAATCTGGGTTCGAACACGCAACCTGGGATCGAACACGCGACCAGTGATTGAACACGGGACCTGGGATCGAACAGGAGACCTGGGATCGAACACGCAACCTGGAATCAAACACGCAACCTGGGATCGAACAGGAAACTTGGGATTGAACAGGAAACCAGTGATCAAACACGGAACCTGGGATGGAACAAGAAACCTGGGATCAAACACGCAACATGGGATCGAACAGGAAACCTGGGATCGAACACGCAACCTGGGATCGAACACGTAACCTGGGATCGAACAGGAAACCTGGGATCTAACAGGAAACCTGGGATCGAACACCCAACCAGTGATCAAGCACGCAACCTGGGATCGAACAGGAAACTTGGGATCTAACAGGAAACCAGTGATCAAACACGCAACCTGAGATCGAACAGAAAACTTGGGATAGAACAGGAAACCAGTGATCAAACTCGCAACCTGGGATCGAACAGAAAACCTGGGATCTAACAGGAAACCTGGGATCGAACACCAAACCAGTGATCAAGCACGCAACCTGGGATCGAACAGGAACCTTGGGATCTAACAGGAAGCCAGTGATCAAACACGCAACCTGGGATCTAACAGGAAACCTGGGATCTAACAGGAAACCTGGGATCGAACACCAAACCAGTGATCAAGCACGCAACCTGGGATCGAACAGGAACCTTGGGATCTAACAGGAAGCCAGTGATCAAACACGCAACCTGGGATCGAACAGAAAACCTGGGATCGAACAGGAAACCAGTGATCAAACACGCAACCTGGGATGGAACAAGAAACCTGGGATCAAACAGGAAACTTGGGATTGAACAGGAAACCAGTGATCAAACACGCAACCTGGGATGGAACAAGAAACCTGGGATCAAACACGCAACCTGGGATCGAACAGGAAACCTGGGATCGAACACGCAACCTGGGATCGAACACGCAACCTGGGATCGAACAGGAAACCTGGGATCTAACAGGAAACCTGGGATCGAACACCCAACCAGTGATCAAGCACGCAACCTGGGATCGAACAGGAAACTTGGGATCTAACAGGAAACCAGTGATCAAACACGCAACCTGAGATCGAACAGAAAACTTGGGATCGAACAGGAAACCAGTGATCAAACACGCAACCTGGGATCGAACAGGAAACCTGGGATCGAACAGGACACTTGAGATCTAACAGGAAACCTGGGATCGAACACACAACCAGTGATCAAACACGCAACCTGGGATCGAACACGCAACCTGGGATCGAACTGGAAACCTGGGATCAAAACCCAACCAGTGATCGAACACGCAACCAGTGATCGAACACGCAACCTGGGATCGAACACGCAACCTGGGATCGAACAGGAAACCTGGGATCGAACAGGAAACCTGGGATTGAACACCCAACCAGTGATCAAACAGAAAACCTGGGATCGAACAGGAAACCAGTGATCAAACACGCAACCTGGGATCGAACAAGAAACCTGGGATCGAACAGGAAACCTGCGATCGAACAGGAAACTTGGGATCGAACACCCAACCAGTGATCGAACATGCAACCTGGGATCGAACAGGAAACCTGCGATCGAACAGGAAACCAGTGATCAAACACGCAACCTGGGATCGAACAAGAAACCTGGGATCGAACAGGAAACCTGCGATCGAACAGGAAACTTGGGATCGAACACGCAACCAGTGATCGAACACGCAACCTGGGATCGAACACGCATCCTGGGATCGAACACGCAACCTGGGATCTAACAGGAAACCTGGGATCTAACAGGAAACCAGTGATCGAACACGCAACTATTTATCGAACACGCAACCTGGGATCGAACACGCGACCTGGGATCGAACACGCAACCTGGGATCGAACAGGAAACTAGGGATCTAACAGGAAACCAGTGATCAAACACGCAACCTGGGATCGAACACGCGACCTGGAATCGAACAGGAAACCTGGGATCGAACACGCAACCTGGGATCGAACACGAAACCTGGAATCGAACAGGAAACCTGGGATCGAACACGCAACCTGGGATCTAACAGGAAACCAGTGATCGAACACGCAACTATTTATCGAACACGCAACCTGGGATCGAACACGCGACCTGGGATCGAACAGGAGACCTGGGATCGAACACGCAACCTGGGATCGAACACGCAACCTGGGATCGAACAGGAAACTTGGGATCTAACAGGAAACCAGTGATCAAACACGCAACCAGTGATCGAACACCCAACCTGTGATCGAACACGCAACCTAGGATCGAACAGGAAACCTGGGATGGAACAGGAAACCTGGGATGGAACAGGAAACCTGGGATCGAACAAGAAACGTCCTGATCCAGATTCATTGAATTAAGCCCATCCACCTCTTGCCCCTAGTGGCCGGTTTTGAAGGCATTTCCCGACGTCTTCAGGACATGGATAGACGTCCAGTCTCGATTACCTAGCTGGTGTGTGTGCGTGCGCGTGTGTGCGGAGTGGGGGTTGCCCACAGTGGTAATTACTGCTGAGTAGACGTTGGCCCTGGATCCCCCCCCCTCCCCCCCCCTCGTGTATCACTGCACAGGCCTTATCAAAGCCTCACCACCCTGCTCATTAATACATGGTCCAGACTGCTGCCGTCTATATATCATTGTCTTTCACTGGAGGCGTCCTAATCACTCTGGTATTATCAGGCAGGGAGCAGCAGGCAGGCAATCACTCTGACAGGCAGCCGGGAATCATGGGAGATGTGGGACAGGGTTAAACGAGGCTGACAGTGGCGATAATGCTGACTCTGCTATAAATTAAGATGTGTGGATGATAACAGACAGAAAGAGAGGGGGGGGGGGGGGGGGGGGGGGGGGTTACAGAATGACAGACCCTGGGGTTCAAGCTGGGTTAATGTGAACTTTAACGTACATACTCATCTCTGTAAATGTGAGGAATGTGGGGAGAAAACAGTTCTGGTATGGCAGCAGTTGAGTGATTCAGGGAGGCATTCATTCAATCTCTTCTCTCTGCCTCTCTGTCTCTCTGTTGGACTGTGAGTTGCTGTCAAATCGGAAGCAGGAATCTGATGGAGCAGAGCAGCCTGGGAAGTTGTGATAGTTGTCTGTGACAGGGAATGGGTTTGAGTGGGCCAATAACTTGTCTCTGACAGCAGTCGGAGGGGGAGAAAGCTGTAATGTGTGGGTTATAATCAGACAGACTTTTTGACTAGCAGCCATTCAGGCCCAGCAGTGTTGTGAATCTTGCCTGGACATTTCCCCATCTTCCCCTCATTGTCACTATCTCAGAGAGGGGGGAGGAAGGGAGAGAAAGAGAGAGAGGGGTGGGGTTGATATAGACAGACAGTTATCAGATCCAGTCATGAAGTTTTTCATTCGTAGACAGAGAAAATAGTTCAGACAGACCACTATCTATCTATCTATCTATCTATCTATCTATCTATCTATCTATCCATCTGTAATAATATAGATACATGTAGTTGATTTGTAGAATGTGTGTTAGGTTGCTAGTGTGTTTCTGAGTGTATGTGTGGCTCAGTGTCTGTGCATTTGTGTGTGATCTTGAAGCTCATCAGCCCATAGTGCAAGTTGGAAACACAACAGAGATCCCTCTAGACAAACAGAGAATACCTTGGGTCTTGTCGTCCGCACCAGTTCATGTGGATCGCAGCTCTGAAGACCCTCCCAGACACATGGCCCTGCCTCTGTTGTCTCTGTAAGATCCACTAGTTCCAGCTTCATTGCAACACTGAACGTAACCACAGTATAGGTATGTCATTAGAAAATATATTTTTCATTCAGTCTTAAATTAGGCCAGGTTAATGTTGCGTACTGTGAGGTTGATTTGAAATGTAAGCAGATACAAACTCCTAATAAGACAGGGACACAAACTAAAGTTAATTTAGGGTTTTATTTTTCCCGATACAGAAACATGTCTTTTAGAGAAGTTCCTTTTATTAATCTCTTATATTTGTGTAGTGAGAAACACTTCAGGTATAAAAGAGTACTAGAAAACCCTTTACGTTTCCCACAAATAAATCATGTGAATCCCAGTGTTTTAGAATGAGGTCAGTCCAGCTCTCCTCACTGTCCACCAAACCAACAACACCTAGCACCATCTTACTGTACCACATACAACAAGCCTGCTACCACTCTTCCCCTCCTCCTTTCTCCTCTTTTATCCCTCGTTTTCTCTTAGAGAGGGAGGAGGCTCTTTCCCTGGGTCCTGTTTTTCCCTGTAGACCTGAGCCATGCGTTTGGCAGTGGCATAATCATGCTTTCACAGTTTGCTCCTCAGGGAGCGAGGGAAGGTGAGGATCCTAATAATCACCCCCCTCCACCACCACTGGGAAACAAGAAAAATAGCACAATTCAATGTGAACCTAATGTGCTTCATACAATTACTGGATGAATCATTTTATTATCTTACTGGACCCTGAGAGAGAAAGGAGAGAGAGAGGGGAGAGAGAGAGGAGAGAGAGAGGGGAGAGAGAGAGGAGAGAGAAGGGAGAGAAAGGGGAGAGAGAGAAGAGAGAGAGGGGAGAGAGGGGAGAGAAAGAGGGGAGAGAGAGAGAGAGAGAGAAGGGAGAGAAAGGGGAGAGAGAGAGAAGAGAGAGGGGAGAGGGGAGAGAGAGAAGAGAGAGAGAAGAGAGAGAGAGGAGAGAGAGAAGAGCGAGAGGGGAGAGAGAGAGGAGAGAGGGGAGAGAAAGAAGAGAGAGAGGGGAGAGAGAGAGGAGAGAGAAGAGAGAGAGGGGAGAGAGAGAGGGAGAGAGAGAGGAGAGAGAGAAGAGAGAGAGGGGAGAGAGAGGAGAGAGGGGAGAGAAAGAAGAGAGAGAGGGGAGAGAGAGAGGAGAGAGAGAGGAGAGAGGGGAGAGAGGGGAGAGAGAGAGGGGAGAGAGAGAGGAGAGAGGGGAGAGAAAGAAGAGAGAGAGGGGAGAGAGAGAGGAGAGAGAGAGGAGAGAGGGGAGAGAGGGGAGAGAGAGAGGGGAGAGAGAGAGGAGAGAGAGAAGAGAGAGGGGGAGAGAGAGAGGAGAGAGGGGAAAGAGGAAAGAGCATCATCAGGCAAAGATCTGCGTTCGGGGAGCATCTCTAAATGCCTTGTTAAAGCAGCAGGTCAAAGGTCACCAGACTTAATTATACCGTAACTGCAGAGAAACGGCCAAATGATCAAATAGGCAGAGAGAGGAATATCCTGATAGAAATAGCAGGAAATTACAACCTTTAAAAATATTGCAGAATGCTCATTTCAGCAGACAATGCTTGGCGAGAACCACAATCACAAACTACCATCCTAAATCCTCCTCACCCCACACACCCCTACACCCAAAGGCCTCTGCTTGGGTCCTCGAAAATAACATATGTAAAAGAGGAAGAAAAAAATATTCAATTCAAAATGCATGTTGCTGAAAATGAAGGGTATTAGTAAAGATATTAGAACAAGTTCATGGTTAACCCAATTCACCTACCTCATCCCCATACTGTTTTTATTTTATTTACTTTTCTGCTCTTTTGCACACCAGTATCTCTACTTGCACATCATCATCTGATCATTTATCACTCCAGTGTTAATCTGCTAAATTGTAATTATTCACTCCTATGGCCTATTTATTGCCTACCCCCTCATGCCTTTTGCACACAATGTATATAGATGATTTTTTTCTACTGTTATTGACTTGTTTATTGTTTATTGTTTACTCCATGTGTAACTCTGTATTGTTGTCTGTTCACATTGTTATGCTTTATCTTGGCCAGGTCGCAGTTGCAAATGAGAACTTGTTCTCAACTAGCCTACCTGGTTAAATAAAGGTGAAATAAAAAATAATTTAAAAAAACTATTTTTAACCCAACCCAGTCTCTACCGTGTGCTGCTATCCCTTTAACCCCAACCCAGTCTCTACCATGGTCTACTTTCCCTTTAACCCCAACCCAGTCTCTACCGTGTGCTGCTATCCCTTTAACCCCAACCCAGTCTCTACCATGTTCTGCTTTCCCTTTAACCCAACCCAGGTCTCTACCGTGTGCTGCTATCCCTTTAACCCCAACCCAGTCTCTACCATGGTCTACTTTCCCTTTAACCCCAACCCAGTCTCTACCGTGTGCTGCTATCCCTTTAACCCCAACCCAGTCTCTACCATGGTCTACTTTCCCTTTAACCCCAACCCAGTCTCTACCGTGTGCTGCTATCCCTTTAACCCCAACCCAGTCTCTACCATGTTCTGCTTTCCCTTTAACCCAACCCAGTCTCTACCATGTGCTGCTATCCCTTTAACCCCAACCCAGTCTCTACCATGTTCTGCTTTCCCTTTAACCCCAACCCAGTCTCTACCGTGTGCTGCTATCCCTTTAACCCCAACCCAGTCTCTACCATGGTCTACTTTCCCTTTAACCCCAACCCAGTCTCTACCGTGTGCTGCTATCCCTTTAACCCCAACCCAGTCTCTACCATGTTCTGCTTTCCCTTTAACCCCAACCCAGTCTCTACCGTGTGCTGCTATCCCTTTAACCCCAACCCAGTCTCTACCATGGTCTACTTTCCCTTTAACCCCAACCCAGTCTCTACCGTGTGCTGCTATCCCTTTAATTCCAACCCAGTCTCTACCATGTTCTGCTTTCCCTTTAACCCCAACCCAGTCTCTACCGTGTGCTGCTATCCCTTTAACCCCAACCCAGTCTCTACCATGTGCTGCTATCCCTTTAACCCCAACCCAGTCTCTACCATGTTCTGCTATCCCTTTAACCCCAACCCAGTCTCTACCATGTTCTGCTTTCCCTTTAACCCAACCCAGTCTCTACCATGTTCTGCTTTCCCTTTAACCCAACCCAGTCTCTACCGTGTGCTGCTATCCCTTTAACCCCAACCCAGTCTCTACCATGTTCTGCTTTCCCTTTAACCCAACCCAGTCTCTACCGTGTGCTGCTATCCCTTTAACCCCAACCCAGTCTCTACCATGGTCTGCTATCCCTTTAACCCAACCCAGTCTCTACCATGTTCTGCTTTCCCTTTAACCCCAACCCAGTCTCTACCGTGTGCTGCTATCCCTTTAACCCCAACCCAGTCTCTACCATGTTCTGCTATCCCTTTAACCCAACCCAGTCTCTACCATGTTCTGCTATTCGTTTAACCCCAACCCAGTCTCTACCATGTTCTGCTATCCCTTTAACCCCAACCCAGTCTCTACCATGTGCTGCTATCCCTTTAACCCCAACCCAGTCTCTACCATGTTCTGCTATCCCTTTAACCTCATCTACTTGGGGTTGTCACTTGTTACCAAAGCCACAAGGTCAAATTGTCTACATTGTAAAAAAGTATGAAAACAACAATGAGCTTTTTGCTTGTAATTTAAGTTCAGGGTTCGGCATAAGTTTGGCAGTGTGGTTAATGTTAGGTTTAAAATCACATTTTAAGCAGATAAATTGTAGACCTCTAATGGACCCCCGTCCATCTTCCTCCATGTCAATTACAGGACTTATCAAGTCATGCTTCAAAAGTTAAACAGTAACAACGCTCGGTCAACGACCTACAAGACCAAGAGGTGGTGAGGCTGTGGGACTATGGGATAACAGCTAATGTGATGATCTGTGAGGTTAGACTCTAGAAACGGCAGAGTGGCAGCCAAGGCACCATGCTGACTGTCGTCCCCAAACAAAGCAACCCCCTGGAACAGAGAAGGGTTTTAAAACAGGTAGAGTGGGGTATATTCATAATGGCTCCTTCTGAAACCCTCTTTGTAAAGTGATCTCTGCTTCTCCTCGGGATAAAAAAAATGATGCGTTAAGAATGGAGTAAGAAAAGTGACATTTTAATGCGTCGCCCCATACCCACCCCCTCGCCGACCCCCTCCTGAGACGCTGCTAGTTGATTTGGTATTCATGCTGTGCAGATTAATCAAGTGGCGGTGCCTTAGCCCTGGACGGCCTGCCATTCTCTCCCCCCCTGCCAATCTGCATATCTGCATATTACCGCCACGCGGCCTTTAATTTCCTACAGGAGCAGATAATGATCACCTTGTTCAGACAGAAGGGAGCCTTTGTCGGGGGAGAGGGGCCTGATATTTCATATGGGGAGCTGAGGCAAGGAATCACTGATTAATGCCATGTTGAGCAGATTCGCCGCCCGAGAACCTTTTCATTACCGTACGGGACGCAGCGGATGGGGTGAGGAGGGAAGGCAAGAAGCCCCCCTCGCCCGCTCGCCCGGCTGGCAAAGACTTCTGCTCGCTAGATTTATTGATTTTGTTTTCTATTTAATATGGCTGAAACCATCTGAAATATAATAACTGCTGTAAGACGGGGCAAGGAGAGGAGGGGGCAGGCGGAGGAGGAGGATGAATAAGAGAGGGATGAGAGAAACATAATGATATGGGGGTATGAGAAGCATTCATACCCATTGACTTATTCCACATTTTGTTGTTACAGCCTGAATTTGAAATGGATTAAATAGATTTGTTTACTCACCCATCTACACACAATACCCCATAATGACAAAGTGAAAACATGTTTTTAGAAATGTTGGCAAATTTTTCCTTTTAGGGCTAGGCGTCCCGCTATCAGGACAACTTCCTGTGAAATTGGAGGGTGCGCAATTCAAATAAATAATCATAAAAATGATGGATATTAAACATTTAGGTACATATAAGTGTCTTATACCGGTTGAAAGCTTATATTCTTGTTAATCTAACTGCACTGTCCGATTTACAGTAGCTATTACAGTGAAAACATGCCGTGTGATTGTTTGAGGATGGCGCCCCACATCAAAATATTTTTCCATCGGAACAGGTTTCATAAATTCACAATTAGCGATTAAATATTCGCTTAATTTTCAAAAATCTTCCTCTGATTTGTCATCCAAAGGGTCCCAGCTATAGCATGTAGTGTTGTTTTGTTAGATTAAATCCTTTATATCCTAAAAAGTCTGTTTAGTTGGCGGTATCAATTTGAGTAATCCACTCGTTCCACTTGCAG
Source organism: Oncorhynchus clarkii lewisi (assembly GCF_045791955.1). Classification (NCBI taxonomy): domain Eukaryota; kingdom Metazoa; phylum Chordata; class Actinopteri; order Salmoniformes; family Salmonidae; genus Oncorhynchus; species Oncorhynchus clarkii. The sequence continues at coordinate 15,464,077 of NC_092164.1, read as the reverse complement.
AGAAAGGAATCCGAAAATCTACCCCTAAACTTTGTTTCAACAAGTCAAAATACGTTTCTATTTATTCCTCCTAAAATGTAATCAAACTATAATATTTCTTACAGAAAGAAGTATGTTATATAGGAAATGGCACGCACAAACACGAAAAGACTGTGTCCCTGTACTAAAACTGATATTTATTATTTGTTTTTGAAGTTACAAGCCTGAAACCTTGAACATAGACTAATGACACCCTGTGGAAGCCATAGGAATTGCATCCAGGGAGCTAATTTTTAGTATGACCTTATACTTGCCATTCTAAGAGGATGGTCTCTCAAAAAAAGAAAAATATTGGTTGTTTTTTCTTTGGATTTTCTCCTATCATATCTATTATGTTATATTCTCCTACATCATTTTAACATTTCTACAAACTTCAAAGTGTTTTCTTTCCAATGATACCAATTATATGCATATCCTGGCTTCAGTCCCTGAGCAACAGGCAGTTTACTTTGGGCACGTCATTCAGGCGGAAATTGAGAAAAAAGGGACCTAGCCCTTAAATACAGAAATATCTTATTTACATAAGTATTCACACCCCTGAGACAATACTTTGTAGAAGCATCTTCCTTGCAGATTTTCTGAAGCTCTGTTAAATTAGATGCGGGAGGCGGTGAACAGCAAAGTCTGTATGCTGGGGGTCATTGTCCCATTGGAACATAAATCTTTGCCACAGTCTAAGGTTGTTTGCACTCTGGCTCCATTCATTGTTCCCTCTATCCTTACCAGTCTCAAAGTCCCTGCCACTGAAAAGCACCCCCATAGCATGATGCTGCCACCACCGTTCTACATGGTAGGGATGGTGTTAGACAGGTGATGAGCTGTGCCTGATTTCTCCAGACATAGTGCTTCGCATTAAGGCCAAAGAGTTACATTTTTCTCATCAGACCACAGAATATTTTACCTTACGATCTCAGAGTCTTTCACGTGCCTTTTTGCAAGCTCCAGGCGTGCTGTCATGTGTCTCTTTCTCAGGAGCAGCTTCCGTCTGGCCACTCTCCCATAAAACCCAGATTGGTGAATTGCTGTAGAGACTCTTGTCCTTCTGTCAGGTTCTCCTATCTCAGGCAAAGAACTCTAAAGTTATGTCAGAGTGGTCATTGGGTTCTTGGTCACCTCCCCGACCAAGGTCCTTCTTGCCCAGTTGCTCAGTTTGGTCAGATGGCCAGCTCTAGGCAGAGTCTGGGTAGTTCCATATTTTTTCCATTTCCCTATGATGGAGATCACTGTGCTCGTGGAAACCTTCAACACTAGAAATGGTTTTGTACCCTTCCACAGATATATGCCTCATCACAATTATATATTTGACATCTACAGACAGTTCCTTGGACTTCATTGTATTGTTTCTGCTCTGACATGCACTGTCAACTGTGGGAACTTATATAGACAGGTTTATTTCTTTATAAATCATGTCCAAATAATTGAATTGGCCACAGGTGGACTCCAATCAAGTTGTAGTGACATCTCAAGGATGATCAAAGAAAATTGGATGCACTTGAGCTCAATTCGGAGAGTCAGACCAAAGGGGTATGAATACTTATGTAAATGAGATATTTCTGTATAGAATTTTCAAAACATTTGCTAACATTTCTCAAAACATATTTTCACTTTGTAATGATGGGGTATTGTGTGTAGAAATCAATGTTATTTAAATCTAATGCATTTTGATTTCAAGCTGTAACACAACAAAATGTGGAATAAGTCAAGAGGTATGAATACTTTGTGAATACACTGTAGATGGTCAGGGGTTATGAATACTTTGTGAATACACTGTAGATGGTCAGGGGTTATGAATACTTTGAGAAGACACTGTAGATGGTCAGGGGTTATGAATACTTTGTGAATACACTGTAGATGGTCAAGGGTTATGAATACTTTGAGAAGACACTGTAGATGGTCAGGGGTTATGAATACTTTGAGAAGACACTGTAGATGGTCAAGGGTTATGAATACTTTGAGAAGACACTGTAGATGGTCAGGGGTTATGAATACTTTGAGAAGACACTGTAGATGGTCAGGGGTTATGAATACTTTGAGAAGACACTGTAGATGGTCAAGGGTTATGAATACTTTGTGAATAAACTGTAGATGGTTTTAGAGCCTAGTGTTACTCTTGCCCGTATTTCTCAACGATTCCATTTAAAGAGTGTCAAGATGGGCTGCTGGAAATGTGACTCTGTCAAGAGGTACTTACCAAGAACTACAGTAGAAGAGGTACTTACCAAGAACTACAATAGAAGGAAAGTGGGCCATACTTTCTATTACACAGTCTCTGTAGCAGAGTAACTACTGTCCATAACTGATGAATGTTCCTTTCCCACAGGTTAGTGATTATTATGCAGTATACCAGGGTTGGGGCCAATTCTAAAGTCAGTCAATTCAGGAAGTGATTTGAATTTAAAATCAGAAAATGTTAACACTTTTCACATAAATAGTTTATTAAGAAATCATTGAAATTAGATGGCCTTTTTTCAGTTATTGAATTGGAATTTCAGTTTAGTTCCTGAATTGACTGCCGTGAATTTGAATTGACTCCAACCCTGCAGAATACCAATTTTGTTTTGGGGGGAATTGACTCCAACCCTGCAGAATACCACTTTTGTTTTGGGGGGAATTGACTCCAACCCTGCAGAATACCACTTTTGTTTTGGCGGGGAATTGACTCCAACCTTGCAGAATACCACTTTTGTTTTGGGGGGAATTGACTCCAACCCTGCAGAATACCACTTTTGTTTTGGGGGGAATTGACTCCAACCCTGCAGAATACCACTTTTGTTTTGGGGGGAATTGACTCCAACCCTGCAGAATATCACTTTTGTTTTGGGGGGAATTGACTCCAACCCTGCAGAATATCACTTTTGTTTTGGGGGGAATTGACTCCAACCCTGCAGAATATCACTTTTGTTTTGGGGGGAATTGACTCCAACCCTGCAGAATACCACTTTTGTTTTGGGGGCAATTGACTGTAACTTTGACATCAATAAATTGCCAGAATGCCTAGTTAACTGGACCGAAATCATATTAATGGCTTGACTGCCCTGCATGCCCAGCAGAATGTTAAAATCAGACACATCAACATCATTTGTATCACATTTGTATAACATTCCAGTGGATTTGTTGAACAAGAAAAATCTTCTTTCTCATTAATTCCGGTACACATTATCCCAGGCCTTGAAACCTCCTGACAGATGAGTGGTATTGTGTTATACTCAAAGCAACATCTCACAGTGTCTATCTGTCTGTCTCTCTGTCTGTCTGTCTCCAGGGGACCGAGCCCTGGTTATGAAGATGGGAGGCAAATGTAATTGATTTGTAGCAGCGGTCGTAATCCTGCAAGATTTATGTAAGCCCTTCTTTACATAGCAGAGGTCTCTTGACTAATTAAACGCAGCTGAAAGGAACACAGTTGTTTGTCTGCTGCCTGGATCACTGGGGGCTTCTTCCTTCCTCGCGTTGTAGGAGATGACATGGGGGTGCTCTGTGCTGAGAAATCTATCGAGGTTTTGTGCAGGCAGGTTCTCAGACACCTGCAAGGTCTCGAGGACCCACCCACAACAGAAGTAAACAGCAGTTGTTAGGGAACATTGGATATGGAAGGATTGGGATGATGACGCTTGACCTCTTTATCGATTTCAGGATGTTTTGAGTCGTTGAGACGTTGTTATTTTTGAAGGACCTGGTTGTGGAGTTGTGTCAGGATGAACAAAGCAATATTGAATCGTCGTCGAGGAGAGTCTAGCCATCTGTCTACCTGTCTGTTGTCTGTCTGTCAGCACTCAGACAATGTTGTACAATAGCCTATTTGTGTCACTTCAACTCTTAATTCTTTCTCTCTCTGCATATACACACTGAATGAGCTCTTTAGAGCCTATATTGCTTTTATACATCTATGAAAACAACATCAATCATTGTTAGAGCATCTCTAAGTGGCTTTTGTTTGACATCTGCTTGTGGACACAGTGTGTAGAACACACGCCAATGGAAGCCATTCAATATGGTTAGGAGGGATCAGCACACCACAGAATTGACTCTTTCCATGTCATTAGATTATGGGCTTAATTCACCCAACTGTTGACTAGATTACCGTATAGGACGGCGGATCTGATCAGATTACAGACCCCAAGGTATTCACCCCTTCAATGCCAAATCGAAGAACAAAACAGTTAGGGCATGAAAGAAAAATGTATAAAGAATAACAGTGGTTGTGATGGTGGAACCAACCTGGCAAACAGATGCTAGGTACCTTCCCAGCAATGTTTATATTGACAACTGTTGACTTCCTTTGTTGATAATTAACTCTGTATAACATTGCCCCCCCCCCCGCACCCACCCCCCAAAAAAGAATTGTGGAATTTGTTTGAAATAATGCCAAAGCTCATATGCATCAGGTTCACAGTTGAATTAGTGAAAGCAATTCCCCAAGCTAAACTTCCAGCATGTTACTTTTGAACCATTCTGTGGTTTCAGATCAGTGCAGATAGAAAACAATGGAAGAGGAGATACAGCCTTGAGGGATTCTGTCTGTCTGTCTGTCTGTCTGTCTGTCTGTCTGTCTGTCTGTCTGTCTGTCTGTGTGATGATTGTTCTCGCTGTGCTAATTATCAGTGCGTAATTAGCCTGCTAGGGCCTAGGTGAGTTGCCTTGCTAAGGATCCTTCCTTTCACACCCCCTATATGTCAGCTGAAGATGTCAGATGGAAAATGCTAATCTGTCGTGTTTCTATTGTAGTCAGACCTTAGATGAGATGAGAGAGAGAGGAGAAAGAGAGCTGTGAACGATCTGAGAGACAAGGCAAGAAGGGCCTTCTATGCCATCAAAAGGAACATCAAATTTGACATACCAATTTGGATCTGTCTAAAAATACTTGAATCAGTTATAGAACCCATTTATCTTTATGGTTGTGAGGTCTGTGGTTCGCTCATCAACCAAGAATTCCCAAAATGGGACAAACACCAAAAATATAATCCATGTACAACGTAAAAATAATGCATGCGGAGCAGAATTAGGATGATACCCACTAATTATCAAAATCCAGAAAAGAGCTGTTCAATTCTACAACCACCTGAAAGGAATCGATTCCCAAACCTTCCATAACAAAGCCATCACCTACAGAGAAATTAACCTGGAGAAGACCCCCATAAGCAAGCTGTTCCTGGGGCTCTGTTCACAAACACAAACAGATCACACAGAGCCCCAGGACAGCAACACAATTAGACCCAACCAAATCATGAGAAAGCAAAAAGATAATTACTTGACACATTGGAAAGAATTTACAAAAAACAGAGCAAACTAGAATGCTATTTGTCCCTAAACAGAGAGTACACAGTGGCAGAATACCTGACCACTGTGACTGACCCAAAATCAATTGCTATTGAGAAAGGCAGCCGAAGGCAGACTTGGCTCTCAAGAGAAGACAGGCTATGTGCACACTGCACACAAAATGAGGTGGAGACTGAGCTTTCCACATAGAGATTTGAGGCTGCATTGCGTTCCTATTATAAATCAAGGTCACCGAGGGTTCTATTCAGCTCCCTCGTGTTTGTGTTGCTGTACTGTCTGCATGAGCTGAAGTACTCTGCCCCTGACGCCCTCTGCTCTCTCCTCCACTCACACAGCTTACAAGTTGATGCTGAAATATAATGCAATAGAATTCGCCTCTATTCAATTCCATCATATGTGGAAAATTGCCTGCTTATGTTCATGTTTTTTTTGTTCCCTCCTACATTGTTCCGTTATTGTATTGTCATATTGTCAGATGGTGGCTGCTGTATCAGATGTAAAAGCATTGTCGGCAGATTCTCATTCCCTCACAAGGCCGTGAGTTTTCTCAATTTTATTTGTTCACGTCTCTCAGTAGGAGAGGTTAACTGATCAGATGACTGCAGGTCAGCGGTTCCCAAACTCTTTATAGAGCGGTCCAACCAACCAAGACCCGCACAAAAAACATTGCGGTGACTTTACCCTTCTTAGGGCTAGGCCCCTTTTTTCTCCACTTCCTGTCTGAGTGACGTGCCCAAAGTAAACTGTCTGTTGCTCAGGCCCTGAAGCCAGGATGTGCATATCATTGGTACCATTGGAAAGAAAACACTTTGAAGTTTGTGGAAACGTTAAAATAATGTAGGAGAATATAACACAATAGATATGGTAGGAGAAAATACAAAGAAAAACCAACCAGAATTTTTCTTTTTTTGGAGAGGCCATCCTCTTAGAAATGCAAGAGAAAGGTCATATTGACAATTAGCTCCCTGGATGCAATTCCTATGGCGTCCACAGGGTGTCAGCAGTCTATGTTCAAGATTTCAGGCTTGTAACTTCCAAAACGAATTAGAAATATCAGTTTTAGTAGAAGGACACAGTCTTGGAAATTCGTGTTAGCGAGCGCCATGAAGACATTGCGCACCTGCTAAAATTGGTTTCCTATTGAACATACTTCTTTCTGTAAGAAATATTATAGTTTGATTACATTTTAGGGTATCTGAGGAGTAAATAGAAATGTATTTTGACTTGTTGAAACAAAGTTTAGGGGTACATTTCCAGATTCCTTTCTCTGCAAGTTGAACGAGTGGATTACTCGAATCGATGGCGAAGAAGGATTTTATCTAACAAAACGACACTACATGTTATAGCTGGGACCCTTTGGATGACAAATCAGAGGAAGATTTTTCGAGAAGTAAGTGAACATTTAATCGTTATATGTGAATGTATGAAACCTGTGCCGGTGGAAAGATATTTTGATGTGGGACCCTGTCCTCAAACAATCGCATGGTATGTTTTCGCTGTCATTGCTACTGTAAATTGGACAGTGCAGTTAGATTAACAAGAATTTAAGCTTTCAGCCGATATAAGACACTTATATGTACCTAAATGTTTAAAATCCATAATATTTATGATTATTTATTTGCGCCCTCCAGTTTCACTAGAAGTTGTCCTGGTAGCGGGACACCGATCCTTAATGGCAGTGATGGGGGAGGAGTCTGAGAGTGTACAGGAATGTCCACATTGTCCTTGAGTGGAAAGTTTCTTACCTACACTAACAATTATCAAAATAGTGTCAAACCAAATCTAACTTTATTTGTCACGTGTGCCGAATACAACAAGTATTACCTTACCATGAAACGCTTACAAGCCCTTAACCAACGGTGCAGTTCAAGAAGAGTTAAGAAAATATTTACCAAATAAACTAACGTTTAAAATAAATAATGATAACGAGGTTATATACAGGGGGTACCGGTTCCGGGGGTACAGTTTAGTTGAGGTAATTTGTACATGTAGGTAGGGGTGAAGTGACTATGCATAGATACTAAACAGCGAGTAGCAGCAGTGTACAAAACTAAGGGTGGGGGGGGATCAATGTAAATAGTCTGGGTGGCCATTTGATTAATTGTTCAGCAGTCTTATGGCTTGGGGAGCATTTTGGTCCTAGACTTGGCACTCCGGTACTGCTTGACGTGCAGTAGCAGAGAAAACAGTCTATGACTTGGGTGACTGGAGTCTCTGACAATTGTATGGGCCTTCCTCTGATACTGCTGTTAGCAGTTGATGTTATTCTTCAATAACATAAACTCCAAAGCAAATCAGGGGGAGAAAAATTGTTTTTTTGAGAAGGACAAATCATAGATGTTATGCTGGGAGGTAGATGTTCAGTCTCCCCTGTCCTCAGCTTTTCTCCACGGAACAAAGGAACAGGATGCCATTCATAACCCCCACCCTAGCCTGGGGTTGACCAATCAGAAGTCCATGCAGTACAACTGGGCCAAGGGCCAAATAACAAGTATCTTGCTCCAGACTCAATGTACAGAACATAACACACATAGCTCTGAGTTCAGGAGTGATATTCCACAGATTCTAAACAGCTGTTGAACTGCTGGACCAAAGGCTCGAGGAAAAAAATGACTTATTCTAACACTGACTTCCCTTACACCTCTAACTTGAAACCAGTGGATGCAAAGAGGCTAAACCGCACACGTTCTGTCCCCTTCAACCTTTTAACCAACTCTTTACATTGACAATTCCCTATTGATCGTTAATTCTAGTACTCTCGTCCTCTCATCCTCTGCGTAGTGTATTTATCTTCAAAATATTCTAATACCGCCTATTACATAGGTCCTGGATAGCAGAAAGCTTGGTCCCATCGATGTACTGGGCCGTAAGCACTACCCTCTGTAGTGCCAGTTGCCATACCAGGCGGTGATGCAACCGGTCAGGATGCTCTCAATGGTGCAGCTGTAGAACTTTTTGAGGACCCATGCCTGGGGACCCTTGCCAAATCTTTTCAGTCTCTTGAGGGGGAAAAGGTTTTGCCGTGCCCTCTTCATGACTGTCTTGGTGTGTTTGGACCAGGATAGTTTGTTGGTGATGTGGACACCAAGGGACTTGAAACTCTCGACCCGCTTGAAGTTTGGCCTGTGTCGACTGCGTGTGCTGTGTGTGAATTTGCGTGCTGTGTGTGAGTGTGAGTGCTGTGTGTGAGTTTGTGTGCTCTGTGTGAGTTTGTGTGCTGTGTGTGAGTTTGTGTGCTGTGTGTGAGTGTGCATGGATGTGTATGTGCATGAGTGTATTTCAGTTAAACCTATACATTAGTCTAAACTCATGTCTTTTTCTCTCTGTGTTCTTGTAGGCAGAAAAATGCTGCTGGGATTGACACTCACCAAGGAGCTGTACCGTACCTGTCACCAAGTAAGATGCTGCTGTTGATATTGTTGTTGTTGTTGTTGTCTTGGTGATTGTCATTCCAACCTTCCTGGGAATCATCTTTTGTAGAACCATCCAAGATACAGAGATAGCTGACACTCACATGTCATTGGCAGCCCCAGTGCATTAGATACCCTATCGAGAAATGGTGCGGTGGTCTGTGTTGCTGATCACCTGTCGTCTTTGTATTGACTCTCCTGACGTGAATAAGATTTGAAATGTGAATCAACTCTGAATTAAATCCCCATCAAATCTGGATCTGGATCCAGAGAAGTTTTGTGAGTCATTGTTTCAGTGGATTGTGTGGAATTTCCTTCCCACTGGAGACTGACATGTAATCTTTCACTATTTACTGTGAGGATACTTGCAGTGCTGCTGTACATGGATTATTGTGTGTGTTGCTGCATACTGTGCTGAGGCATGGTCGTCAGCTTTCACACCTTTTATCCCTCCCTCTTTTCCCCCTTACGCAACACACAACACACACACACACACACACATACAGGCAGAACGAGCTCAAGCCTTGTCCCAGCCTTTGATTGTGGAATTTCCTGCCCAAGGACATCCGCCATTCAAATGTATTTTCACAATTCACTTCCCAACTCGAAATTTCAAATGCCAGGGCTTTCAATTAACATTGAGCTCATGTGAAGCACCTACAGCCCCTTGTCTGTGAAAAGCAGTATAGAATGGGTTTTGTATGGCGCTCAAGCACATAATAAACCGATGGGAGGATTTGCAAGATTATGAGGCGTCCTTCAAAGTTTTATCGTCTTCTCATTTTCCCTTTTAAAACGATTACATTTGTCATTCTTATTTGTGAGCCTTTCACCCTTCTCATTGTGATATCGCCCCGTGGTCTCGTTACAATAATGTAATTGTGAGACACATACATAAATAAGCATTGTCCTTGGGGCATAATTGAGTTGAAGCAAATGAAGCAGTCTCCGATTCATTTTCAGTTCATGTCAATACCATGTTGTGTTGAATTTCCTATGCTGGATTCTAATTTCAAAGACTTTTTGGAAAATATTTAAACATGAATGGTGATTCTTTAGACTGTATATAACTAATGTAAAATGATGTATTTTCTAACACCATGGTCTGTGCACCTCTTTCCTTTAAGGAGGCATTATACATTTTCATGCAGCGTAAATTAAAGGTGTGGGAATAAGCCAGGTGTCTGTTATCTGTGGGTTCATACTTAAAGGGATACCTGCCACCAAACCCACAGTTCAGAAGAAATGTAATGGACATTCCCATTCACTGTAATGGACCAGTAGTCATATTGAAGGTGCCATTTAACTACAACGTTTTCAAGCTCATCATATCATCGCTCAGAATGCTGTTCTATAAATGCAACAATGGCAAATTCTATTGAGCCTGGAAAGACGTGGACGGTGCTCAACCGACGTGAGTCGGGGTGCAGCCCAAACGCTTCGACATCGTTAGAAAGGGAAAAGCACAACGCTCGCTGACCATTCAAAAATCACTGTTTCATTTAAGCAACATTAAAAAAGCTTGGTGCTGATGAAGGTCGTGGCTGAAACGTCAAGCATTTTAACGTTGCTTAATTCAATCAGTGTGTGTTTAAAGCGCAACTGAAGGCAATAAACAACTTCTCTGATAGAAAACGGCCAATGTGGCATCGATATGAGTCAGAAACATTTGTTCTAGTGACAAAATTGACCACAAAGTGGAAATCAGATACTTTTATTCATAAAGTCAGTCTGGTCCAAAACTGAGTTTTATAAGTGAGTTCGTCATGACTTACTTGAGGGTTGGGTTTTGAGTTCGACAATGCTCAATAGCCCACTAACACTGGATACCCAGCTGCGGGGATTGCACTCTATCCAATCCTACCGCAGAACACACAGACAGTGAGACTAACCTGCCCAGCAGCGCAGCTGACCTTGTTTACATAAGAGAACACGTCACTATTTCTTAACTTGAGGAATACTGCACCAAACACATTAGCTAACACATTAGCTAAAAATGCACCAAACACATTAGCTAACACATTAGCTAAAAATGCACCAAACACATTAGCTAGATGTAAAAATGGCAGCTAAAACCTCGTCAGCAAAAACGTCAAAATAAATTACAGATTTCTTGAGTGATGTTCGATCCATTCTGACTGTTTTGAGGAAGTAATACTGGCTTTGTTTCTATGGTGTCTCATGGGGGACAAACATCAGGCACTGCCACATCGAAACACACCCCCAACACTGAAATCTCGTTTTACTTGATGAGAAACAAAGAAACGCTTGCGGTATCAGAGCGTTCAGTTACTCTTTAATAGCAGGAGAGCATTGCACCTTTTCCTTTCCAAATTCTGTTGAGCCGCCATCATATTGTGTGTATGGTGAAAAATCTTTGGATCCACATGTCTCTGTCTGTCTGTCTGTCTGTCTGCCTGTCTGTCTGTCTGTCTGTCTGTCTGTCTGTCTGTCTGTCTGTCTGTCTGTCTGTCTGTCTGTCTGTCTGTCTGTCTGTCTGTTCTAGCTATTCTGTTTCTATACGGCTATAACCTCCTCACTCACTACACACCTGGCAGAATTATTCATTCATTTAACAGGAGCCTGTTTCAAGAGGTGCGGGTTCAAAGGCTTTAGGATTCAGTGGAACATGGCTTTGGGGGAAAAAATTGAGCCAAAGTGCACTTCAGCATCCTAGCTGCATCCGACACAACCATTTCTGTGGAAGAGATGAAGTGTGTGTGTGTGTGTGTGTGTGTGTGTGTGTGTGTGTGTGTGTGTGTGTGTGTGTGTGTGTGTGTGTGTGTGTGTGTGTGTGTGTGTGCGCGTGTGCATTTGTGCATGCCTGTGTTCATGCCTGTGTGCTTGCATATGTGTGTTTCCATGGCTGTGTGTGTTGCACAGCCTACAGAGCCCTGTGATTACCTTACCCTCTACATTATCTGGAGTGCAGAGGCGCTGAAAGCAGTCGTGGCTTAATCTCCCTCCCCATTTACGTCTCTCTCTCTCTCTCGCTCTCTCTCTCTCTACCGCATTAGCTTCCTTTAAGATTCACTTACGGTGATGTTCCACTTTGAAGATAATGTTTTGTGACTGGTAGCCTACAGGGTTGGGGCTGTAATCATAGCTGCTGGGTGTGTGTTGTGTTGATAGCGGGGTTGGGGGGGGGGTGAAGAGGGGTCTGACATGGAGAAGGGGCCTCAAACCCAGCTAGTTCTATACAAACCTTATAGCATCAAACAGGAAGCAGCTCTTTGTAGGTGTTGCGTCTGTTCTCTTCCCCTCTGAACTTCTGTGTATAGGTGTTGCGTCTGTTGTCTTCCCCCCTGAACTGCGACTCCAGTTCATTCTGCTGTTGAATTAACTAACCACCTGGTTTCAAATGGTACATACAGGTAGTGATTCAGGTGATTGTTCCAATGAATCCCAGTAAATACTAAGTAAAATACAAATAATTACTAGGTATTTTATTCGTCATTAAGAAGTAAATAACAGGTCAAATAAAGTGAATCTACAACTCACTAGCTATATCAGGGGAGAACCCATGTGCTGTATCACCACCATAATAACTCCCTCCTCCCTTTATGAGCAGCAGTTGATCAGGGGGCTGAGATGAGAGGAGTAGACGAACGAGATGGCCAATTTGTTCCACATGGCGATGTCCTGTGTCACTGCTGACAGAGGGGGTGGGAGGGGGTGGAGGAGCGGCCCCCAGGTCGGCAGCTGTGCTCCAACTCAAAGCACCCCCCCCCCACACACACACACACTCTCCCAGGGGCCCCAGGGGCCAGAGCCGCAGGTCACATATCAAAGGGTCCAATCCGCTGGCTAATGAAGCAGCTCAGTACCTAGCGGCCCTGAAGACCTCGCTAACGAGCTCCGGTTGCTAGTCTCTCTCTCTCTTTCTTTCTTTCTCTCTGTCTCTCTCTCTTGCTCTCTCTCTCTCTCTCCCTCCTCACCTCTCTCCCTCCCACCCTCCCTCTGTCTTTCTCTCTCTCTCATGCCAATTAGAACCCACGCGCATCACATGACATGACATCAGAGCCCCCTCTGAAATGAGCTGCATTTTTAATTTGCCCATGATTACATCATTCATTAATCATGGAGAGACAAGTCCAAATCCTGAAGGTATATTATGGGGGCCAATTGGCAATAGGTGAGCCTAGCTGCATTCATTATTTACCTGTGCTGGAAAATAAGAGGGGAGATGAGGGACGTGGTACGTATTTTAAGAAGAAAAATTATATAATGTGAACTACCTTTATTTCTGTAACCAAGGATAACTAACAAAGAAACAAGTGTTTTGAAAAATAATGTAATCATTTTTATTAAAATAATGTTATTTCAATGAGTGCTTAGCGAGTTGCTTTGTCTTCCAAATGCAAGGCCTCTGATCTCTAGTTTATTTCATTACAACGTTGGTGCCCTCCGTCATGGTATGTCACTGTAATCCAGGATATGAGTGGGCAAGAGTGGTAGGCAGTTGGCCCATTCTGATATTATTTTACACTAATTGGTATTTTGACCAATCAGATCAGCTCTGAAAAAGCTCTGATGTGATTGGTCAATAGACCAATTAGTTAAAAAAATAGATCAGAATTGGGCTGCCTTTCTAAACGCAGCCAGAGAAGCAGGTCGCAGCTACAGTTGACTGAGAGAGAGAGGCAGGTCCCAGCTACAGTTGACTGAGAGAGAGAGGCAGGTCCCAGCTACAGTTGACTGAGCGAGAGAGGCAGGTCCCAGCTACAGTTGACTGAGAGAGAGGCAGGTCGCAGCTACAGTTGGCTGAGAGAGAGGCAAGTTGTAGCTACAGTTGACAGAGAGAGAGAGAGAGAGAGAGAGAGAGAGAGAGAGGCAGGTCGCAGCTACAGTTGAGAGAGAGAGAGAGAGAGAGAGAGAGAGAGAGAGAGAGAGGTCCCAGCTACAGTTGACTGAGAGAGAGAGAGGTCCCAGCTACAGTTGACTGAGAGAGAGAGAGAGGTCCCAGCTACAGTTGACTGAGAGAGAGAGAGGTCCCAGCTACAGTTGACTGAGAGAGAGAGAGGTCCCAGCTACAGTTGACTGAGAGAGAGGGGCAGGTCCCAGCTACAGTTGACTGAGCGAGAGAGAGGCAGGTCCCAGCTACAGTTGACTGAGAGAGAGAGAGGTCCCAGCTACAGTTGACTGAGAGAGAGAGGCAAGCCCCAGCTACAGTTGACTGAGAGAGAGGCAGGTCCCAGCTACAGTTGACTGAGAGAGAGAGAGGTCCCAGCTACAGTTGACTGAGAGAGAGAGGCAAGCCCCAGCTACAGTTGACTGAGAGAGAGGCAGGTCCCAGCTACAGTTGACTGAGAGAGAGAGAGGTCCCAGCTACAGTTGACTGAGAGAGAGAGAGGTCCCAGCTACAGTTGACTGAGAGAGAGAGAGGTCCCAGCTACAGTTGACTGAGAGAGAGAGAGGTCCCAGCTACAGTTGACTGAGAGAGAGGGGCAGGTCCCAGCTACAGTTGACTGAGCGAGAGAGAGGCAGGTCCCAGCTACAGTTGACTGAGAGAGAGAGAGGCAGGTCCCAGCTACAGTTGACTGAGAGAGAGAGAGGTCCCAGCTACAGTTGATTGAGAGAGAGGGGCAGGTCCCAGCTACAGTTGATTGAGAGAGAGAGGCAGGTCCCAGCTACAGTTGACTGAGAGAGAGAGAGGCAGGTCCCAGCTACAGTTGATTGAGAGAGAGAGAGGTCCCAGCTACAGTTGACTGAGAGAGAGAGGCAGGTCCCAGCTACAGTTGACTGAGCGAGAGAGAGGCAGGTCCCAGCTACAGTTGACTGAGCGAGAGAGAGGCAGGTTCCAGCTACAGTTGATTGAGAGAGAGAGAGAGGTCCCAGCTACAGTTGACTGAGAGAGAGAGGCAGGTCCCAGCTACAGTTGACTGAGCGAGAGAGAGGCAGGTCCCAGCTACAGTTGACTGAGGGAGAGAGAGGCAGGTTCCAGCTACAGTTGACTGAGCGAGAGAGAGGCAGGTCCCAGCTACAGTTGACTGAGCGAGAGGGGCAGGCCCCAGCTACAGTTGACTGAGAGAGAGAGGCAAGCCCCAGCTACAGTTGACTGAGACTCTTTCTCTATAGTGACATTGTTGTGACTATACCCACTTCACCAGCAGCATAATTGACTTCCCTTCCCGTGAGATGGAGACCACAGCCCTGTTTGACTACTATTAAAAATGTCATCCTCACATCCTCTTTCATTGAAGTAATCTTGAAAGCGGAGTGAAAATATCATCTGTACTTAACTTTGTAATCATGGGTTAGGTCACCTCAAAGAACGTATACAAATACAGTAATTATTTTAAAGTCTGATTTGTTCCAGGCAACAGCAGCAAAGACGTACCAATATGTCCCCTGCTGAGCCCGTTGACCACACCAGATTCCTCAGTTGCTCCAGCTGAAATATGAGCAAACGGTTTATCTGTGTTTCCATGCAGCGATTGACAAGATAGACCTCTTTTGAGTGGAGACATTTTCCCTCCCAGCGTTCAGCTAGCATGGTGTTATGTGACCCCATTCCCACAGCATCTGATAGACCAGATAGATACAGAACAAGCTGGGGGATGGCATCAATTCAGATGCTCCTGACTGAAATCTATCATATAATGAGCCAGGGCCATCAAACGCTGGTCATCAGAGGGGAGTCTGAATTAAGCTCTCTGTCCTGTTCTCCCCATGCTTTACCCAGGGCTTTCACCCCCGCCCCCACAGCGCAGGCAGCAGAAGGTCCCTGGAACGAGAGGCAGCGAGGGCTGTGAGGCCTGTTCTCGGGTGATTGGGGGTAATTTGGAGAGGATGAATTGTAGCTTTGTGCCGTGGGCCAACTCCATGACAGGCACCTGTTGGACTGTCAAACTGAGCTGGGAGAGAGAGAGAGAGAGGAGGAATGAGAAGGGGGAAAAGAGGGGGGGAGGGTGAGAGGGAGAGGGGTGAGACGAGATAGAAATGAAGCGATAGAGAGAGAGACATATAGGACAGAATAGAGAGAGAAGAGCCTATCTGAACCCCTCTCCTCCCTCTCCAACCATTCACCAGGCTTCAGTCTAACAGATGGTCTCATGCACAACAAGTTAACAGAACGGAAGTAGTACCCAAACAGCAGCTAACCAGTATACCTCATCTTATTGACTGGATTTTTTGGATGGTCTTTCCTTCAAGTTCTAATTCCTAAATGACCAATTTACTGTTGATAATTACGTATCCATGACTAAAGACTGTTGCTGAGGTCAAATGTATCCCCTGAAACTAGTCTAGGTGCATTTATCTCCATTCTCCACTATATTAACCAGTATGTCTCTAAGGAGCCTGGAATCGTCCTCCATGACCAAGTCGTTTTATCAGTCAGGTTTTGTCTCCTCTCTGTTTCTGCACTTGTCTATACTGATTGCATAACTCCTCACACCCGCTGGTTGGTTGCCTGCAGTCTCGCGGTTTTAATTATAATTGCCATCTCAGCCAATTATGCATTAATAATCAGCAAATTAGCCATGATTAATCGGCATTAGGTGAATGATTATGGAACTAAAGATAGATAATCAGCTGGCGGGGCTGGAAATACAGGGTTTAACACAGTAGGAGGCTTCATCTGGTGGAAACAGACATTCTCTTGGTTGTCTTCCTCACTCAGCACGGCTATATTCTGTCTGTGTGTGTGTGTGTGTGTGTGTGTGTGTGTGTGTGTGTGTGTGTGTGTGTGTGTGTGTGTGTGTGTGTGTGTGTGTGTGTGTGTGAGAGAGAGGGAATTGTATATAATCCATGCTAGCATTACAACCCTGAGTGATGGGTTGTCTATTGTTACACACACTGAACAGCGACATGGGTTGGTACTATGTTAACACAGCCAACCTCCATAAAATGCTGTTGTGACCCCCATGAATAGATACGCTGTCAGTCACACTGTTTATCTCTAAATAGGAAAAAGCTGCCAACTGTGCACTTTATCAGGACAATATGTTGTGTGCCACAGGGAAGTCTACATTCACACTGAATTGATGAGGAAATGTAAACAATGAATTGATAAGGAAATGTACACAGTGAATTGATGAGGAAATGTACACTCCAGGAAAGAGGATGTTTATGATGTATATAATGTTATTAACTAGTTAGGTATAACAGGCATGATGTTTATAACTAGTTAGGTATAACAGGCATGATGTTTATAACTAGCTAGGTATACCAGGCATGATGTTTATAGCTAGTTAGGTATAACAGGCAGGATGTTTATAACTAGTTAGGTATAACAGGCAGGATGTTTATAACTAGTTAGGTATAACAGGCGTGATGTTTATAACTAGTTAGGTATAACATGCATGATGTATATAACTAGCTAGGTATAACAGGTGTGATGTTTATAACTAGTTAGGTATAACAGGCAGGATGTTTATAACTAGTTAGGTATAACAGGCATGATGTGTATAACTAGTTAGGTATAACAGGCATGATGTTTATAACTAGTTAGGTATAACAGGCAGGATGTTTATAGCTAGTTAGGTATAACAGGCAGGATGTTTATAACTAGTTAGGTATAACAGGCGTGATGTTTATAACTAGTTAGGTATAACAGGCGTGATGTTTATAACTAGTTAGGTATAACAGGCGTGATGTTTATAACTAGTTAGGTATAACATGCATGATGTATATAACTAGCTAGGTATAACAGGTGTGATGTTTATAACTAGTTAGGTATAACAGGCAGGATGTTTATAACTAGTTAGGTATAACAGGCATGATGTGTATAACTAGTTAGGTATAACAGGCATGATGTTTATAACTAGTTAGGTATAACATGCATGATGTATATAACTAGTTAGGTATAACAGGCATGATGTTTATAACTAGTTAGGTATAACAGGCGTGATGTTTATAACTAGTTAGGTATAACAGGCAGGATGTTTATAACTAGTTAGGTATAACAGGCAGGATGTTTATAACTAGTTAGGTATAACAGGCATGATGTGTATAACTAGTTAGGTATAACAGGCGTGATGTTTATAACTAGTTAGGTATAACACACAGGATGTTTATAACTAGTTAGGTATAACAGGCAGGATGTTTATAACTAGTTAGGTATAACAGGCGTGATGTTTATAACTAGTTAGGTATAACAGGCGTGATGTTTATAACTAGTTAGGTATAACAGGCAGGATGTTTATAACTAGTTAGGTATAACAGGCGTGATGTTTATAACTAGTTAGGTATAACAGGCAGGATGTTTATTACTAGTTAGGTATAACAGGCGTGATGTTTATAACTAGTTAGGTATAACAGGCAGGATGTTTATAACTAGTTAGGTATAACAGGCGTGATGCTTATAACTAGTTAGGTATAACAGGCATGATGTTTATAACTAGTTAGGTATAACAGGCAGGATGTTTATAACTAGTTAGGTATAACAGGCAGGATGTTTATAACTAGTTAGGTATAACAGGCGTGATGTTTATAACTAGCTAGGTATAACAGGTATGCTGTTTATAAGTAACTAAGTATTGCAGACGGTTTAAGCACAAAGTGTATGAGCTGTCATTGTCATGGAGGTCTGGCCGACCATCGCCCCTCCACTCTTCCCCACCACGCTGTTTGTCCCTTGTCCCTTTGTGTCCCTGTCAAAGGCCTGATCCCCCTGTCATTATTTGCTCCTTTATCTCCCTCTCTGCCCGTTCTGATTAGGGTCAGTGGAGTCTGACCAGCAGTGTTCTGGGGGATGCTATCCATTACCGTGTCACTGTGGATAGGCCCAGCATGGGTGAGGTGTGGTGTCAACACAAGCCTCCCGACAAAATCACCAACCCGTCTCCAGCTAATTATCCCAGTCCAAGATAATTAAATAGGGGTCGGAGGAAGGCAGTGTGTGTGTGTGTGTGTGTGTGTGCGTGCGTGTGGCTTATTAAGTAGGTCTCATAATTATTTACATTTTAGTAATTTAGCAGATGTTCTTATCTAGAGCGACTTAGTTAGTGCATTCATCTTAAGACAGCTAGGTGGGTCAACCACACATCAGTCATAGAAAGTAAATTTTTCCAACCACACATCAGTCATAGTAAGTACATTTTTCCAACCACACATCAGTCATAGTAAGTACATTTTTCCAACCACACATCAGTCACAGTAAGTACATTTTTCCAACCACACATCAGTCATAGTAAGTACATTTTTCCAACCACACATCAGTCATAGTAAGTACATTTTTCCAACCACACATCAGTCATAGTAAGTACATTTTTCCAACCACACATCAGTCATAGTAAGTACATTTTTCCAAGTCAGGGCAAAACAATCAAGTGTGAGTGTTAGTCAATGAAAGGCATTTATCTGTTATTTTCAAGAGACCAGAAATGGCAGAACGGAGTGCTCCGGTTGGGGTACAGGATTTGAGCATCGCCTGACGGTAGGGAGGGGCAGTTCCTCTTACTGCTCAGTAGGCCAGTACCAGGGTCTTGTAGTGGATGCAAGCTTTGACTGGAAGCCAGTGGAGTGTGCGGAGGAGTGGGTTGACATGGGACAACTTGGGAAGGTTGAACACCAGGCGGTGGCATCATTGTTGATAGGTTGCAGGGGGTTGATGGCACAAGCAGGAAGCTCAGCCAACAGCTAGTTGCAGTAATCCAGACAGGAGAGGACGAGTTCCTGGATTAGGACCTGCGCCGGTTCCTGTGTGAGGTACAGTCGTACTCTACAGATGTTGTAGAACATGAACCTGCAGGAGCGTGTCACTGCTTTGATGTTTGCAGAGAACGACAGGGTGTTGTCCAGGGTCCAGGGTCACGCCAAGGTTCTTTGCAATCTGGGAGGGGGACACCGTGGAGTTGTCAACTGTGATAGAGAGGTCTTGGAGCAGGCGAGCCTTCCCCAGGAAGAAGGGCAGCTCTGTCTGGTTGAGGTTGAGCTTGAGGTGGTGGGCCGACATCCAAGCTGAGATATCCCCCACCTGGGTGTCAGAAGAATTTATATTGAATTCATTATCACTTCAACTCTGTATGTATTTCTTACTTTTCTTCTGAGTGGCAGCCTATGGGTACAACGAAAAAGAATAACAACAACAAAAAATGATTGGTCAACTAAACAAACCCCACCTCCCCCCCCCCCAAAAAAATGAAGAAGGGGTAGGGAGAGATGTAGCTGAGTGTCATCTGCATAGCAATGATAGGACAGACCCTGTGAGGATATGAGAGAGAGAGTAACTATGGGATCAAACTGAATTTCCGGGCTCTAAATATGTTAAGGTAGTTCCACTGGCCACACCACGTCATTTCAACGTGGAGAATTGGGTAATAATTGGTAGATTTGTTGATCAATGAGATCCCAACCTATTTTCCCCCACTCAAAAAGTTTGTTAAATTTCCAACGTGTTACCACAATGCTTTCAAACATCTAAAAGCCCAACCATATTCCAATGGAAAATCTATTTCTAATTTTAGGTTTAGTTGTCACCTGAATGTGGTAACATTCAACTATTTAAAAGCATACCCAAGTTCAAATGGAATACAATGTCAGATATTTTGTGTTAAAAATTTAATGTGTTATCACTGTGCTTGATGTAATAACACAACAAAATAACCTGGATTACAGTTAGCTGGGATTACATTGCAGTACATGGTGCGAGTGATCAATGTCGTTTGAGATTCTGTGCAGATTAAATACAGAAATTGTGAATATTTCCACAGACCTTCGAACTTGAACACACACGCTTTCTATGATTACATAAAAAGACATTGTCAAAGTAACCTCAATGTGGCCATGGATGTGATACTCATTTTAAAGTTGAATAAATACTTTGACATTCAGTTGTACGATATCTTTAACATTAGGCTATTTACTTTCTTACAAAAGTAATATTGAATTGTTTGTTTGACAACTAAACCAAATATCCACATTTAAAGGAGATGCGTCTTCTTATATTGGATATTACGTTGAAGATCTGACGTTGTTTCAAAGGTACAAATTCAACATATTTTATACAACGTTTGTCTATGTTGAAAATTGGTTACTATGATGATATAATCCTGTGGTTGGATTTGTACCCTCAAAACAACAGTTTACGTTGATTACTTTTCCAATGTATTTTCTACGTAGATTCCATGTCACAATACTTTGACAAATGACGTTGAGGCAAAGTTTATTTAACCTGTTTGTGCCCAGTGGGATGTGTCTCTGTTATAGTGGGACCTGAACTACATCAGTATTACAGTATAAGACAATAAAACATTGCATTGTGATAATTGATCCCAAACTTAGTCTGTGGAGGAACTAAAGCCCAGTAAGTGGAACTCAGTGTCCCTGGACCATGGAGCTGTAGGGACATTTACAACATGAAGCACTGCACGTTTAATGATAGAAGTTAAACAAGAATGATCCTTGATGGAAAATGGAGAGAGTGAGGGCAAGAGAGAAATGGCGTGAGAGCGGGAGAGAAAGAAATGGAGAGAGAGAAGGAGGAAATAAGTAAGAGTGAGAGAGAGACGTCAGAAATCAGCTCAAGGTAATTGAAGAATCCATAGACTCTAACCACTTCTGGGAAAATTGGAAAACACTAAACAAACAACAACACAAATAATTATCTATCCAAAATGGAGATGTATGGGTAAACCACTTCTCCAATCTTTTTGGCTCTATAACAAAGAATAAAGAGCAAAAACATATACATGATCAAATACAAATCTTAGAATCAACTATTAAAGACTACCAGAACCCACTGGATTCTCCAATTACCTTGAATGAGTTACAGGACAAAATAAAAACTCTCCAACTCAAAAAGGCCTGTGGTGTTGATGGTATCCTTATGGAAATTATCAAATATACAGACAACAAATTCCAATTGGCTATACTAAAACTCTTTAACATCATCCTTAGCTCTGGCATCTTCCCCAATATTTGGAACCAAGAACTGATCACCCCAATCATCAGTGCCGCAGGTAACTTCCACAAAGCTGTGAACGATCTGAGAGACAAAGCAAGAAGGGCCTTCTATGCCATCAAAAGGAACATCAAATTCGACATACCAATTAGGATCTGAATAAAAATACTTGAATCAGTCATAGAGCCCATTGCCCTTTATGGTTGTGAGATCTGGGGTCCGCTCACCAACCAAGACTTCACAAAATGGGACAAACACCAAATTGAGACTCTGCATGCAGAATTCTGCAAAAAATATCCTCCATGTACAACGTAGAACACCAAATAATGCATGGAGAGCAGAATTAGGCCAATACCCACTAATTATCAAAATCCAGAAAAGAGCCGTTGAATTCTACAACCAGCTAAAAGGAAATGATTCCCAAACCTTCCATAACAAAGCCATCACCTACAGAGAGATGAACCTGGAGAAGAGTCCCCTAAGCAAGCTGGTCCTGGGGCTCTGTTCACAAACACACCCCACAGAGCCCCAGGACAGCAGCACAATTAGACCCAACCAAATCATGAGAAAACAAAAAGATAATTACATGACACATTGGAAAGAATTAACAAAAAAACAGAGAAAACTAGAATGCTATTTGGCCCTAAACAGAGAGTACACCGTGGCAGAATACCTGACCACTGTGACTGACCCAAACTTAAGGAAAGCTTTGACTATGTACAGACTTAGTGAGCATAGCCTTGCTATTGAGAAAGGCCGCCATAGACAGACATGGCTCTCAAGAGAAGACAGGCTACTGCCCGCAAAATGAGGAGGAAACTGAGCTGCACTTCCTAACTTCCTGCCCAATGTATGACCATATTAGAGAGACATATTTCCCTCAGATTACACAGATCCACAAAGAATTTGAAAACAATTATTTGTTCTACTGGGTGAAATTCCAGTGTGCCATCACAGCAGCAAGATTTGTGACCTGTTGCCACAAGTAAAGGGCAACCAGTGAAGAACAAACACCATTGTAAATACAACCCATATTTATGCTTATTTATTTTCCCTTGTGTACTTTAACCATTTGTACATTGTTACAACAATGTACAAATGTACAATGTACAAATATATATATATATATTTAATATGACATTTGTAATGTATTTATTGTTTTGAAACTTCTGTATGTATAATGTTTACTGTTAGAGAGAGAGGGGGGATAGAGGGGTGGAGTGAGAGAGAGATGCATATCAAGAGACCAAGTCAGTAAGGTTCAAAGCGAGAGTCCTGAAAAGTGAATGATCAAGAAAACCGATAGAATGAATGAGAGAGAACGAGGGAGGAGAGATTTTGCAGTCATACATATTCCCACTTCGGTGTGCTTCTGTGCTGACCTGTTGTGGTGTGTGTGTGAGTGCAGTGTGACCGAGCTCTGGCTATAGCTGCGCCAGCACTGCCACCAGGCCTTTCTCTCTGCACTACCCATTGTCCCACCGGCTTTGGGAGAAAGAAGAAAATGCTAGCCAGAGGAAACCAATAGAGAATCGCTTGTGTTGTCCATTCTGGAAAAGAAACAGCCTCCTGGTCGTCGTCTGTGGGCATTATTTGTCACCAAGTTTGAC
Source organism: Oncorhynchus clarkii lewisi (assembly GCF_045791955.1). Taxonomy (NCBI): domain Eukaryota; kingdom Metazoa; phylum Chordata; class Actinopteri; order Salmoniformes; family Salmonidae; genus Oncorhynchus; species Oncorhynchus clarkii. Next base: position 15,440,894 of record NC_092164.1, on the reverse strand, counting down.
CTCCCTTTAACTCCATACTGTGTTAAGCTCTTAACCTCTGGCTCTGGCCATGAAAGAGTTAAGTAATATTTAATGAGGGGTGGCGTTGTATCTAACTCAGTTAGAAAATGGTCATTGGTAATTAATGGTAATTCAATCGATTGTGAAGAGAAGTTAACCAAGAGCAAAATATAGGGATTAAAATATGTATTTAAAGTGAACATGTTACCCTTAGATATCTATAACTTCAAACGTCAAAATGATAGACTACAATAATGAAATAAATAGCAATAGGACTACTACATGGACTATGCAGTGTACCCGATTAAAATCCACATTTAGATCATTGTTTAAACTTCACACAGCATGTTGACCCAATGTCTTTTAAACACCTTAACAATAAGAAGTACCTTGCATTATGTCAAGTATACTGTACAATCACTATGTCTACGCAACGTAATGGAGGAAGAATGGATGCTCAATAACATGTTCCACAGTGTTTCATATGAAAATGAAAGGTTTTCCTATTTAAAATACAAATCTCATCGAAAGCTTCTGAATATCACGTACCGATCCAGTTTGGTCTTCATTTCACGTGTCTCACAGTAGGTTACAATACTAGGTTTGAACAGTAAACCCTCTTCTCTCATCCCTATGCATTTACTGTACATTATTCCTGGCATGATGATCTGTACCTGAATGGAAGAGTAGGGCCTGAGCGCTCTCAGAGGACTGTGGAGAGTGGACCTGTGCCATTGTACTCTGGTAATGACCTGCTTTTCTCTGGCCGCCATGGGCTTATTTGTTTATCCCCCCGTTCTCAAGGCTGCTGCCACAGCGGTGTGAGGATAATGGAGGAGTGTTTTTGTTCTGTTCCTGCGTTGGGGGAATATAATCTAGTGTAAACAGTAGCATGTCTCCCAGGTTGAGAGAGGATGAATGGTGCGGTGTGGTTGATATTGACAGTGGAGAGAGGAGCGGTGTGCGGCTAGAAATAGAGAGGAAGGCGGCGGAGGAGAGGATGAAAGTGGAGAGAGAGAGAGATGCAAATAGAGAGGGAGAAGGAGAGCGAGAGAGAGGAAAAGCAGGGAGGAAAAGTGAACAGGGGGCAGGTCGTAGATTACACCCCAAATTAAACCAGGCCAACCCTATCATTTGGAGTGGCTCTTCCCTTGTGTGTGTCTGTGTGCGCTCAATGAAACATGATACACGTCCACAGAGCAATGAAATCACATATTGTCCCAGTCAGCTATTACACAATGTATTATGTCACCAAAACAAATCATTTATCTTCCTCTTAGCCAAAGTAGAAAACACTTTACAGATGAATTTATACTTATGTCACCCCATAGTGCGTAATAAGGTGTGCTATAAGCATTCAAAACAACCCATGTCTTCTAATTACACCCTACTAAATGTAAGTATTTCTACTCATTATGCAATACCCCCAAGTGGTTGAAAGAAAATATTTCCCACCCAAAAATAAAATTGCAAGCTGCTTTTCTTCAAATGAAAATGACAGAAGAAAACTTTGTTGATTTATGGCGGATTTTTTTTTTATTGGGATTTGTAAAAAAAAATATGACAATGATTTTTCCCCACCTCCCTCCTGCTTGCTGCTCTGTGTCTGGCGTGCAGCAATGCACCCTGGGAGAACAAAAAAACAACAAAAGAAACAGACCCAGAGCCCCAGTGATAATGGTTCAACTGGGAGAATAAAGCTCCTCTCTGTTTCCCACATGCCACCCAGCTCCCAGCGTCCGCTCTGTTGACACTGGCAGCACAATGAGCACTATAGTCCCCTCCAATACATCTTTTATAGGAGCATTCTGGCCCCTGAATGTACGACCGGAGCTGCCCTGTCTGTATAAGCCATGTGAATATTGGCCAAGACTGCCTCTGCTTTGTTCAGCATTATTCCCCATTATTCCCCACAATAGATATCAACACTTTGGAAGTCATTTTAAAAAGGGGGCGAATCAAAATAGTGGCACTTTAAGGCTTTTTGTTTCTCTTCTACACACACGCCCTTGTACTGCATTCTCTCCCCCCACCCACCCATGGATCATTCAGCTCCAGACACCTCTATTATTCAGACAAATTAAATGAACCACTCTACCAGGCTAAGAGGATCCACCGGTGGCCAGGAGCAGGCTAGTGTGGAGGAGCAGACAGCCAGGGGCAGGCTAGTGTGGAGGAGCAGAGAGCCAGGGGCAGGCTAGTCTGGAGGAGCAGAGCAGAGAGCCAGGGGCAGGCTAGTGTGGAGGAGCAGAACAGAGAGCCAGGGGCAGGCTAGTGTGGAGGAGCAGAGAGCCAGGGGCAGGCTAGTCTGGAGGAGCAGAGCAGAGAGCCAGGGGCAGGCTAGTCTGGAGGAGCAGAGCAGAGAGCCAGGGGCAGGCTAGTCTGGAGGAGCAGAGCAGAGAGCCAGGGTCAGGCTAGTATGGAGGAGCAGAGCAGAGAGCCAGGATCAGGCTAGTGTGGAGGAGCAGAGAGCCAGAGGCAGGCTAGTGTGGAGGAGCAGAGAGCCAGGGGCAGGCTAGTCTGGAGGAGCAGAGCAGAGAGCCAGGGGCAGGCTAGTGTGGAGGAGCAGAACAGAGAGCCAGGGGCAGGCTAGTGTGGAGGAGCAGAACAGAGAGCCAGAGGCAGGCTAGTGTGGAGGAGCAGAGAGCCAGGCAGGTTAGGGAAGCAGGGAAGGAGATTCAGGCAACGAGGCAGGCAGGCAGGCAGGCATGGAAGGCTGGGGAGACGAGTTAGCGAGGCAGGCAGGCATGGAAAGCTGGGGAGGAGAGTCAGCGAGGCAGGCAGGCAGGCATGGAAGGCTGGCGACAAGAGCCAGCGAGGCAGGCAGGTGGAGACGGGAGAGCAGGAATGCAGGGACGAGAACCAGGTGAGCAGGGTTGGGCAGGCAGGCAGGCAGGCAGGTAGGCAGGCAAGCACTCTGAGGAGAGGGAGGCAGGTAAGGACACAGGTAAGGACACAGGTAGGCAGATGAGAGAAATAAGGAAAGGCAGGCTGGCTCCCATTCCATAGCCCCCTGGCCAGCTGTCTCCAGGGTTACTGGGAAGAAGTGATGAACGACCAGAAAGTACCTGGAAGTACCTGAATGAAGACAAGGAGCGGATGTCACACTCCTCCTCTTCTCCCTCATTTCCTGGGCACCATGGAAAGGACCCCCCCCCCCCCCCTCCGCCTAAAGTGCAGCAGGTATATGTTTTTTCTTTCCTCTGGGGGGGGAATTGACAGTCTTGGGGGTGAGGAGATGTGGGGGGGGGTGTACTTTGGAGTGTGTCGGATGAACAGAGAGAGTGTGACAAGGTCTTGACGTGTCTTGACAGGTTTGGTTAAGAGAGACTGTGTCTTCAAAGTTAATCAAGTGATCTCTGACATTGGATTAGGTGCTGCTGTAGACCTTCTGGATTAGGTGCTGCTGTCGACCTTCTGGATTAGGTGCTGCTGTCGACCTTCTGGATTAGGTGCTGCTGTCGACCTTCTGGATTAGGTGCTGCTGTCGACCTTCTGGATTAGGTGCTGCTGTCGACCTTCTGGATTAGGTGCTGCTGTAGGCCTTCTGGATTAGGTGCTGCTGTAGGCCTTCTGGATTAGGTGCTGCTGTAGGCCTTCTGGATTAGGTGCTGCTGTAGGCCTTCTGGATTAGGTGCTGCTGTCGACCTTCTGGATTAGGTGCTGCTGTAGACCTTCTGGATTAGGTGCTGCTGTAGACCTTCTGGATTAGGTGCTGCTGTAGATCTTCTGGATTAGGTGCTGCTGTAGACCTTCTGGATTAGGTGCTGCTGTAGACCTTCTGGATTAGGTGCTGCTGTCGACCTTCTGGATTAGGAAAGGTGCATGCTTTCAACAAGGAGGAATGACTCCTTTCTACCGGTCTACATGTCTGTGATTGTTAACGGTATTTGATTAATATCTCTGTAAATATTCCTTCTCTGTAATATTTCTATGGGTAAATCACAAACCCATAACGTACTACATTCTTATAGCCGCTCTGTGTTAGTCCAGTCTTCATGTTCGCAGTATTTATTGCCATTTGATTTGTAATGATTCAAAGAAAGAGAACTGTTGTCACGGTTGTCCTCCTCTTCATCTGAAGAGGAGAGGCGAAAAGGATCAGAGGACCAATATGCGGCGTGGTAAGTGTCCATGGTAAATCTTTAATAAAGAAAGTACTGAACACTGCATACAAAACAATAAACGACCGTGAAGCTACAAATGAGACCTGTGCTGACACAAGCCACTAACATAGACAATCACCCACCAACACACAGTGAAACCCAGGCTACCTAAGTATGATTCTCAATCAGAGACAACTAATGACACCTGCCTCTGATTGAGAACCATACTAGGCCGAAACATAGAAATGCCCCAAAACATAGAAAAACAAACATAGACTGCCCACCCAACTCACGCCCTGACCATACTAACTAAATACAAAACAAAGGAAATAAAGGTCAGAACGTGACAACTGTTTGTGATTTCTTGCATGAAGTGGCTGCTAGGAGCCAACTAGGATTTGATTGAAAATAAAACAAATTATAAAAAATATATACAATGATTTAATCAATCTTGTATTTTATGAAAATAGGTATTGGTTAACTGAAACTAACTATATTATTATAAGCATATCTAAGAGTCTCTTGTTCTTCCGTTTTGCTTCAATAATAAATACTCTACTTACTGTTACTTCAGTCTATTCTTTTCAAAAGATGCATTTTGATCATCTGGATAAAAAAAGAACCTAAAGATGAATCAGTGCATATCTTGATTTCCAAATGAGTTTAAAGGTCACATTATGAGAATGGCAACCAGAGGGCATGCTTTCATCCTCCCCGGCTTCTGACGGCATCTTAGAGGCAGTAAGGGCCGCTCATGAAAAAAGAAAGGAGTGCAGAGAGAAAGAAAGGACTTGTGAGGATGGGAAGGAAAGGGCAGGTGTAAAAGAAGGAGCTTTGAAACCAGCAGGTCTTGGCTGGAAGGATGACCTCATTTAGAATGCTGGAAGGATGACCTCATTTAGAATGAGAGGAGTCTGGAGTGGCGATAGCAAGAGAGCCACCCAGCTGGGCCTGCTCAGCAAGCTCTGCTCTGAGGCCCACCACAGGGAACACCATGAAAATACACACACACACGCAAGCACACATACACCAGTCCCCTGCAGCCTCACTCCCCACCCTCCCAGGCCCTTTATTTACCCAAAGGAAAGGGCCCACAGCGGCCGCCACACAGACGGGGGGGCTGGGACTTCAAATCCACTCCAACTGGAGTGAAGGGGAGAGGAGGAATGGAGGAGGGCAAAAAGAAAGAAATAAATGAAGATGAGTTTGGGTCCCTAATTTGGCCCAGGGGATATAGGGAGAGAGGGAGAGACTCCCAGGTCCAATATTTAGGCTGGGGGACAGGGTTAGACACAGAGCTCCAGCAGAGCCCCAGCCCCCCAGGCCCCCCAGGAGGAAGCGGAGGTCAGGGGGAAACGCAGCTTTTATTTGTGTTGTTACCGTGTCAGATCCAATTTGCAGCGCAGTCAGGAGGGGGTTAAATGAGATTACCAGCTTTGGACACTGTCACCAGACTCTGCTGTCACTGCTGTTGCTAGCTGCTGGGCATGCTAAATGACTATTTAATAGTCAGCTGTTTTAGCCCTTTTGGGATAGCCAGGCTGGCAGAAGGGCTGGAAAAAGCACTATTCAGCAACAGTTTGGAACTGGGGGGTTTTTGTTTGTTTGAATTCTACTACTTTTCACTTTTTTGTAACCTGTTTTATGTCTCAAATGAATAAGGATAGTTCAAATGGACAATCATTGGCCTTGGTTGAGTGAACAGACATTTTCTCAATCCCGTTTAATGTGTGGGTTTAAATGGCAGCACTGTTGATACCCCTGACGTATTTACCCTTGTGGGTAGTGAGTAGTATGTTCACTTTCTCCCAGTGTCCATTGAGATTCTAAATATCATACCAATTTTGCTGTATTCTTTGACTCTGTAGTTACCGTAGGTTTGAGGTATATAGGTGGGATTGTGATAGCATGGTTTGGGGAGGAAGTGGCTGTGGTTGGGGAGACATGGGTAGAGGGGGAAAGGGGGCAGTGGGATTGACGTAAATCCTGTCGGTGGTGTATCATCGCTCATAATCCTTTCATGCTCCATTAATCCCTCTTCGCCAGGGTCGCCTTCGCCAGGGCCCTCCTCCTAATAACCATAATCTCATTACGCAACAAATCAAAACTTTCCTATTTATCTGCAGATTTCAAATGAAACTAATAAGGCTTTACCCATACAGTCCTCTGTCTCCTTGTAACCACCACCACCACCCCTCCGCCCCCCCAAAACCCTAATCATATTTCTGCCTATCTAAAAGCAATCAGTGATTGTGTTAGCTACGGAGTACGGAGCGCTACTGACAATACCAGGGGAAAGGAAAGAGCCCAGCTGGACTAATTAAATTAAATGCTAGGCTGCCAGAGCTTCGTCGCTCCTATCGCTAGCTCTCCCTCTCAGTCTCTCTCTCTCGCTCTAGCTTGTAGCTCGTACCGTGCGGGCCTGGTGAGAAGGGGTGCAGAATTAATAAGCATTACGGTGCGATGCGGGAGATGATATCATAATGGAAGCAGAGCTTTGATGTGAAGAGTCCCTCATTGAAATTCAATGTACCATAATGTACCATAGTGACAGATGCCATGGAGATGTGTGGTAGCCGCTGGGCCAACCAGAGAGAGGCCTTTGGAGTATCTGTCTCTGGTTAGGGGTTTTGCTTTTAATGTGTGCGTGAATGGGCACAGGTGTGGTAGCACAGGCAGTGTTGAGTTGTTGGTTTGGGTTTGTGTTTCTGGACACAGGTCTGGTTGGTAAGACAGGTAGTGTTGTTGGTTTGGGTTTGTGTTTCTGGACACAGGTCTGGTTGGTAAGAGAGGTAGTGTTGTTGGTTTGGGTTTGTGTTTCTGGACACAGGTCTGGTTGGTAAGACAGGTAGTGTTGTTGGTTTGGGTTTGTGTTTCTGGACACAGGTCTGGTTGGTAAGAGAGGTAGTGTTGTTGGTTTGGGTTTGGGTTTGTGTTTCTGGACACAGGTCTGGTTGGTAAGACAGGTAGTGTTGTTGGTTTGGGTTTGTGTTTCTGGACACAGGTCTGGTTGGTAAGACAGGTAGTGTTGTTGGTTTGGGTTTGTGTTTCTGGACACAGGTCTGGTTGGTAAGACAGGTAGTGTTGTTGGTTTGGGTTTGTGTTTCTGGACACAGGTCTGGTTGGTAAGAGAGGTAGTGTTGTTGGTTTGGGTTTGGGTTTGTGTTTCTGGACACAGGTCTGGTTGGTAAGACAGGTAGTGTTGTTGGTTTGGGTTTGTGTTTCTGGACACAGGTCTGGTTGGTAAGACAGGTAGTGTTGTTGGTTTGGGTTTGTGTTTCTGGACACAGGTCTGGTTGGTAAGACAGGTAGTGTTGTTGGTTTGGGTTTGTGTTTCTGGACACAGGTCTGGTTGGTAAGACAGGTAGTGTTGACTGGCGATGAGAGCGATTCACACTCAACTTTGAGATGTCTGTGGTGCTCCTTAAGTTAAGATAAGTCTGGTGACTATTTTCAACTGAGAATGGCACTGCAGTCAGGGAGTAAACATCACTTTCCTATAGCAGTTACAGTTGCGTTTCTCACGACAGACATATTCATACTGTGTTTTCTAAGACATATATCCATTTATAATGACATAAATATATTTTCTCAGAAACTGGGCCTTCTGGCAATTTATCCTGAGACGACTCTGAGAAATCCGACCGTACATGTTCCCCATTTTTCCTCTCACACTCCCGCTGAGAGCGAACCGAACCGCCGAGCAGTGGTCGGACTAATAGATGCCGCAAAAGTGCATTAGCTAATAAGCATGTAAGCAGCAAAGTGGTTAACAGGGATACTTTCTCTCACTCCCCTCCAGACTGGCACATAGCAACCATTATGCCTTCTCTCTCTGAGTGCAAAGAGCTTTTAATATAGCCTCTGACCCAGGGTGACGAGACGTCGACAGAAAGACTCTCGGTCCTAGTTTGGGGCTTCGTTCTCTGCCCATTATGGTCGCGGCCTATTACTTGAGTAATGAGTGACATGAGGTCTAATTATAAATGTGCTTGGAGATGCTGGGTTATTAAATGTAAAGAGCTAGCTGGCAGTGCCATTAACAGGGCTCCACTAAGTGATGTCTGTGAACTGCTAAAAAGCCCTCACATTCATTACATATCAATCAAAGAAGGTGTAGTGATTAATTGATGAACGACTGAGACAATACTTAACAGCCCCTCAAAAATCACTTCTGTAACAACATTAGAAAATTAGTAAAAATTGGAGGGGAAAATGAATATTCTGTAGGGGAGTATGGGAAAAGATGAGCTATTTTTCACATTCATCACTCCATCAAGGGAAATTTAGTATTCTTTCTAACAAAGATATCTACATATATTTCAGGTTGTTGTGTCCCTGGAAATAATCAGAATTTATGTAAAAATGACTGTTTTGAAAAGGATGTCAAAGAAAGTGGTCTCTTGGCAAAACTTAATCCGGGTATGGGGTAAGGTGAGCCGCCTTGGGGTAAGTGGGTGATGATGTCCTGTAACAGTGGGTGATGGTGCTGGTAGGTCAACGTTTAATTCATGGAATGGGGATGAGGTATATTGTATATCTTAAATGTATGCCTACATTCACAGATAGATCTCTGTGTTCAATATCACTTACCCTTCCATTTTGTGACCAGTTGTCTGGGACAGGGGTGTTGTTTCCATCTGCCAATTCACAGTCAAGTTCTCCACATCTGAGGCTACTAAACCCATGAAACTGGTCCGCAAAATTCTTGCTATGTTTAGGCAAGCTCAGACTCCATGTCATCAGATAGGGCCTTGTGTGCCTCTGCTACTCTAGCGTAGCCTCTCTTTCACACAGGCACATGTTCATTGGATTTTTTTGTCAATGCACCTCTTCACTGTCATTCAGTCTATTTGTTCATCCCTTGCTGCTGCTCAAACTGGCTTTTTCTTCCCTTCTCTCAATTTCCTGGCTGCTCTCTGAAGAACCTCAAGGGGGCTAGATCCTTGCTTGTTTTACTTTTGTATACACATATGCATGACACATTGCAAAAATACTATGCATATTGTGCATAAAGCTGACCAAATATAATCCTGATTTGTGCTGGTACGGCGGCCATTGGCTCAAACAATTTGACTATATTAGCCCACACAGCTACATGGATGCACATTCATTCTAGGTTTAGGACCTCATATTATAGCTTATAGAGACCCCAACTGATGTATAAAACAATCTACTTTGGTTTAGATACAAGCGTCATGAAACCTATAACACAAGCAATTCATTTGACTTTGTCAAAATTAGTTGTTGGACCTAACTTGCTTATGACTTTTTCCATGTAGGTACTTCCTTCATAGACCCCATTAAATGATGACCTCTTCCTAAACATTTGGTCACATTATTAATTTTGTGTATGGTTTCCTGGAAACAAGGGGTGCCTCAACTAACTCTTTGGCTCAACTTACCCCACTCTCCCTAGCATATCTGTACTAAATCTATCTGTGCATTCTGAAGGTTTGGTGTCAGATTATTATAGAAAGAACACCTGAAGGTTTGGTGTCAGATTATTATAGAAAGAACACCTGAAGGTTTGGTGTCAGATTATTATAGAAAGAACACCTGAAGGTTTGGTGTCAGATTATTATAGAAAGAACACCTGAAGGTTTGGTGTCAGATTATTATAGAAAGAACACCTGAAGGTTTGGTGTCAGATTATTATAGAAAGAACACCTGAAGGTTTGGTGTCAGATTATTATAGAAAGAACACCTGAAGCTCCTTTTGAAGGCTGGATCTTTCTGAACTCTCGGGGTACGTCTATGGTATTAATGGACGACTGTCAAATAACAGCTCATGAATAAATATACATTTTAAAATGACTAGTGGCCATACTATAGTACCCTTAAACTCAACTCTGGACCACGAAGCCAGTTCCCCTGCATTTTTTAATTGTTCCACTCTAATTAGGGATTTAGACCTGGGACACCAGGTGTGTGCAATTAAGGATCAGGTAGAGCAGAAAACCAGCAGGCTCTGGACCTCGTAGGGTCAGAGTTGATTACCCCTGCTATAGTACAATATCTATTTAGTAATTCAGTTATATTATATGAAACCCTTAGGTGAAAATTGTACGGTGTATTGGTTGCAAAACAGGTTGAGTTGGAAATACAGTATATAGCGGTATATTCCGTGTATATACTGTATTAATATACTGGTGTACTTAAACAGTATATAAACAAGACCTTCAGTTACATAGATGACATGATCTATCTATCTATCTAAACAATTCAAAAGCCACAGAATGACATTGACCTTATTGGAAATTGAGTTCAATAAACAAGGACAGAAAGCTCAATATGAAGAACGAAGCACTGGGATTTTCTTTTTATCATGAACAATGTTTTCAGATACATCGCGTGCACTTTGACGGTACATGGAGAGTTGACCTTGAGTCAGGAAGAGAAGATCTTCTGTCCTGTTTTGGTGGACCGTACTAGATTCAGGAGCCACTGTTGCAGTGGTTAAACACAGTTTTTGGGATGAGCTTTGTGAAACTTTTTTCTCTTGTTTTCACAGCTAACTTTTTCATGAATGGACCAGATCACTTTGAGTTCCATTCACACTCAGAATTTGCCACAGTCACATTCAGTTGAGTTCCATTCACACTCAGAATTTGCCACAGTCACATTCAGTTGAGTTCCATTCACACTCAGAATTTGCCACAGTCACATTCAGATGAGTTCCATTCACACTCAGAATTTGCCACAGTCACATTCAGTTGAGTTCCATTCACACTCAGAATTTGCCACAGTCACATTCAGTTGAGTTCCATTCACACTCAGAATTTGCCACAGTCACATTCAGATGAGTTCCATTCACACTCAGAATTTGCCACAGTCACATTCAGTTGAGTTCCATTCACACTCAGAATTTGCCACAGTCACATTCAGATGAGTTCCATTCACACTCAGAATTTGCCACAGTCACATTCAGTTGAGTTCCATTCACACTCAGAATTTGCCACAGTCACATTCAGTTGAGTTCCATTCACACTCAGAATTTGCCACAGTCACATTCAGATGAGTTCCATTCACACTCAGAATTTGCCACAGTCACATTCAGATGAGTTCCATTCACACTCAGAATTTGCCACAGTCACATTCAGATGAGTTCCATTCACACTCAGAATTTGCCACAGTCACATTCAGTTGAATTCCATTCACACTCAGAATTTGCCACAGTCACATTCAGTTAAGTTCCATTCACACTCAGAATTTGCCACAGTCACATTCAGTTGAGTTCCATTCACACTCAGAATTTGCCACAGTCACATTCAGTTGCTACAACTCTATGTAGTGACTTTTTAAGGTCCTTGTCCAAGAACAGGTGTGGAACCAGTCAAGTGTTGATCTGTTCAGATTACTATGTGCTGCAAAGTATATGGATTCTTCATTACCAAAGTACTACAGACAGACAGACAGACAGACAGACAGACAGACAGACAGACAGTGAACCTGATGCATATGAGCTTTGGCAGTATTTCAAACAAATTCCACAATATTTGTGCTTTCAGACCACTTTACTTTTTCCACATTTTGTTATGCTGTTATGTTACAGCCTTATTGTAACGGTCATCGGTGGAAGAAGGTGAGGACCAAAGTGCAGCGTGGTACTTGTTCATGTTATTTATTTAAGCGGAACACTATCAAACAAAGAAACAACAAAAGCACAACCGAAACAGCTCCGTCAGGTGCAAACCACACTAAACAGAAAATATAATCACCCACAACACAAGGGTGAAAACAGGCTACCTAAGTATGGTTCTCAATCAGGGAGAACGATTGGCAGCTGCCTCTGATTAAGAACCATACCAGGCCAAACACAGAAATACCAAATCATAGAAAAAAGAACATAGACAACCCACCCAACTCACGCCCTGACCATACTAAAACAAAGACATCACAACGGCACTAAGGTCAGAACGTGACACTTATTCTAAAATGCATTAAGTTATATTTTTTCCTCATCAATCTACATACAATGCCCCATAACGACGAAGCAAAGTTTCTAGAAATTTTGCAAATGTATAAAAAAATAATAATAACTGAAATACCTTACTTACAGAAGTATTCAGACCTTTTGCTATGAGACTCGAAATTGAGCTCAGGAGTATCCTGTTTCCATTAAGCATCCATGAGATGTTTCTACAACTTGATTGGAGTCCACCTGTGGTAAATTCAATTGATTGGACATGATTTGGAAAGGCACACACCTGTCTATATAAGGTCCCACAGTTGACAGTGCATGTCAGAGCCAAAACCAAGCCATGAGGTCGAAGGAATTGTCCATAGAGTTCCGAGACAGGATTGTGTCGAGGCACAGATCTGAGGAAGGGTACCAAAGCATTTCTGCAGCATTGAAGGTCCCCAAGAACACAGTGGCCCAATCATTCTTAAATAGAAGAAATGTGGAAACCCCAAGACTATCCTAGAGCCAAACTGAGCAATCGGGGGAGAAGGGCCTTGGTCAGGGAGGTTACCAAGAACCCTATTTGTCACTTTTACAGAGCTCGAGAGTTCCTCTGTGGAGATGGGAGAACCTTACAGAAGGACAAACATCTTTGCAGCACTCAATCAATCAGGCCTTAATGGTAGAGTGGCCAGACGGAAGCCACTCCTCAGTAAAAGGCACATGACAGCCCGCTTGGAGTTTGCCAATAGGCACCTAAAAGACTCAGACCATAAGAAACAAGATTCTCTGGTGTGATGAAACCAAGATTGAACTCTTTGGCCTGAATGCCAAGCACCACGTCCGGAGGAAACCTGGCACCATCCCTACGGTGAAGCATGGTGGTGGAAGCATCATGCTGTGGATGTTTTTTCAGCGGCAGGGACTGGGAGACTAATCAGGATCAAGGGAAAGAAGAACGGAGCAAAGTGCAGAGATATCGTTGATGAAAACCTGCTCAGACTGGGGTGAAGGTTCACCTTCCAACAGGACTACGACCCTAAGCACACAGCCAAGACAACACAGGAGTGGCTTCGGGACAAGTCTCTGAATGACCTTGAGTGTCCCAGCCAGAGCCTGGACTTGAAGCAGATCAAACATCTTTGGAGAGACTTGAAAATAGCTGTGCAGCAACACTCCCCATCCAACCTGACAGAGCTTGAGAGGATCTGCAGAGAAGAATGGGAGAAACTCCCCAAATACAGTTGTGCCAAGCTTGTAGTGTCATACCCAAGAAAAATCGAGGCTGTAATCGCTGCCAAAGGTGCTTCAACAAAGTAATGAGTAAAGGGTCTGAATACTTATGTAAATACAACATTTACTTTTTTAATTTGTTATACATTTGCAAAAATGATGGGTTATTGTGTGTAGATTGATGAGGGGAAAAACAATTTAATACATTTTAGAATAAGGCTGTAACGTAACAAAATGTTGAAAAAGTTAAGAGGTCTGAATACTTTCCGAATGCACTGTATATGTGTAGTGTAGCTCTATACAGTAACCGAGCACAATAAGAAGGAAACTTCATATTAAGTGTTGCCAAGAATTGAATTAAACCTATAAAACACATGTTAAGATTAGAGAGCCGTGTCCATGACAACAACATGTCTTCTGGCTACGGGCCTACATGTTCTCACTCTCAGCCCTGTCAATGCTCTTAAATTCAGCAGGAGCTGACATCTGCTGCGACAGCAAGCTTACACAAACTGCTCTGCAAAAACGGCCTTTGATGCCATTAGCCCCTGCCGGGCGCTAACATGTTGTTTCTAGGAGCTTCAGCTGATGCTACAACACAGGGGAGAGACAGGGGAGAGAAAGGCTGTGTAGGGCGCTGGGGCTGTGGGCTTAGAGATTCCACAGCTAACAGGGGGGGGGGGGGGGGGGGGGGGGGGGAGCCAGAGAGGCAGAAGAGAGCTGTGAACATCCCCGTGTGCTTATCTATCCAGGGTGCTTTGATCCTCCAATGAGAGCCGGGGGTGGGGGTGGGTGAGGGTGGCTGCTGCTCCATGTTAGGGCTCAATAGGCATCACTCTCAGAACATAGAAATACACTTAATAGAATGGCCCTTCACATTTTTTTAAGTGTCCTGTTGTAGACTTGGAAACATTTCATGAATGCAAGTCTACAACAGGTCTCAGAATCGAGTGGATTTCTAGGTGTTCTTCACTTGCAGTAACTTCACCATGTTGGGTTAACAGTAAAACATGATGTTGCTAGAGCTGTGTATTTTCTATTTGTTCCGTACTACATATATTGACACATACTGATAATACCACGGAGAGGAACCTTTAGCAATAGGTTCAACTGTGGCTTTTTTTCTTTGCCCCTAATAGCAGGGGCTGCTCCCCTGTTTGATTTACGGTGCCCTTGAACACCATTTGTTCAATGGCTTTTAGAAGGGGCTCGTGAGGGTTGATGTGTCTGAATATGGTTGGGGACGGAACAGGCCACTCCTGCTTTTACGCGTTTGTCTCCCTCGTTTCTAGATGCCTCCAGGCCTGACCCCAAATGCCCTGCCTCTTAGCAACAAAGCAGTAGATAGGCGCTTCATGGGGGACCATTACACTGAGTACTCTGAACAGCGACAACGCAGGCCTTGATCGAGACGGGAAAGTGGAGCGACAGACATAAAAGCAGAACTGTGTGCTTTAGCCTACATGGACCAGCTCTCTGATGAAAATGTATTTTCTCTCAGGGAGTCTAACCTGGCTAAATAAAGATTACATGGAAATATGAGTATTATGATCAATGCTCTTCAGCGCGACATTGACAGTACTCAAAGATGTACTCAAACTAAAGACTCATACTGGTACCTGTAAATAGGCCCGGAGGCATGAGAAAAGGCTTCGAAACCAGAGAATGCCAATGTCACCAACTCCGTTGGAGCAGTCCATCCTATAAGTTGTCTAAAAGGAATTGGCCATATTATAAAGTGATGAGTCATTTGAATTTCAAATTGTGTCAAGCACAACCTCTCGTTGTGCGTAGTCTGAAGTGAAACTATCCCTTCAACATGAGGCATGATGGGTAAAAGGTACTTCAGTGAGTGGACTGTGAGCTCACTGAAGTGCCTTGAAGGCTTGAGATAAACGTCTATTGGTTATATTTCTATATCTCCTGTCTCCTGTGTGAAATGGACAAATGCCATGGGCCTGTGTGGACCAAACAAGGCTAAATTAGGTGAATGAAATAGGACTCTATAAATGTCTATGGATAATGGGATACACATTCAGTCTGCTTCAGTTCAGAATGTGATAGAGACATGTGAGACGTTTAGCCCCCAAGGAAATAGCATATGACTGTCATTTTCAATACGGGACATATTTAAAAACAGATTGCAGACATGTTAAACCTAACTGCCATCACCTGCCAGGGGTTGTAAATGTCAACAACAAGAAATAAACACTTATCAACAAACAGTAAGCAAACACTTATCAACAAAGAGGAAACCCTATAGAGGAGAAGGTGGAATTGTTGATTCATAAACCCAGTGAAGAAAGTACCAAGAAAACAGTTATTGGAGCTCAAGAATGTTAAGACTAGAGGCTCCAAGACATTTGTCTCTTGATATTCTCAGAGCATGTAACAATTACATTAATATAAGGTTACTGAAATATCCGTTTTTATTTTTGCAGTTGCAAACCTGAACATTACGGATTATGGATAATATCCTGTCACAAAATACAGGATGACTGTAACCCATATAGTCTGAGGTTATGTTATGATAATAGAATCGTACAAATTCCCAACAGGGACGAAACAGGCGTATAGCCTAACAGTCGAGCTGAATAGGATGAATCGGCTGGTTTCTTACGGTGAAAAAGATGGTGTATACAGTTTGTAGTCCGGCTCCCTCGTCGAGCTCCCCAACTCCCAGCTGTCTTCACACCAGTGATTTGTTTTCATTCATCCTTCGGCAGGGAAGGAACCAAGAAGGAAGACACGAAAAGCGGTCAGATATATTTGAATACCCACGGAAATTCAATTTGGAGAGAAACAACTATTTTTAATTGTCCATTAGATATTTAAATTATTTTATTTGCTTCTCGTGTCCTGTCAGTATGGGGTGTGAGTGAATTTGCGTTGGGCATGCCCATCAAGGCCACTGATGAATAGTTGAATTAGATTTCCTTATTTTCTTGTAAAACATTTTTTTTTTAATATGGGGATATTTTCAAAAATTCTTTAGAGTGAGACTATAGAGCTAGAATTCACATGACTTGGATCCCATTGAAAAGACACCTTTATTTCCTCCAGTCTATTATGTATAATGAGTAATGAAGTAGCCTCATGACAGACAAACCGCCACAAATAATGGCATCATTAGTGTGTGTGTGGGGGGTGGGGGGGTGGGGGGGTGGGGGGGGGGATGTTTCGCGTGAATGTGTACCTTGCTGCTTGGAGTATTAGTCATAATGGGTGTATAATGTATAACTGTAATAACATATTGTAAGTGCCCAGACAGGATAAATTCCAACAATAAAGTTCGTCATAATACCGGTTTAAAATCCATAGATAACTCGAATAAATAGAAACGTGATCATTTTTTAAATATGGAAATACATTTTTTTTAAATACAGATACATTTAAAGTTCCAAGAATAGCATATGTTCTAGCTCTATCCTATATTGTGGTTGTTCATTATGCGCGCTGTGTTGGAGGACGGAATAGAGCAACAGACAGATGTAGGCTAAAACTCGCAACATAGTAGCATGCGCCCCTGTTATCCACGCCCGCCCCCACGTGCCAATTATCTTCCCAAAACTCGCTGAGAGGCGACAGAAGCACCTGACAGATGTTGACCGTTTAAAGCCGCGCATTCTCGCGAGTTCAAGAGACACTCCACGTGCACTTTAGGGACGGGATGAAACGGAGAGACGGCACTTTAGCAGCATCGGATGAAGGTTTTGGAACAAGCTCTTGTCAATGGTTAGATACTGACAGAAGAAGAAAAGTATTCAGCAATATGATGAGGATTTTCCTTACTCAGTCTAATTCCAAATATTGATGCAAAAGACATTTAATTTTGTTAAACAAACTTTGATTTTGGAGAAATACTTGGAAAATACTTTGAATCTGATTTACCAAACTGAACAGGAACAGGACAGGAACACAAACATTAATTTGCATGACCTTTCTATTTGCATTTGAATCGATAAAAAGCACAGAAATCATTAATTGAATCATTATTCAAAAGTGTTCGTAGGCCATAGTAATATGATAACAATAGCGTAATAATAATAGCCATTAATAACACAATAATCATAATAATCATTGGGTATAAAATGCATCTGTATTTTGTATGCTTTATTTTAGTTTTTTGATCGATTGTTCAATGTTTACAGTAACAATAGCAGGAAAGCACATTTAATGGGAAGCACATTTAAGGTGGCAGGCAGCCTAGCGGTTAAGCGTTGGACCAGCGCAAGGTCGCTGGTTCGAATCCCAGAGCGATTAGGTAAAAAATCTCTAAACGTGCCCTTGAGCAAGGTACTTAACCCTAATTGCTCTGGGTACAAGCGTCTGCTAAATTACTATAAATTAATGATTCGTGTAAATATTATTTTAACTATGTCTATGATAGTGTGTACTGACAGCAAGCATCATGTATGGTCGCAGGGTTGGGTCAAAATCGTTTTCAATTCAGTCAGGGGAATTCAAATTTAATTCCTGATTCGACCTATTTATTGTCATTGGTAGACATGGAATTGACAGTGTCAAATTGCCTTAGCCGTGGCAGTTGCAAGGAGGCCTGCCTATTCATTGCAACGTATATTTTACATCTCCTTAGATAACATGTAATTTACCCAAGCTTACAATGCTGAATGTCAGGTTGACACGGGGATGGATAAGCAAATAGTCAGCGAATCGCACCTGAAAAATTGTTACTTTGATAAATCATGAATTTCCTATGTAAACCTGAGCTACATCTAGAATGTAAATATGCAGATACTGCCACTATCAACCGCGTTACAGAATTCGTCAAATTACGAATAATGTTTTGGACGTATCAGCTTCATTATTTAAAAACTCTGGCACTGTGTTTCAAGGGCTTTAATATAAAAATGCGTATTTCGATTTGAGTTAGTATTTCGTTATTTTTCATATAGGACTGTATCAGTGAATAAAAAAATAAAACATTCATTACTCACTAAATAGCCTGCTTTTGGTGTGTGTTTGTTGCAGGCCTATAAGTAGCCTGCGTGTGAGAGAGACCACTGAGAGCGAGTGCAGTGTAGTAGTAGCCTACAGTGTGTTTCAGTTCTGCGAGCGCTGTCTTTCAGCACCACGACGCGCGTTCATGGAATGTGCGCACCCGCCGAATTGAGTCTCCAGTAGACGGCGATCAAGCTCTGCCACTATGGATCCGAGCCTTTCTCCTGAAGATGTTCTTTCATACTCGGTGTCAATTGTGACCTTCTCTGTTTGGCAATGATAATTAAAACGTATTGATACAGCAAGGTATTGGCCAATAGGACTCTATACTTGTTTTGCAATCATTCGCCCTTGTGAATTTGTGAGTAATTTCTGAATAGCCACTCAAGGCCTGGTTCGAAAAACCTATTTTAGATAATTAATTGTGCATTAATGTTTTACGTTGAATAGGTTATACAATTCACAAGCATATTTTTTTGTGTAAAATATTAGATAACTGGTTGAGTTTCTTTCTGTCATTAATTCATTTATTGATGTGGAATTGGTTTGGTGGACTGCCAACCCTTGAATAGACTGTAGACATACTTTGCTATGGGGCTATGGAAACACAAAAACAAATGATATAGCCTTAATGAAATTAGCTGAATTTGAATCGACATAATCCACAATTACAATGTAAATTTACTTTTAATCCGCCTGTCTGCATATTTCAAGACATGTCATATGAGGATGCAGTGAGATACCGGATGGGTTGGACAACACTCTTCTCGTTAATTATCTTTTAAAATAAAAAGTATACTTAAAAACTGTAAATAACCAATCATCCATCCATTAAGACAATGGAAAAATAATCATATGCTTCATTATCTAAATATTGAAAGAGCGTGGGCGACGGAGAGGAACAAAATGGTGCAATTTGAGGACATGTGGCAGAGAGTAGCGCAGGCACAGAAAATAGGGTTGAGAACAGGTGGGTATGAGCAGGTGTGATGTCGTTGAGGTTTGTGTGTATTTTGTATGTACATGCTTTGTATTGTAAAAATAAATAAAAAACTATTTAAAAAAATAAATTAGCGTAATAAAAATATCTCTGAAATGTTAAGTGACGACGTAGTTTTAAGTCTTGTTTTGTTTATTGAAGCCATATGTTAGGTAAAACCATGAGGCAGGTCACTCAGAATTGCATGTTGCAATGTATCTGTATTTACCCTGCTTGGCCTATAAACACCCAGAGATTGCAGGGGGAGAAATGTCTCCCACAGAATAGTACATCGAGGAGAAATACTATATTGCTTTCTCTCATCATGGGTAACTCCCATGTGGTTCTAGCACAATGTCAATTGTAGCAATCCCCCCTCCACCGCTTTTAGACAAAAGGGTTTGGCTGGCACGTGCTCTGGGCGTCAGTCACCTGTTTCTTAGCAACCGGCACAACAGGAAAACACCTGTGGCTCCAAATAGGCTGCTGATAATGGGACTAGGCCTATCTTTCCTCTTATTTGCAGATAACCCAAGCTAATTATCACAGAGAAATCCAAATGAAACCACATTTAGATGTTGTGTTGATTTCTCCAAGAAGGGGTTGTGTTTATTTTTTTTTATCTTCTCGTGTTTTATTGTGCCTTTTTCTTGTCCTGAGTTGTTATGGGCTATGGGAATTATCCTATTTCATTTCAATATTGTGCTGATTCCAAAATGATTAGACTTGCTTTAAAACAACATCTTTCAATAGAACGAGTTCAATATTATTTCCATGTCATGAATATAGATAGACAGGCTACCAATTATAATTATGTAATCACCTGGCTATGAAATGCATATGTAGACCTAGCCTACATTCATTTTTGTATAACCAATCAATGCTATTCTCGACATATGCGTTGTTTTGGAAAGGGGGGTCACACTGTAGACCGCGCGTATCTGTTTGGGGGAATTTTGGTCTAAATCTGTCCCTTTCCCTATGCATTATCATCACGGACATTATCTTTGTAAAATAACCAAACTTGTCAAAGTAGGTTATTATTATTTACGTTCCCTTATGGGAGTTGGAGGTAACCCACTACTTGCGGGTGAGTAGCTCTAGCCCTCCTATGTCACCTGACCGCGAGACTGCATGCAAATCACGCCTTTCCTAAAGCGCCATTGGCCACCACCACCTCATTTAGTCGCTGTCAACGCGCATCATATGGGTAAGCTCGGTAACTTTACGACTATAGGCACAGAAAGTAGCTCAAAGAGACGCTTTTCATCGAGCTGGATGTGGAAAAAACAAGAGGAGAAAACGACTAATACAGAGAAGGAAGGAAAAGTTTATCGAAGTACCTTTAATTTTGGATTGTATTTCTTCGTTCCATTTTTTTATTTATTTTTTTCCGGGAGGGTTGATTTGCGCAAGTGACGGTGTGTGCCAGCAGTGTGGAGGTGCCGTGACTGAATGTTTCCGTGTATTGGTTGAAAAAGTTAACGCCAGGTGAATGTATAGTATGATGATGGAGACTGACCTACACTCCCCAGTGCCCCAAACGAACACGAATTCGGGGCACACGGGAGGATCAAGCAATGGGAACAAAGTCAACCAAGACCGCGTAAAGAGACCGATGAATGCCTTCATGGTTTGGTCCCGGGGCCAGCGGCGGAAGATGGCTCAGGAGAACCCCAAAATGCACAACTCCGAGATCAGCAAGCGGCTCGGCGCCGAGTGGAAGGTGATGTCCGAGGCGGAGAAGAGACCCTTCATCGACGAGGCGAAGCGGCTACGAGCTATGCACATGAAGGAGCATCCGGATTATAAATACAGACCGAGACGAAAGACCAAGACACTGTTAAAAAAGGACAAATACTCTTTGGCCGGTGGGCTGCTTACCGGGACAGGGGGTGGGGGTGTCGGTCTAGGGATGAGCCCTGGGGTCGGACAGAGGTTAGACAGTCCCGGGGGTCACGTTGGTGCGTCTGCTGCCAGCTACGCGCACATGAATGGCTGGGCGAACGGTGCGTACTCCGGGCAGGTGGCTGCAGCTGCGGCGGCCGCGGCCATGATGCAGGAGGCTCAGCTCGCCTACAGCCAGCACCCGGGCAGCGGGCACCACCACCACTCACACCACCACCACCCGCACAACCCCCAGCCCATGCACCGCTACGACATGTCGGCCCTCCAGTACAGCCCCATCTCGAACTCTCAAAGCTACATGAACGCCTCTCCATCCGGCTACGGCGGGATCACCTACACGCAGCACCAGAGCTCTGGTGTCGCCTCGTCCGGGTCGATGGGCACGCTGGGCTCTCTGGTGAAATCGGAACCGAGTGTGAGCCCTCCCGTCTCTACTCACTCGCGCGCCCCGTGTCCCGGGGACTTGAGGGACATGATAAGCATGTATTTACCGACGGGGGAAGCTGCAGGTGACCCGTCCGTTCAAAGTAGACTTCACGCGCTGCCGCAGCACTACCAGAGCTCCACGACAGGGGTAAACGGAACTGTTCCATTGACACATATTTAGAAAGAGAGAGAGAGAGAGAAACATGACTGTGCGATAAGCGCAACAAAATCACATAACCAAATATTTACCTCTTTTAGAATGTTGCTATCTCTTTGTACAGGCTATTGGTTATTGTACATTGAAGGCGAATATCTTAATTTAAAAACAATAAGAATACATTAGACAAAATGAACTTTTTCAGTGGGGTATTGTCTGTCCACGTTTATGAAACACGAGTAGGCCTAATTGCGCATTGGGTTTACTTGCTATCTAACTGATGGGGATGCCAAGATTTGAGACGATTTAGGTTGTGAAGTATTTACATTTTCTGTGGAAACATAACCGTTAATAAGGACATTTAAATGAGATAACCGTGTGATTAGAAGGAATGTGGAAAATGTTTTTAAAAGTTTACAAGATTTCCATTCATTTCACGTTTTCTTGTTTGTAAACACGTGGGTTGCTGTATCTGAAACATTTGTTTTTGTTGTTGTAAAAAAGAAATGTAAATTGTGAATAAATACTAGATGATATTGATAAGCAACTGTAAATAATTTACAAAATGCAATTCTGCCAGGAAAGAAAACAATTTTGCGTTGAAGTATGAGTTAAATAAATTTCCCAGATGTTTCACTGGTTATGGAAAAACGTGTTAGTTTCGTTACTTTGGATTGTATAGGTTTTCTACTTGACACAGTTTGAGTTAACAATGTTAAGGCTAATTAATATTTATATAATTGATGGAAGATTTACAAGTTATATAACCAAATATCTACGAGATGCTGGCTCTATTGGTTGTCTGTCTAAACCAACATCGGGTAAAAACGTATAGTGACTGAAATCGAGTGCATTACATATGGCAAATATGCGTAAATAAGGATGAATTAGTAATGGTGGACGTAATTACTTATTAGACAGGACATCAGACAGGGTTATAGGCCTATACATTAATTTATTTGGAAGTGCAGCAGCAATAGCTTTAACGATACTATCATGTATCATATCAGTATTCAGCATGTTTGGAATAAATATGCTCGAATATGTGATAACTGTTTTTTACTACTGAATTAAGATAGGCCCACTAGCGTTTTAATGCTCATACATTGTTTATGTATATACATATAATGTAGGATATCATAATTATTAGCATGTCATTACTAGCATTATGCTATTGTTATTAATATGACTGATTAATCAAATAGCTGTAAAATATATATCAGATGCTCTTTGAATGTAATTTAATAATATATCATATATCTTTCGTTTTAGTACCTAAAGAAAAGGACGACGTTGTGGTAGTCGCGAGGAAGGGAACAAGACAGGCTCGAGTCACAACACCTGTTGACTTGGCTAATGTCTCGTGGGAGGAACTTCGTCTCGTTCGACTAATGTTTTGATTTTCTTTTTTTGAACGGGCTTCTTTTGATTATCTGTCCGGTCACATATGTTTTGGACCAACAGGAAGACGCTCACGCCATCGGTCAACACTAGTTAGGCCTACTGATGACAGAATCACCCCTTTTAAAATAAGTTATTTGACTGTCTGTTTTTGATCTTCTAATATCCCATAGAATTTGCCTAATAATGTAAATTTAATTGTGGACCAATTGTGATGATTTGACATGTGCGTTCTGGTTATTTGTTGATCATTGCAATATAACTATGAACCATTTTTTTCACATTCCCTTTTTCATGTTTGTCATTATACTCATACGTTAACTATATTTCAGTCATTTCCACATCTCCTAATGTGCGTAAAGATTTTATTTTTCATGGACATAATTATCATTTTCAAGAAAGTACAAAAATACGTGTTTTGGTCTACAATAATCTCATAAACTATAATATTCAAATGAGGGAATAAACGAAATGAGGGAATATTCTCTGCTCTCATTTTATTTCATTCATTTACATTGAACTTTCAGAAAGCGTGGTTATTCAAACTTTTCCAGCACTTGCTGCAATTTTGATGGAGATGACAGACACAAACTGGAAGAATCAGTGCGCCAAGATGGAGAAACATAGGCCCAATATCATTAACTAATGGTGCAAATCTGCAATGCCATTCTTTTTACATCTTGTTTGTAGAGAATTTTCAAACTTGCGTCATATTGACCTTTGATACTCGTTTCCCCCATGATTTTTGTTCGCGGTCCAATAAAGAAAATTCATTGAAAAGTGGGAGGATTAAAAATGATAAGTAAATATGCTTATTTTGCCAAGGATGCTTTCTTTGGAGACGGGGATTCTTTAGAGACGGGGATCTTTGACGCAAGGCTTGATCCCAAACTAATCCAAATTCAATGAAATGTGAATGGATGCAGATACAAAGAATATACAATTATTCATTGGTCATTTAATTAACATTCTCAATTTATCCGTGTTCACTGCTTCAGGGTATATACCAGAGACGCTGTAAAAGCACACGTGGAAAAAATCCTTTCAGCTTCAGCTAAATCTGTCTGGAGACCTGGTGTGCCATTGGCAATGAAGTGTGAAGTTTTAAGGGGATACACGTAACAAGTTAACAATCGATTAGAGCGGAGTAACTGATCAATAATCGGTGTGTATATCTTCATTTACTCCGTGCGTACTCCTTTTATTTCATTTTGCAAACACATGACTGAAGTTGATGATTGAATCAGTGTGCAGTCAAGACACCATCGCATAGTGCCTGTTTGGTTGTCATGGGGGATTAGTGTTACTGAGCGGAGTAGTGGAGAGTGTTTTGTGTAAGGTAGACAAGGATTATACGATCAGAAGAACTAACGCCGGGGTCAGAGGCAAAGACTCTCACAATTGCGCACCGGAAGTCCGGAACCATGACGTCAGTCCGGTTTCCCCAAGCTTCGCCAGCCATGAAGCAAGTCGCATAGGTCCTCAACAAAATATTATATAGAAATGTGGGCAAGTTATCAAAGAAAGTATTTCAGATCGCCTTTTATCGTTTCTATCGTCATCTCGGGACCTTCACGCTTCAGTCCACTCGCGTCAGCGCTCTATAGGCTAATAACAGGTCAATAGCCAGGCATATAACCGTAACATTTGGCCTTGGTCAATGGTCAATACCGAGCTGTTCATTCAAAATTATGGCCGGAGAGTCGGAAAATCTAAAAGTGTCTATAAACTATTTTAGTGTATCCTACATCCCACTTCTTATACAGTGATATTTTAGATTGGATTCCTATATATGGTGTACAAACTTGATTGTTACTCTGACAAAACACACTTAAACCAGCCCTAGTCTAAAGTAAACAATAGTCTATATGCCACTGTTCTATTCAACTACCATAGGTCATCAAACTATTCATCCTCAACATTTGTACTCTTGTCTAAGAGTTGTTCTCTGGTATCCAATCTTTAACGTAATAGAGGTAAAATGCCTTTCTAAAAGCATCATCAGATAGAAATGACATGTATCGATTTAAATGTTGTTCTAACCTACCCTACTACACACAATGGAATCCCCACTACATTTGATTTGAGTCTTATCGTGTATCTAAAGTAGAGACGCACAAAGACTGGAGCAAGTCCATGGACCGTTTCCAAATCCAAAATAAACGTTCTGCAAAACTTCACCCACAATAATTACCCAATTATTTGTGAAAAGTGTGTGTGTGAGAGAGAGAGAGGCAGCGGAGGCCCCTGACCATTAAATCTCCCCACCACGCGGTATTCTTATCTTGTAGACACCGATACATTCAGCACCAGGAAGCCTCCAACGCGCGTTAGTATTTGCCATCCAGTAAACCCCCGATCTCTTGCACTCGGTGTCCTAAATGTGGATAATTAGCATCACTTTATCACGCCTCCGCATATTTTCTTTTCGCTCCTAAAAACCTCTTCGCTGCCATTGGTTGCCTTTCTGTCACAGGAGATTATGGAGACAGATTGCAAAAAACGAATGTGCTGAAACCAGATTAGCGCGGAATAGAAATAGCAACCGGGCCAATAAATTCCTCGCGAGGGCCTTATCGTACAATTACACGTTGACATGTTTAACAATTTTTCAGCCTCTTAATCCTCCGCCCCTTCCAAGAGTTGACGTTTTGTGCGTGTGTATGTGTGTGTGTGTGTTCGTGTGCGCGCGCGATGTTTTTCCACCCTAAATAGAATCCTCTAAATGTGAAAGACAACTGATAAAGACTTGGGAAACATTTGATAACAACATTTAGGTAGTTTAGATACAGACCAGTTTAGATAATAAATATCACTGATTTGAACGCTATTCACTTAATGGGCGCATTCCAAAATAATCTGTGCTAATAGAGCACATGAGACCCAACAAGACGCTTGGTATGGGCATGAATATTGGACATCAACTCGGGTGTGCATATTGTCAGTTGACAATCTATTAGATTTCAATATATAATATTACTAAAGCCCGAACATAAAGCTTCGGTCAATATAAATGTTCTTAATCGTCGGTTTGACTGACTGATATAGCCAGATACCATTATTCAAGCAACACTGACAGACAAAAGTTAAACAGAAGATTTTTATGGGAACATTTTTGGATGGCTCTATGTAATGTTAGTGATTTATTTTGGTTTTATAGTTGGCCCGCCGTCTGCAGCGGGTCTTCCGCTCTTGTGAAGCCTGGGTAGAGGTGATTGTGAGCAGCTCTGCTGGAATTTGGCTGGGCCTGGTCTTGGAGCGCTGCCCCATGCTGACTCCCCATGCATTGAACTGGGCCCTGTGTGTACGTGTGTACGTGTGTGTGTGTGTGTGTGTGGTGCTTGCGGTTGGAAAGTTTCACTCAGTCAACCGTGCTCTCATTGGCTTCACAAAGCAGATTACAGGCCTCAGCGAATTCCTGAAGGCAGCGAGATGCGACGCAGGTGCAAGGGAGACCAGGAACCCCTCATTGGCATAGCGGGGCAACCATTGGGGACAATCCACGGGACCACACAAAAACCCTCACACTCTGTCCGAGCACAGCCGAGAGCTTGAAATGCAATGCACGGAAAGAAATTAAACTAGAGAAAGATGGCATCACTTTGAGTATTCAGGAAAGAAACGTTAGTTACAGTTTAAAATTGACTTTTTTTTTATAGATGTGTCATCTTTCTTGCTTTTATTTTGATGTTA
Source organism: Oncorhynchus clarkii lewisi (assembly GCF_045791955.1). NCBI lineage: Eukaryota > Metazoa > Chordata > Actinopteri > Salmoniformes > Salmonidae > Oncorhynchus > Oncorhynchus clarkii. The sequence continues at coordinate 15,414,123 of NC_092164.1, read as the reverse complement.
GGCTACATCTCTTCCCTCACCTGAACTGACTCATGAAATAATAATTACGATAATTATATATTTCTGATAGGCAGGTACTAAAGTTCATCACTTTGACAATAGGTGTATGACATGTCATGCAATTTCACGAAGCTATTTGCAAATTCCAAAATCATTATTTTACACAGAACTTGACAATTCATGACTTGGTTCTAATAGTTCCAATAGTGTTTTTTTGGACATTGTGAATGTCAATGAACGCACATTATCATTCATAACCTTTAAATTATTTAAATTTCTTTCTTTCTCTTTACTTTCCCCCACAAAAATCTCCAACGCAGTCATCCTGTGAAGGAAAGCAAATAGCGCTAGACCTATGCCATCATGACTTTATATTCAATTAGAACAATTTCTAACTATCAATTACCGACGAAAGCCACAAAATCCCCCGGGGACCGGTAATCACCGTGACCGGTCTCAGTCCGTCCTCAGAGCCATTGAACAGTGCGGCAGGGGGACTGGGCATAATTAGGATTCTCAGCGCGTAGCTCTCCCTGGTGGAAGAATGACTGACTGTTGCCTTCTATTTGATTTTACAAGAGGCCTCTCTCTAAATGATCAAGCTATTATAGGCCTACCACAATTTCATGGCTAATCTTTCTGAAATGTCCTTTTAAAATGTCGTGTTTATTATCGTTGTTGTCTCTCTCTCTCTCTTCTGCATTTGAATTACACCTACAGTTCAGAAAAGTTCGTTTTCTTTCAATCCACAATTATCGTGGATGTGATGCATTTAACGCATGTAGATACACGCTGCTGCTTTAGCCTCTATTGCATTACAAGCCTTTATGGAGTCAGTAACCGTTTGAAATCTGAGGTAAGAGAACTCCCCACTCTAACAATCTGAAGTGTCCGGATCAAGTCTAGGAGTCTTAGGAGGGGGGTTCTAGGAGTGTTTGAAAACGCCCCAATGGGACTCCATGGAAGCAGCGGCATTTGTGAGTTTTCCCCCCTCTAAGTTTCAATGTTCATTCCGCTAAGGGAATCTGCCGAGTCCATCACCTGAGCCCTAGCTCCGAGCCTCAGTCACCCAGCTCAACCCCCGCCATCATCGGGTGATTAGCGGACAAAAGAGGTTCCCCTGGACCGGTTATGGTAGTCAATCAAGCAGAACGGGCTATGCAAATGTCTAAGAAAGGAGAGAAGATGGCGAACAGTGCTCCCAATTGTTCGGCACATTTCACAGCACCACGCAGCTGCACCTCTGCGGTTGTCCGGGATTTAAGTGTTCCTACTAGGATACCCCCTCCATTTTCCCCAGTCCTCACCCCAGATTGAAAGAAAGAATAAAACTAAAGAATGAAACTATTCAACGTTTGATACAATTTCTATTATATTATTCTATTATTATAGTATTTCTATTATAGGACCTATTTATCAAAAATAACTACAATCAGGCTGTATAACACGTTAATGTTACTTATTAGTACTTACAAATACACAAATTATGGACAATGTTCTCTATTGTTGCCTGCGTTTCAATAAACAATATGTTTAGGCCTACATGTCATTTCCCATTCTTCAAGCACAACAACTGCATGTTTCCAGCATGCAGCACAGAAAACAAGGGCAACGTTAAGGTAGCCTAATGACCACTTAGGTGCTGTTCTATACAATTGCCACTAAGTAGATACTGTTCTTTCAGTTCATGTCACTCCAGGCGTAAATACCCCCGTAATAGCCAGCAGTGAAAGCTCATAGAAGTTATTCTATTTCTGTCGAACCTTACATGGAGCTGTCCAGGTGCTGAAATTCCATATAGGCAGAGATCCCAGCAGATGATTGTTTTAAGCCCTTACCTTAAACAACATATAGTGACTGGCGATGACATTATCCAATTCTAATTCTGATTTTAATTCTGTGAACTAAGAGCTTTTGGGTTTTTATTTCTTTATGGAAAGGCAACCCTTCGTATGGAAAAGTAAATTATGATAACAAATGTATGAATCTGTCAAATAAAATAATGATACAAAAAGGTGTATGAGTGGAAGATTGAAACATTCAATGTGGAGTTCATTCAAATCAAACCAACTGCTGATCCAAGTTCCTGTAAGCCAGGCCCAGCCAGCATGAGGCTCTCTGAGAAGTTGATCCACTTTTCAAAAACTATACCTGACCAAAAAAGTAGAACATTTATCCCAACGTGAACACAACTTTGACTCACTCAGTAATCACTAATCACCCGGTCATAGGTGCTAGTGAGATGACTCTTTCTCTTTCCCTCTGCTAGCCTGCTGGAGCTATAGAGCTGGAACTGGAGCTGGAGCTGGGTAATTTGCAGATAGCAGGTGGGTCAAACTTCACACATTCCCCTCCACGTCTTGGCCTTTTTTCTGCCATTTCCCTGTCGAGCTGCCAAAAAATAAACGGCTGCAAATTAGCGTCAATTATGACGCTGGCTGTGTAATTTAGTGGCGTTTTGACACGGAAAGCCGGCAGATGTGGGGAAGTCAGAGTGAGCTGGTTCCCCTGGGGCCCTTAATTAAATCATACTAATCCACTGACCTGAGGGTTAAGGCACAGGGCAGAACTGCCTTAGTCTGCTGGAGACACTGGGAGAGGACAGGGTGAGAGAATGAGAAGGTGGTGGGAGGCGATGTACGTGTGTGTGTGTGTGTCTGTGTGTGTGTGTGTGTGTTTGTGTGTGTGTGTGTGTGTGTGTCTGTGCGTGTGTGTGTGTTTGTGTGTGTGTGTGTGTGTGTGTGTGTGTGTCTGTGTGTGTGTGTGTCTGTGTGTGTGTGTGCCGGTGTGTGTGTGTATGTGTGAGAGAGTATGTAAGTGCATTTGCCTCTGTCTGAGCTTGTACAGTGCCTTCGGAAAATATTCAGACCCCTTGACTTTTTCTACATTTTGTTACGTTTCAGGCTTATTCTAAAATTGATTAAATTGTTTATTTTCCTCATAAATCTACACATAATGACAAAGCTTAAACATGTTTATAGACATTTTGGCTGATTTATAAAAAATATATATAAAAAAAATACAATTTACATAAGTATTCAGACCCTTTACTCAGTACTTTGTTGAAGCACCTCTGGCAGCAATTACAGAATCGAGTCTTCTTGGGTATAATGCTACAAGCTTGGCACACCTGTATTTGGGGAGTTTCTCCCATTCTTCTCTGCAGATCCTCTCAAGCTCTGTCAGGTTGGATGGGGAGTGTTGCTGCACAGCTATTTTCAGGTTTCTCCAGAGATGTTCGATCGGGTTCAAGGCCAGGCTCTGGCTGGGCCACTCAAGGTCATTCAGAGACTTGTCCCGAAGCCAGTTCTATGTTGCTTGGATGTGTGCTTAAGGTTGTTGTCCTGTTGGAAGGTGAACCTTCGCCCCAGTCTGAGTGTTCTGGAGCTGGTTTTCATCAAGGATCTTGCTGTACTTTGCTCCATTCATCTTCCCCTCGATCCTGACTAGTCTCCCAGTCCCTGCCGCTGAGAAACATCCCCACAGCATGATGCTGCCACCACCATGCATCACCGTAAGGATGGTGCCAGGTTTCCTCCAGACATGATGCTTGGCATTCAGGCTAAAGAGTTCAATCTTGGTTTCATCAGACCAGATAATCTTGTTTCTCATGATCTGAGAGTCTTTACGTGCCTTTTGGCAAACTCCAAGTGGACTGTCATGTGCCTTACTGAGGAGTGGCTTCCGTCTGGCCACTCTACCATAAAGTCCTGATTGGTGGAGGGCTGCAGAGATGGTTGTTCCTTCTGGAAGGTTCTCCCATCTCCACAGAGGAACTCCAGAGCTCTGTCAGAGTGACCACCTCCCTGACCAAGGCCCTTCTCCCCTTGCTCAGTTTGGCTGGGCGGCCAGCTCTAGAAAGAGTCTTGGTGGTTCCAAACTTCTTTCATTTAAGAATGATGGAGGCCACTGTGTTCTTAGAGACCTTCAATGCTTCAGAAATGTTTTGGTACCCTTTCCCAGATCTGTGCCTAGACACAAACCTGTCTCAGAGTTCTACGGACAATTCCTTCGACCTCATGGCTTGGTTTTTGCTCTGACATGCACTGTCAACTGTGGGACCTAATATAGATATGTGTGTGCCTTTCCAAATCATGTCCAATCAATTGAATTTACCACAGGTGGACTACAATCAAGTTGTAGAAACATCTCAAGGATAATCAATGGAAACAGGATGGACCTGAACTAAATTTTGAGTCTCATAGCAAAAGGTCTGAATACTTATGTAAATAAATTATTTACGTTTTTATTTTTAATACATTTGCAAAAAACAAATCATTATGGGGTATTGTTTACAGATTGCTCAGGAGTTTAATTTTTTTTTAATACATTTTAGATTAAGGCTGTAACGTAACAAAATGTGGAAAAAGTCAAGGGGTCTGAATACTTTCTGGAGGCATTGTAAGTGTATTTGTCTGTCTGTGCGAGACTGTACGTATAGTTGCCTGTGTGTGTGAACCTGTGAGTGTATTTGCCTGTGTGTGTGAACCTGTGAGTGTATTTGCCTGTGTGTGTGAACCTGTGAGTGTATTTGCCTGTGTGTGTGAACCTGTGAGTGTATTTGCCTGTGTGTGTGAACCTGTGAGTGTATTTGCCTGTGTGTGAGAACCTGTGAGTGTATTTGCCTGTGTGTGAGACCCTGTGAGTGTATTTGCCTGTGTGTGTGAACCTGTAAGTGTATTTGCCTGTGTGTGTGAACCTGTAAGTGTATTTGCCTGTGTGTGAGCCTGTACGTGTTTCTATTAGCCTCTGTGTACCCTTACATATGTTTATGTATGTGCCTATTGCGTGTTGGTGTTTGTGTGTTGAGACTGAGGCAATATGCAAATCTCAGGGAGGGGATTTGCCTAACCAGAGAACCATGCTTGTTAGTGATACCCTGGCTAAAGATTTTCACAAACACCCACCTCCTTGATCCACTTTCATAGTTATTATTACACTGTCCGCACAGCGCAGTGGGAATCTTTACTGGCACCGCTACACCATGGATCCATCCGGGATTAAACAGGTTGGTGGGAACAGTCAGGAGGTATTTACGTTTTCTCATTATAGCTTTATAATCTGACTCCTCGCTGTATAAACAACACACACATAGGCTTAGTCAGCCCAGGCAGTACCCCAATACTGTTTTACATCCTCTTCCATCTAGCTCATTTCTGACTTGGAGAGGATCCAATGGGATTTTACTATTCATTCTGGATTTCTTCTTGTACGGACATAACTATAGAACAATATATTTTAGCGCAAATCATGGCTAAAAAGGAAATCACAAATGAATGTAATATGCGATGTGTGAGTTTGTACCCACTCCTCTTTTCAGAACTTAACACACGACTGATCTTGAAATGTTGCTATTATGGAAGATGTGTAATCATGTTGCTGCAGTCAGCAGCTACAGTAACTTTACACTGTTGTGAGTGGGACAATGTTTTAAATGCCCTAAACTCATGTTTTATAAGCCCATATAATAGAGAGTGAAGGAATCTGTTATAATTGTCTTATTCAGTGTAGTTTTTTTATCCAAATGCAAACTAATAAATTAAACTGAATAACTAAATTAAATAAATGTGTTCATTCTTTGCCTGTATGATATTACATTTGATTGCGTATATTTAATCATCGTGTGATCGTGTGTGTGTGTGTGTGTGTGTGCGTGCGTGCGAGCGTGCGTGTGTGCGTGTGCGTGTGTGTGCATGCGTGCGTGCGTGTGTGTGTGTATGTGTGTGTGTGCATGCGTGCGCGTGTGTGTGTGTGTGTGTGTGTGTGTGTGTGTGTGTGTATATGTGTGTGTGCATGCGTGTGTGTGTGTGGGTTTGTTGGGGAACAGCCATCCAGTGTATCAGCATATGCAGAGAATGTACGTACCACAGCAAAAGGCTGTCTGGACCTCTTTAAAGTCATCTCTCACATCATTAGGATCTTTTTGTTTACAAAGCCCTGCTCCACAAGCTTCCAACTTACCTAACTTCACTGTTAAGATTTAGAATGACAAGTTATCAAAGCCGTTCACAGGGTTGGTTTACTCTGGAGACTGTTTTGGTGTCTAGAGAGTCAGGCCAATCAGCCTTTAACTTCCTTGCACTGTATGTTTGGATTCATCTCCAAAAGACCTTTTGATTGGATGCTTTGGTGTCGCTAAAGCTGACAGAGAATTTTATCATGCTGAATGTGTTTGTTTTAAATTACTGTGTTCTTAATGTGTATTTCATGTGTTTATTGTGTATATTTATGTATCTACTGAATAGTTGCCTATTGATGTGTTCATTTTTGTATTGTGCAGAGCTTATTTGCAAAAGATACTTTAGTCTCAATATGAGTTCCCTGTTGAAATAAAGGTCAATAAAATACACATTGACACTGGAATTGCCACAATTGATCCACATTCTAGTGAGCAAAACAACACTATAGCCAGCAAACCAAATCCAAGGTGAGTGTCTGGTGAGAGATTCAAAGGGACATACACAACAAGGCTACCCATCCCTGTAGCTGTGGGGAGTTATCACACAACAGCAGAGTGTTTAGAAATGCCTTAAAAACCATTTGAAGATGTATTAGTGGTTCCTCCATTGCTGCCAATGGAAGCCCAATGAGAAGTATATGGGTGTTTTTTTAGCATCTCCAAATTCCCAGCGTTGCTAAGGTGCTTTGGGGAAAGGATTAGACAGTGCTGGCAGAGGGGAGCAAGCCTTGCTGATTTCCTACCAGCAAGAGGAGACAAAGAAGGAAGGAGAGAGAGGAGGAGGAGAATACGTGATGGGGAATGAAGGGAGCAGGAAGAGCAGGTTGTATAAACATGAGTGGAGAAGAGAGAACAGAGCGACTCTAAACAGTAATTAACACAGAGGAAAGGAAGGTTTCCCCGTCTCACCACCAACGGTGTGAGACCTGTCACCGTGGTCGTGCACGCACACACGCACGCGGGCACACACACACACAAACGTGCTCTTTTTACCTCTTCAGGCACTCTTACTCAAGACAATCGCACAACTTATTCCCTTGCAGTGACATCACAATAGGGTAAGGTCATGTAAGCTGTTAGAGGTGACATTACAATAAGGTAAGGTCATGTAAACTCTTAGAGATGACATCACAATAAGGTAAGGTCATGTAAACTCTTAGAGATGACATCACAATAAGGTAAGGTCATGTAAACTCTTAGAGATGACATCACAATAAGGTAAGGTCATGTAAACTGTTAGAGGTGACATCACAATAAGGTAAGGTCATGTAAACCATTAGAGATGACATCACAATATGGTAAGGTCATGTAAACTGTTACAGAGGTGACATCACAATAAGGTAAGGTCATGTAAACTGTTACAGAGGTGTCATCACAATAAGGTAAGGTCATGTAAACTGTTACAGAGGTGACATCACAATAAGGTAAGGTCATGTAAACTGTTGCAGAGGTGTCATCACAATAAGGTAAGGTCATGTAAACTGTTACAGAGGTGTCATCACAATAAGGTAAGGTCATGTAAACTGTTACAGAGGTGTCATCACAATAAGGTAAGGTCATGTAAACTGTTACAGAGGTGACATCACAATAAGGTAAGGTCATGTAAACTGTTGCAGAGGTGTCATCACAATAAGGTAAGGTCATGTAAACTGTTACAGAGGTGTCATCACAATAAGGTCTATGTAAGGTCATGTAAACTGTTCTACTCATCTATTTCATCATTCATCCGTTTTCTCAACAGGTTAACAGACAGCACAAGTCAGAGAGCTTGTCCAGGGCCAAGGGGGTCAGACCAAGCCGGCAGGCCTCTTTGATAGGTGGAGCCCTCTCTCTCTGCAGCGTCCTATTACAGCAGGGAAGGAACTGGATATGGCCCTGTTTGTAAAACTTGACACAATGAACTTGACAGACAGACAGATTTCTCCTCTCTCCCCGTCCGTTTAGGGTTACTGTGATCTCATTATGGGGCTTGAAAGGGGACAGGTAATGTTAGCTGGGGTGGCATGGCGTGGCTCTAGCAGTGCCCCGGCCCCAAGACTTTATTCTCCAACCCAAGCCTTGATTACCTGAACCGCCCAGGCTCCATTTCAACCACTTATCTCAGCCAGAAATAATCATCTGATCAGCCACTGCCAGGGCCACAGGGGGCCACAGAGAGAGACAGGCTGCAGGGGCATCAGGTCATTTTCCAGCAGGTTAAATACTAGCCAGCCTCAGAACCATACTGTGTGATGATAGACAACTCATCTATACGTGTATGGACAATGGCAATAACAGAGTTGTTTTAAGAATATACAGGATGAATACATAGTCTACATGCAACACTCGATCTGTTTTGGATCAAAATATTACCTTGTAATGATGTGTCAGAACATTTACACTAACTACTGCATCCTGTATGTCGTCCTTACTGGTACCATATAAATATCATTCCAATTCTGTGACTGGCACCCTTACTGAACGATAACTGTGCTTTCTTGAATAGATTTGTTATTCACTTCCCAGCCGCTGTAAGTGGTGTGTGTTCTGTAACGTTCAATTGGCCGGGATGCGAAAATATCGAACAAAAACGCTACACGGAAACCACCATAACAGACATTGAAAAAAGCATATTGCATGAAAGGAAGTAAGGAAGGAGGCTTCGGGAGGGAGCATTTGAGTGTATTTTTGACCTCCCTGAGGAAAGTGGCTGAAACTCCAACCTCTCGATCGCTACAGTCCTATTCTCCTGTACCAATTTAGCGGGGCCCCCTGCGTCCCTGCCTAGCCTCTAACACAGAGCCAGGGACAATAGGCCCCCACTGTGCTGGTCTGCCTGGCTCTCAGCTGCCAGGAGAAGTGCATGCTGGAGCCACAGGGACGCATTATGGACATATTATTCTGCCCCACAGTCTACCAGGGCCTGGCCCAGTGGCCCCTCATGGCCTCCAACGGCCCTCCAGCCACACTAAGTGCAGAGAAGGGAATTAAGTGACATTTTCTCCGAAGTTGTGACCTTTGTTTTTGCATTGACTCGAGCGACATTAAAAACACACAGGCACACACATACATTTACACGTACACACACTCTCTTCCACGCATACACACATTCTGCAAGTATACTAGAACACGGAGTACAAATGAAATATCTGAAGTGCTTATGTCTCTCTCTGTACACACACACACACACACACACACACACACACACACACACACACACACACACACACACACACACACACACACACACACACACACACACACACACACACACACACACACACACACACACACACACACACACAGCTCCAGCACATGTTGAGCAGATTAATAATAAGGGGTGTATCTGCAGCGTGCTGCACAGAGAGATGAAGTTAATGAACACGGCTTAGTTACTCTCTGTCTGTCTGTGTTTCGTGCACCAATGAGATCCCAACTCCTCCACCCAGCACCGCTTTGCTTCCGCTGCTGCAGCCCAGATTCTGTGCCTCTCCCTGGGCTTGGATCCCATCCATCTGGGGGATACTGGAAGCTGTCAGGCTGTGAAACTATTTCCACAGGAGCCTTCCTTCCTTCACTGGGGGAGACAATGTTCCTCTTAGTGTGGGATACAGTCACTTCCGTCACAGTTCAACAACCAACACATTCTGGATATTTGGAGGTGGGGGGAGTCAGATCTGAGCATACCCAGAGTTTGTGAAAATTGGTAGAATATTCTCTGAGTTTAGAATGGTTGTATAGAGAACATCCAGAACATTCTGGATACTATAGCAAAGTGGCCTGATGAAGAAGAGTGGTTTGTAGTGATAGTCTGTTAGACAACGCTTTGACACCGTCAGAATGTCACCTTGAACGTCTGTTGTGACCAGACTGAGAGCCAGTCTGTGTGGTAGGATTCAGACCTTCAAAGGGCGTCTATTACCTCTGTCCATCTGGCTACTACTTGGCTAGGGTACACAGCTGTGTCCAGGGAATCCTCATCGGCTCCAGGTGGATTCAAAGGATCAAATAAATAACATATATGGTATTCTTTCATTTCACCCCAATGTCTCTTTCCCTAAGATTGCCTTCCGATCAATCTGTCCCTCACAGACAGCCAGCCAGACAGACAGAAGACTCACAGACAAGTCAGCCAAGACAAGACAAGACTTGATTCACACAGACTCGCTCTTTACAGCTATAAAAAAATCCTCCAAACTAGAGAGCAGCTCATGTACTCTTCATCGCAGGCTAAACGAGCATCATTATCATAGGGACCGTCTTCTCTTCTCTCCGCAATTGATAGATCAGCAATCAGCCCCTGAACAGTCGACTCCCCTCTGGCTCCGGATCATTTTGTACCTTTTAACCTCAGAGCAGAGCAGCCCCAGCTTTTAGTTTGACAGGCAGTAAGAGCCAGGAGAGTCTGTGTAATGGGATGCTCACAGCAGGGTGGATCAGCCTGAGTCGGCCTGACTGTAGCAGGGGAACAGGGGAGAGGAGAGAGGACAGGAGAGAGAGGTAGGAGAGAGGGAGAAAGGGAGAGAGGGACAGAGGGCCCTGGCTGCATAATGTCATCTGACTGCAGGAGAATATGGATCAGAGGGAAGATGATAGAGTGGATAGGTCGAAAGCTTAAAACTGGCTCCTGTGGATGGTGAATAGAAGGGCTAGATGAGATGGAGGGAGGGAAGTGGGAGAGAGCGAGATAGAGTGAGGCTGTCTCACCTCAACTCAACTCTGTGGGGCCTCCAAGCCCAGAGATGACACAGCTCTTTTGTAGTTGAAAATAAAAAGTCAGAGTGTACGCTAACCTGTCTTTCTTTTATTCTTTCTTTCTTCCTGAAGGAAAGGAGACGAGCAGAGGGATCCATTTCATACTATTGAGATGAACCGTGGGTAGAGCGAAAGCACTGTAACAGTTCCTATGTGCTGTGAAGTAACACTATCCCCTCTTGAGTGAAGAACCCATGAAATGTACCTAAGGAGAACTACGACACAGGATGTCACCTAAGGTATTGAAACTGGCCAGGGAGTTGGAGACAGTACAGATATGGAAACGTATAGATCGCCCAACGTCAAGACTGACGTGTTACTCCACAATTGGCGTCTTCATAGTGCAGTGACTCTGACTGGGTAAACTCCCAGCCCCCGGCTTCTCTCTCTCTCTCTCTACACAACACTGGATCTGAGAAAAAGAGAAATATCTTTGTTTTGAATCGGATGATAACTGTTTATTTTCCAAGCTGTCGAGAAAAAGTCTCCCTCCTGACTTCCTTTTGGGGGTTTTTAGACACTCCTAAAGCGGTGCTATAAAACAACGCCTCACTTTCCTCTCATCACGGTGCTACTAACACACAGCCTACACACAGCCTGACAATAATGTATGTTGGTGATAAAACATAAAGCCTCCCGGTACTCCCCTGTGACTTCCTGACTAACACAGACAGCCAGAAGAGTCACATTCCACACAACGCTATCAATGAAATCATTTATTCTGCTTCTGTTTATCTTGTTTTGTTCTACTGCGCAATTTTGCATTTTTCTACTCCCAATGTGACTTCCTAAGAAGATTAAAGAAAGTTAATTTAGTACATTTACCTTCTAGATATAAATTAGGACCACAGGAGGTTGGCGGTTCCTTAATCGGGGAGGACAAGCTCGTGGTAATGACTGGAGTGGAATCAGTGGAATGGTATGATATATATCAAACACATGGTTTCTATGTGTTTGATGTCATTCCATTCGCTCCGTTCCGGACATTATTATGAGCCGTCCTCCCCTCAGCAGCCTCCTGTGATTAAGACCTGAAAGGTACTGGAGGCCATGCATCCATTATTTTTCTGAAAAACAAAACCGACAAAGAGGACTTAGTTAGGGACTACTTGGACCTGCACTAGGCCTAGATCCTACATCAATACATCAACACAAAGGAGTGGTCATTACATTCACTTTAAAGTTAATCATTACACTTCCTAATTAGTGATAAATATGACCTATGTGTATGTACGTTAAGTACCCATACCACCTTCTCATTAAGCGCTCCCAGTTGACGGTGTTATTGTTCGATGGTAGGACTGCCGCTTGGCTTTACTGGGTTCTGTTGTTCCACCACAACTAATTGCCTGATCGACGGCTCAGATAAACTCACGTTATCGGGACGTCGGGGGTGGCTAGGCTAACTACAGCCCACTCCATCTAATGAGCTAGAGGCCAGGTTGTAAAGAGAGAGTGAAGAAAGGGGTTTTATAGTGGTTTTATACTCCTAGACTATTTAGTGTGGTTGTCAATTCTAATACTTATAAAGGGACAAAGACCTACTCACCAATGTTAAGCTGACATGTTTATGTTAGGTTATATCGCAGTTTAATTCACTTGGATTTGTTGATTTAGTCACTCTTCAACTACAGTATTTATTTGTGTAATAAACTTAATATAAAACGTTGTGTTGTTTCCGGTGGGTTGTTTCCGGTGGGTTGTTTCCGGTGGGTTGTTTCCGGTGGGTTGTTTCCGGTGGGTTGTTTAATCTGAGGTTTACCTGCCTGACTTGCATGACATTTGATGGTGATTGGCCTCACCTGTTCAGGTATCCCAGAGTTCCTGCTGTGGCCCTGGGACAGGGGCCAAGGCCTGTCAATCAGCTGTAAGTCAATCCCGTGGGCTCGGGCTGGGCGGTGGATCGTGTTCAAGCTGGTGGGGATCTGCGCGGGGATCGGCGTGGCACCAAACCGCCGACACTATTTACAAGGCCAAACTTCAACAGGCTCATATTCACAGTGCTGCTGATGGGACTAGATAAAGCTGTTCTCCCTCCCAGCAGCCCAGCAGGTCAGCACTGAGATACACAGCCGCCCTGCAGGAAACTGACCCTCTTAGCTCTTGTTGCTCAACAATATACTCTATACCCCACTCAGTGTTTTTCTCTCTCTCACTTACACACCTCTCTCTCTTTGTCCTCTCTCTCCTTTATCTTCCACCTCTCTCTCTTTGTCCTCTCTCTCCTTTATCTTCCACCTCTCTCTCTTTGTCCTCTCTCTCCTTTATCTTCCACCTCTCTCTGTCTCTCTCTCTCCTTTATCTTCCACCTCTCTCTCTTTGTCCTCTCTCTTCTTTATCTTCCACCTCTCTCTATGTCCTCTCTCTTCTTTATCTTCCACCTCTCTCTATGTTCTCTCTCTCCTTTATCTTCCACCTCTCTCTCTTTGTCCTCTCTCTCCTTTATCTTCCACCTCTCTCTCTTTGTCCTCTCTCTCCTTTATCTTCCACCTCTCTCTCTTTGTCCTCTCTCTTCTTTATCTTCCACCTCTCTCTATGTCCTCTCTCTTCTTTATCTTCCACCTCTCTCTATGTCCTCTCTCTCCTTTATCTTCCACCTCTCTCTCTTTGTCCTCTCTCTCCTTTATCTTCCACCTCTCTCTGTCTCTCTCTCTCCTTTATCTTCCACCTCTCTCTCTTTGTCCTCTCTCTTCTTTATCTTCCACCTCTCTCTCTCTCTTTGTCCTCTCTCTTCTTTATCTTCCACCTCTCTCTGTCTCTCTCTCTCCTTTATCTTCCACCTCTCTCTCTGTCCTCTCTGTAACTAGCATGTAGAGGAACTAATCCCGTAACTAGCATGTAGAGGTACCAAACTGGGACTCAACATGTAGTTGATGCTAACAGGACCTGTGTTTACCCTAGTTGATGCTAACAAGACCTGTGTTTATCCTAGTTGATGCTAACAGGACCTGTGTTTACCCTAGTTGATGCTAACAGGAGCTGTATTTACCCTAGTTGATGCTAACAGGACCTATGTTTACACTAGTTGATGCTAACAGGACATGTGTTTACCCTAGCTGATGCTAACACGACCTGTGTTTACCCTAGCTGATGCTAACACGACCTGTGTTTACCCTAGCTGATGCTAACACGACCTGTGTTTACCCTAGCTGATGCTAACACGACCTGTGTTTACCCTAGCTGATGCTAACACAACCTGTGTTTACCCTAGCTGATGCTAACAGGACCTATGTTTACCCTAGCTGAGGCTAACAGGACCTGTGTTTACCCTAGCTGATGCTAACACGACCTGTGTTTACCCTAGCTGATGCTAACAGGACCTGTGTTTACCCTAGCTGATGCTAACACAACCTGTGTTTACCCTAGCTGATGCTAACACGACCTGTGTTTACCCTAGCTGATGCTAACAGGACCTGTGTTTACCCTAGCTGATGCTAACACGGCCTGTGTTTACCCTAGCTGTGTCACAAATGACACCCTATTGCCTATGGGCCCTGGTAATCTGTGGTGCACTACATAGGGAATAAGCTCACATTTGGGATGCACAGCCTCAGTTTTTCTAGATGTGATTTGTGTTCCTTGTTAACAAGGTGATGTGGATGATTTGGTTAAGAGGGACATAATGGAAATAATTATTTGGACCATGAACAGGAGTTAACTGATAAAGCATTGTGTGTAATATTTTGAAATGAAACTAAAGTGAACTAGCGAACTAACTACACTGTCTAACCACAGACCAGGTCTAGTTCCCAGGTCAGCCCTTAACCTCCTACTCTGAACCACTCCAGCCTCACAGTCACCTGTGTTTCGTGTCGCAGTGATCCACCATGGCAACTTAAAGGCTCTGCTAGAGGGCGTGGGCCATATCAATGGTCCCCGAAGTCAAAACCTTTAATTCAGCTGTATTGTTCTCCTTATCCTCTCCTGTCCATCATGGCTCAGTAAGTGTCTCTGCTGCTGGCCGCCCGCAAGAACGGGAGGAGGAGGAACTTTCATCTTGGATCGAGTGACTGGGAATGGAGGAATGCTCGGCCAAGGTACGGTGGCTGTGTGGCTGCCCCTGGGCTATAGGCACCCTCGGGACCCTCTCGCCTCCTGCCCTCCTTCTCCTCCCTCCTTTATTCCTTCCTTATTCCCCAGAGCTGGCTGCCTCCTGCCCGCTGCCCAGACAGACAACAAACTGAATTATCAGAGGTATCAGTGACTGCCGTCTGGACAATAGCCTGTTACCCCTCACCACCACAACTACAACAATCAGCACCACACACACACACACACACACACACACACACACACACACACACACACACACACACACACACACACACACACACACACACACACGTAAACACACACACGTAAACACAGTCTACATGGGCATAATAAGACAAATCAAAATATATATGAAAAGGGGGATTAAATATGATGCTGGTAGTGTTATTTGATAGTCTCCAATTCTATCTGCTAATGTCATAGCTGATCTATCCCCTAAACCACACAATCTACAGTATAGATACATCTTTACATCATCGTAGCCATGGATATCGAGCCCTGATATATTGTCTAAGATGGCAACAAACTAGATTTATGCTAGGATAACCTCTACTGGATCTCAGCTGAATTCAGCCATTGTGTCTCTAGACTGGCACATCTTAAGTCCTCCAGAGCTCTGTAAAGTCTCTCTCCCTCTCCCTCTCTCTCCCTCTCTCTCTCTCTCTCTCTCTCTTTCTCTCTCTCTCTCCCTCTTTCTCTCTCTCTCTTCCCCCTCTCACCCTCCCCCCCCTCTCTCTCCCTCCCTCTCTCTCTCCCTCTCTCTTCCCCCGCTCACCCTCTCTCTTCCCCCCTCTCTCTCTCCCCTCTCTTTCTCTCCCCTCTCTCTTTCTAACTCTTTCTCTAGACTTAACCATCTTAAGTCCTCCAGAGCTCTGTAAAGTCTCTCTCCCTCTCTCTCTCCCTCTTTCTCTCTCTCTCTTCCCCCTCTCACCCTCTCTCTCTCTCTCTCTCTCTCTCTCCCTCCCTCTCTCTCTCTTCCCCCTCTCACCCTCTCTCTTCCCCCACTCTCTCTCCCCCTCTCTTTCTCTCACCCCCTCTCTTTCTAACCCTTTCTCTTCTCTCTCTCTCTTTCTCTCTCTCTCTCTCCCTCTTTCTCTCTCTCTCTTCCCCCTCTCACCCTCTCCCCCCTTCTCTCTCTCCCTCCCTCTCTCTCTCCCTCTCTCTTCCCCCTCTCACCCTCTCTCTTCCCCCTCTCTCTCTCCCCTCTCTTTCTCTCCCCTCTCTCTTTCTAACTCTTTCTCTAGACTTAACCATCTTAAGTCCTCCAGAGCTCTGTAAAGTCTCTCTCCCTCTCTCCCTCTTTCTCTCTCTCTCTTCCCCCTCTCACCCTCTCTCCTCTCTCTCTCTCTCTCTGTCTCTCTCTCTCTCTCTCTCTCTCTCTCCCCCTCTTTCTCTCTCTCTCTTCCCCCTCTCACCCTCTCTCTCTCTCTCTCTCTCTCTCTCTCTCCCTCCCTCTCTCTCTCTTCCCCCTCTCACCCTCTCTCTTCCCCCACTCTCTCTCCCCCTCTCTTTCTCTCACCCCCTCTCTTTCTAACCCTTTCTCTTCTCCCTCTCTCTTTCTCTCTCTCTCTCTCTCTCTCCCTCCCTCTCTCTCTCTCTTCCCCCTCTCTCCCCCCACTCTCTCTCTCCCCCTCTCTTTCTCTCCCCCTCTCTTTCTCTCACCCTTTCTCTTCCCTCTCTCTCTGTCTTTCCCCACCCTCTTGGCCCCCTCTCTCCCTCCTCTCCACATCCTCGCTACATCACTCAAGAGAGTACTGGATCGATGAGTGGATACTGAATGCACTGTCCAAGGCTGCTAGCAGATCAATCGA